>NW_022436950.1:5173898-5210671 GCF_009761245.1 Sapajus apella | reverse complement strand
TGGGGGCACAATTTCATCTACAAAGAATTCATGTCAAATGAAGTAAGATCAACTTTATTCCTGTGAGTTTCCTTGAATTTTAATTGGAAAACTTTTTCATCAGGATAAGTGCATGGATCAACCCCTTTTACAATAGCTGCAAAAAAAATAAAATACTTAGGAATGTACCTAACCAAGGACGTGAAAGGAATTCCTCTACAAGGAATATTACAAAACACTGCTGAAAGAAACCATAGATGACACAAACAAATGGAAACACATCCCATGCTCATGGATGGGCAGAATCAATATTGTGAAAATGACCATGCTGCCAAAAGCAATTTACAAATTCAACACAATTCCCATCAAAATACCACCATCATTCTTCATAGAATTAGAAAAAAAATCCTAAAATTAGTGTGAAACCAAAAAAGAGCCCACATAGCCAAAGTAAGACTAGGCAAAAAGAACAAATCTGGAAGCATCACATTACAGTACCTGATTTCAAACTACACTATAAGGCCATAGGCAGCAAAACAGCATGGTACTGGTATAAAAATAGGCACATAGACCAATGGAACAGAATAGAGAATCCAGAAATAAGCCCAAATACTTACAGCCAACTGATCTTCAACAAAGCAAACAAAACATAAAGTGGGGAAAGGAAAATGCTGGATCATCCTTTTCAACAAGTGGTGCTGGGATAATTGGGAAGCCACATGTAGGAGAATGAAGCTGGATCCTCATCTCTGACTTTATATAAAAATCAACTCCAGATGGATCAGGTACTTAAATCTAAGACCTGAAACTACAAAAATTCTGGAAGGTAACATTGGAAAACCCCTTCTAGCCATTGGCTTAAGCAAGGTTTTCATGATCAAGAACCCAAAAGCAAATGCAATAAAAACAAAGATAAATAGCTAGGACTTAATTAAACTAAAGAGCTTTTGCACGTCAATAGGAACAGTCAGCAGAGTAAACAGCCCACATAGTGGAAGAAAATTTTCACAATCTATGCCTCTGACAAAGGACAAATATCCAGAATCTACAACAAACTCAAACAAATTAACAAGTAAAAATAAACAATCCTATCAAAACATGGGCTAAGGACATGAATAGACAATTCTCAAAAGAAGATACACAAATGAACAATAAACATATGAAAAAATTTTCAACTCCACTAATGATCAGGGAAATGCAAATCAAAACCACAGTGTGATACCACCTCACTCCTGCAAGAATGGCAATAATAAAAAAATTAAAAAATAATAGATGTTGGTGTGGATGAGGTCATCAGGAAACGCTTCTACACTGCTGGTGGGAATGTAAACTAGTACAACCACCACGGAAAACAGTGTGGAGATTCCTTAAAGAACTAAAAGTAGAACTACCATTTGATCCAGCAATCCCACTACTGGGTATCTACCCAGAGGAAAAAAGATCCTTGTGCATGCACCTTCTTGGCAACACAATTCACAGTTGCAAAAACATGGAAACAACCCAAATGCCCATCAATCAACAAGTGGATAAAGAAACTGTTATATATGATGAAATACTATTCTAAGAGATTATTATTCTAAGTGAAATAACTCAGGAATGGAAAACCAGACATCGTATGTTCTCACTCAAAAGTAGAAGCTAAGCTATGAGGATGCAAAGGTGTAAGAATAACACAATGGACTCTGGGGACTCAGGGAAAGTGTGGGAAGGGGATGAGGGATAAAAGACCACAAACTGGGTGCAGCATATACTGTTCAGGTGCTGGGTGCACCAAAATCTCACAAATCACCACTAAATAACTTATTCATGTAACCAAACACTACCTCTTCCCTATGGAAATACAAACAACAACAACAAAAAAAATTTAAGTTAGCCAGTCATGGTGGCTAGCACTCGTAGTTCCGAGTACTGATGAGGCTGAGGTGTGAAGATCCCCTGAGCCCAGGAGCTCAAGGCTGCAGTGAGCTATGATTGTGCCACTGCACTTTAGCCTAGATGACAGAGTACGATCCCGTCCCCCAAAAATAAAGAAAAGCAAGAAAGGAATATTTGCAGTGTGATAGTTCTTCAAAGGCCAATAACTTACTAATTGATAATAACATTTCACCAGAAACTATTATGAATATAAACTTACAAGCATTCTCTTCCTTGGAAATTTTCCATATTCTTTACATTAATTCCAAAATTTCAATTTGAGACCTTTGTATTTGAAACAGATGCTACTGGAAAGTAAAGTCTTTAAATTTTCTGACTTGTTTATTGCAATATAAGTTTGTCCTGAATGTGATGGAAATTGCCGGAATCAGAAAATTTGTATGATTTAATACATGAGGAAAAATAATGGAGTATATCTTTGCAAAAACTTGCAGTCTAAGAAAAAAAATGAAGCTTTTTGTTTGTTTGTTTTTTGGGTTTTTTTTAGTTTCCAACAGAGAAAATCCAAAATACACATATATTTGCTCAGCCTTTTATGAGAAATTATTGGAGAATGATTTTGGATCATAGCTCCTCTTTCATTGTTACACAAGATGGTATTTTTAAAATCATCTGAAGTACCTTTGATTTACGTTTCCTATACACCCAAAGAAATAGCTGTAGGGCAATTCAAAAGCTGTAATTTGGGGAAATATTAATCCTTCCATTAAGTTTCTGAGAATAAATTGAAAGCCATGTTTCTTTAACATATGCTTTGTTTTTCACAGCTCTCTCTACAATATTTCTAAACAGGTATATTTCATGTAGTCTGATGCTTTTGAGTATCATGAGGCATCCTGCGAACAGCTTGTAAATCTTTAAAATATCCTTGTGGGAGCTGCATAAAAATTTAAAGAGCTATCCAATCAAAAATGCAGGGGCCCCCCAAGTGCCAGTGTTGAAGTCAGCCTACATTTACTGGGTGACTGGCTGGCCCGGTCAGCCAGAATCTCTTATCTGAATAAACTCCCGAGGACTCAAAATAACATCTTGTCAAGCTGGATGTCACTTCCTCAGCAGAGGCCTCCACGAGAACAAGATGCACGGAAGGTTCATTTTTCACAGATGAAAAAGCACATCTGGGAGCTACTCTGGGTTCTCTGGCCATCTGCGGGGTCCCCTCCCCGAGATAACTCTCTCCTTCACACCCCTTCCTCCCTCTCCCCCAGGTCACTCCCCCTAACACTTCCCTAGGGATGCCCTCTGAACCCCCCAGACGTTTCTTTGTTAAACTCTCACAGGTCCCATAACCGTTTGCTCTGGACAACTATCCTCGTTTTGTAATTACGTCATCTTTTTTTCTCTCTTTTTTTGAGACAGTGTCTCGCTCTGTCACCCAAGCTGGAGTGCAGTGGCACCATCATAGCTCACTGCCGTCACAATCTCCTGGTGTCCAGAGATCCTCCCATTGCTCAGCCTCCTGAGTAGCTGGGACTACAGGCATGCATCACCATGGCCAGATAATTTTTAAAATCTTTTGTAGAGACAGGGACTCACTATGTTGCCCAGGCTGATCTCAAACTTCTAGCCTCAAGCCATCCTCCCCCCGCCTTGGCCTCCTCAAGTGCTGGGATTACAAGCATGAGCCACTACACCCAGCCTACACCTTCTTTAATATAACGATTTCCTTGATGCTACCTCTCCACGAGATTCTGGTTGGTGTCTCACCTGGCTGGGCTCACCATTGCATCCCTGGCAGGAGGTATAGAGGTTGGCACACTGAACATTGAGTAGGAATGGAAAAGAAGGCAATGAAGGAGGGAAGGAAGGATCCCATTGCTGGGCCATCCACATTCTCATATGGACAGTCTGATCTGACAACGCTGCGGAGCTCCAAATTGGAGCTAGACACAGTGTTTGCTTTGCTGATTATCTCCAAATGCAAAGAGCCAGCCATTGTCAGCTCTAGAGTGAAGGCTTTTCCCCATTTTGAGAAGTCAGACAGCTCTTGGGAACAAAACTATCATATTTTATATGAACTAAACTATCCTATTTTATAAAACAATTTTATACCCAGAGGCCTGGATGTATGGTAGATTCCTGAAAATGCCTGCAGGTGCCTGGTTCTAATATTATCACCTGTGGCTTTATAGCTCAACTTTGTCCAAACGAAAGGCTGCCGTACGCCCCCAGGAGCTCGGCTGAGGTTCCTGTTAGTCTCCCGGGAAAACTCATGGCCTTTAGCCACCCTTGCTATTACAGTTTGCTCTGCAATAGATACCAACCATTGCTGAGATTTCTGCTGCCTGTACATACCCAGAGTTGAATGGAGAGAGACAAAACATTATCTAGCCTTGGCGAAATCAACCTGAACCTCACATAAAGAGACACGATTTGAGTCTTGGTGTTTCAAGTGGAAATCAGCGAGGAGGCAGGCCTGGCATGTTGGAGGTATGGCTGCATTCATGACCGCAACTGGCTACAGCTGGCTGGCAACCTCCCGGCCTAAACGTTGATTCAGGACATGCCCCCGTCCAGCCTGGAAGACTGCATGTGATCTCAGCCAGGCCAAGCACTCGCCCAGCACCTGGGAAAGCCTGTTCGGCTCTGGACCTGACAGCCTGAGAGAGAGGGCAGTTTCCTAAAGGAAAAATGTCTGGGGATTTTCCTCCTCCTCCTCTCCATCTCTGTCCACTGCTCTTGAACAGGCTCATTTGTTTTTGCATTTGTGCTCTTAATAAAAGTAGTTTTATGCCAATACCCATTCGCTCAAGTGCTGCTGATGAAAATTCAAAGCCCTCTGGGCATGTCACGAGAGGATGCACGTTTACAAGGTGTTGAATCTAGACGTGATTACAAGTGGGTAACAGACCACTTCCTCTAGACCTACTGTTGGCGGGGGCTGGGGAGGGGGTAGCTTCAGCTTTCAGCGAACTTGCTTAACCAACTAGTGAACTGGTTAACCTTCACCAGCGAACTTGCTTAACCAACTAGTGAACTGGTTAACCTTCACCAGCAAACTTGCTTAACCAACTAGTGAACTGGTTAACCTTCACCAGCAAACTTGCTTAACCAACTAACTAACTATTCATCCTAAGGAATTCATTTTCTTCAAAAGTCTTTCAGGTCTATAGGAACCTGTTTCCTATTCTTGTTTATTGGTTTATGTTTCTTTTTTATTTTTCCTTTTTTTTTTCCTGCAAAGGTAACTGCTGATGAAGTAAGACCATGTCAGGAGTAATAGTTGCCTCTTCCCTTAGATATTCCTCAAACTGGCTGAAAACCACTGATCCTATTTTTGTCAAGACTTCCTTTCTGCCTTGTTCATTTAGTAAAAACTTCTAGACTGGCAAATTATTATTATTATTATTATTTTTTGAAATAGTAAAGTTGGATCCTTGCTTCCAGCCACAAGGAATAATAATTTTATCACTCCTGGAAGGTTCCTCTTGGCTCCCTGCAATTAATCTTATTCCCCAACTCCAGCCCCAGGGAACCACTGATCAGTATCTTGTAATATAGCTAAGTATTATTATTCTAAAATTTCATGTAAAAGAAATTATTATTTTTGCTCATAAGGAAGTTTTAAAGTTTTATCCACATTTCCCACGTGTCAGTAGTTTCCTGCTTTGTATTGAGGCGTGATGTCTTTCGGCATGGATATACTACAATTGATCTGTTTCCCTGCTGATAACATTTGCCATTTGAAACGTTTCTGTGTAGAGGCTGTCAGGAGCAAAGCTGCTGTGTATGTTCACGGATAAGTCTTCGTCTGGACAGATGCTTCCATCTTTCTAGGGTAAATCCTTAGGAACAGAATTGCTGGGTGATGCAGGTTCTGTTCTCTCCCCTTGTCATTCGCACCCTCTTCTCCTGGTTGTTCTACATGTGGCTTACGGACAAATACGGTCTTCTTGAAATGTGTCAGTCATACCATTAGCATCTCAGTCTCAATCATGAATCACTTGGTGAGAGGATAGAGGAAAAAACAGACTCCATTTCCCCTGCTCTGTACCCACCATAGCACAGCCAGCGCAGAATATTTCTGTGAGCCCCGGTCATCAAAACGTGTGCAGATTTCTCTCCACCAGCAACCAATTCTGCAGTGGACGCCAGCTGGGTGTCCCGAATGCAATTCAGTTCTAACACTCTTGCCTGGGAGAGCTCACAAGTTGAAGTCTCAGTCCCACAAGCCTGCCTGCCCTTCCCACCCCCACTTCAGATGCCCGTTCCAAGCACAGGTTGTGGCTGTGCTTCTTGACCTATGGACTATAAATTGAGGTTCCCATGATTCCTTCCTCTGGTTCAATTACTTTGCTCTAGCAGCTCACAGAACTCAGGGAAACACAGGCACTAGTATGCAGTCATGTGTTGCTTTACAACTGCAGTGCATTCCGAGAAATGTGTCATTAGGTGATTTTGTCATCATGCAAACATCATAGAGTGTACTCACACAAACAGATTGTATGGCTTACTACGCACCTAGGCTATATGGTGTGACCTGCTGCTCCGAGGCCACAAGTCTGTGCAGCATGTTAGTGTACCGAGCACTGCAGTCAACTGTAGCACAATGGTAACTGGTGTGTATCTAGACATATCAAAACACAGACAAGGTACAGTAAAAACACGGTATTAGAATCTTAGGACACCACCGTTACACATGCAGTCCATCATTATGTGGCACATGACTGTATTATACGGGATACGACAAAGAATACCAGTGAAGAGATGCATAGAGCAAGGGATGGGGGAACAGGAGCCGAGCTTCCAGGCCCTCCACAGGCTCGCCACATTTTAGGAACCTCCACCTGTTCAGCTGTCAGGAAGCTCAGCCCTTTTGGGTTTTAATGGAGGCTTCCTCTCATAGGTATGATTGCTGAATCATTGGCACTGGTGATCAACTCGACCTTCAGCCTCTCTCCCCTCCCTGGAGGTTGCAGGGAGAGGGCAGGGTGAGGCTGAAAGTCCCAACCCTTCAGTCACACTTTGGTGTTTCCTATGACCAGCTCCCATCCTGAAGCCACCTAGGGGATGCCAGCCACTGGTCATCTCATTAGCATACAAAAGACACTCTTATCGCTCCAGGGAATCCAAGGGAGTTGTGTGTCAGGAAACAGTGGGGAAGACCAAATATCTATTTCACATCACACTTGGTTTCTAGAAAGAAGCCCAGGCAAGCAGGTGAGTCAAAAGAGCCTTACAATGTAGACAAAGGTAACTTCTGCAGCCTAAAGACAAGAAACATGGTCAGGACTCGGGAAAGACTGAACAGGGAACTGGAAAGCCATCAGGAACAAACCTTCTCTTTCATTGTTCCCTGCTATTGACCAGCCCACACATTTGCAGGTGGTCCCACGTGGCCTTCCTCAAATGGTGGCCTACCATCCAAGTCAACAGGATATTCCTGCTCTGACCCTGACAGTATTAGTGTCCACAAATTTAAAGATTCCAGGAAAGAGAATCTGATGGGTCAGCTTGTGGCAACTATCATCCCCTAGTTCAGTTAGCTTATGAGTGTGTGTGTGTGTGTGTGTGTGTGTGTGTGTGAGAATATGTGTATGTGTGTATGTGGGTGTGTTTATGAGTGTATGTGTGAATGTGTATGTGTGTTTGTGTGTGTATGTGTGTGAGCGTATATATGTGTGTGCTGTGTGTATGTGAATGTGTGTGTATGACGGTATGAGTGTGTATATTTGTGGTATGTGTACATGAATGTATAAGTGTATGAGTGTGTGTGGTGTGTGTGTATGTGAATGTGTGCATGTGTGTGTGTGAATGTGTATGTGAATGTGTGTGCGTATATGTGAGAGTGTGTGCATGTGTGTGCTTGTGTGTGTGAGAATCATGGATTCATGTAGCACGGCAGATTATCCAAATGGGCAGAGAACAAGGCAGTTTCTCTGCGCACACGTGTGGCTGGTGGAACCTGGAACAATGCTGAATGGTGGGCATTTCTTCTGGATCCTCTTCCGCCTGTAGAACGGCTCCAGCAACTGGCAGCCTCTGGTAGGCAGCTGACTGCCACCATGTGCATGCCAGCAGTTTGAGTATTTACTAATGCAGTTGGTTCTGTGCATAATTAATTATCAAAAAAGTGAACAATTCAAATTTAATTCACCAAAAGTGCATCACAAAGCACGGGTATTAAGAAAGACTCCTGTCTCCAAAGAGATAGGTACAAATGAAACCTTTATCAGTCTTTGATTGATATTTGAGTCACACTCACTTCAATCCTGAATTTGCATCACTTTCTGAAAGACTCCGAGTTTTATATGTGTCATTTTGTATATTTTTAATAGTTTATTGTTCACATGCTGCATAATTCATCCATTAAAAGAATACAATGGAATGATTTTTAGTACATCCACAAATATATGCAACCACCACTACAATCTTAGAATATTTTCATCACCTCCAGAAGAAACCCCATAAGGTTTTGCTACCGAACTCTACTCTCCCAGCAAACACTAATCTGTTTTCTGCCTCTATAGAAATGTTCTGGACATTTCATATAAATGGAATCATATAATATGTGGTCTTTTGTGACTAGCATCTTTCACTTAGCCTAACGTTTAATGTTTTTGAGATTCATGCATGGCATAGTGTGTATTAATGCTCCCTTCCTTTATAAGGGTGAGTAACATTGCACTGTATATATTAATATATTCTGCATTTGTTTATCCATTCATCTGTCAACAGATATTGAGTTACTTCTGCCTTTTGGTTATTGTGAGTAATGCTGCTATGAACTTGGGAGACTCTGCATTCTTTTCTTTCGAATGTATATCCAGAAATGGAACAGCCGAATCATATGCTAATTCTATCTTTGGTTTATGTGGGACTGCCACACCGTTTTCCATAGCCGCTGTGCTGTTTTCTATTTCCACCAACAGTGTATATGGGCTGAATTTCTCCACATTTTTGTCAGCACTTGTTATTATCTCACTTTGGTTCTAGTCATTCTAGTGGGTGTGAAGTGATGTCTCTTTGTAGTTTTGAAGACTCACAGGCATTTTCAACTAGCTACATCCAAAGAGAGCTATCTTTTTTCTCTTAAAATCTGCTTCTCTCCTGTGAGCCCCATTTACATCAAAGGCATTGGGATCCACCCACAAACCAGTGCATGTTTCCAGCACCTTCTTTCTAATCTAGCACCCATGTCCATGCTTGACATTGGCATCCTGAGCCAGCCGTGCTCTCAGCATGCTGGGTGTTCCATTAAATTTTAAAAATCTATACCATGTATCTTTCATCATTTTTCTTCAATTACAATATACACTCGTTGAGAATCTGCAAAAGTATAAAGATGAAAATTTAAAATACTTCCCTCACCTAGGGAAAACAATGGACCAGTGAGTTGATGTCCTAATGTGGTTGTCATGTGTACACTCCATAAGTATAATTTAAAAATAAACACTCTTTACCCCTGACTGAGGCAACTCTAAAGTGGTGAGCTTCCCTTCATCTGGAGTTCTCCTGTGGGGTCGAACCAAAGTTTGTATTAGCCTGTTTTCACACTGCTATAATGATTCTACCTGGGACTGCATTGATAATTTATTAACCAAAGAGGTTTAAGTAACTCATAGTTTTGCATGCCTGGAGAGGCCTCAGGAAACTTACAATCATGGTGGAAAGCAGAGGGGAAAGAAGGACCTTTTTCACATGGTGGTAGGAGACAGAGAGAATGGAAGGGAAACGGCCACTTTTAAACCATGAGAATCTTGTGGGAACTCCCCCACCATCATGAAACCAGCATGGGGGAAACCACCCCCATGATCCAATCACCTCCCATCAGATCCCTCCCTCAACATGTAGGGATTACAATTCAAGATCAGGTTTGGGTGGGGACACAGCCAAACCACATCTGTTACCCTCCAGGGGACTTTGTTGGATAGTGTCCCCAAACCCCCATCCCTGGTGCCACTTCCCTTCCCCCACCAGTCTCTTTTGGGGAGTGTCTTGTTGGACCACACGTAATCTGCTTCTCAACATCTGCTATGGGGGAGCCTGACAGAAGACACATCATGATATTGTTTGGTTCTGTGTCCCCACCCAAATCTCATCTTGAATTCTAGCTCCCATAATTCACATGTGTTGTGGGAGGGACCTGGTGGGAGATAACTGAATCATAGGGGTGATTTCCCCCATACTGTTCTTATGGTAGTGAATAAGTCTCACAAGATCTGATGTTTTCATAAGAGGAAACCCCTGTCGCTTGGCTTTCATTCTTTCTCTTGTCCACCACCATATGAGATGAGACTTTCACCTTCTGCCATGATTGTGAGGCCTCCCCAGCCATGTGGAACTGTGAGTCAATTCTTGGGTATGTCTTTATCAACAGCATAAAAACGAACTAATACACGTCTTTCCACATCTTTGCTAATCCAGGGTGGCATTTTAAAACAATTTTTTAATATAAAACTATTTCATAGCCGGACACTTTGGCTCATGCCTGTAATCCCAGCACTTTGGGAGGACGAGATGGGTGGATCACCTAAGGTCAGGAGTTCAAGACCAGCTTGTCCAACATGGGGAAACCCTGACACTACTAAAAATACAAAAATTAGCCAGGCATGGTGGCATGCACCTATGATCCCAGCTACTCGGTAGGCTGAGGCACAAGAATTGTGAACCCAGGAGGTGGTGGCTGCAGTGAGCCGAGATCACACCACTGCCCTCCAGCCTAGGCAACAGAGAGAGACTCTGTCTCAAAAAAAAAAAATTCAAGCACACACAAAAATATAGATAATAGTATAATGAACCCCTAGTGCCCATCACTCATTCCAATTACCCATATTCTATTCTTCGTGTTGTATCTGCCCTCCCAAAACTGTTGTGGATTTTTTTTTTTTCTGGAGCATGTACAACAAATTCCAGATGTCATATCACTTCACTCAAAAATACTCCAGTGTTTATCTCTAACAAATAAATAATGAATGCTTAGATGCACACACAACGCCATGCTTATATCCAAAAGATTAATCATTCCTTAATATTATCTAATAACCAATCTATCTTCAATGTTTCCCGATTGTCTCAAAAGTGTCTTTATTAGCTCGATTTATTGCTCTCAGCTGATACGTCTCTTAATTCTCCTGTGATCTTAACAGTTCCAACTCTTCCTCTGGTTTCTCCAGGCCAGCTATTTGTTGGAAACAACTAGCTCATTTTCCACGTCATTTATCTTACAGAATGTCTCACTTTTGCATTGGGCTGGTTGAATTGCTGAGGAATCATTTAAGGCTGTCTTCCAACCATCATATTTCCTATAAACAGATAGTTAGATCTAGAGGCTTAATTAGGCTCAGGTTGTTCAATTTATGGACAATAATACTTTACAGGTGATGCTAAAAACTTACTGCCAAGAGTCAAGAGGCACAGGATGTCTGGGGTCCCACCTTTGGTGACATTAAGAAAAATGAGAGGAATCAGGCATTGTCAGCCTGATCCATCCATTATAAAGTTTCCCATGAACGTTTCACCTCATGGTTTTAGCTCTCCCTTGGGATTGTAAATTAGAAATATCTTTGTGAACTTGATAGCTGAGAAACAAGACATATATGTGTTAGTTGGTAAACTGGTTGCTCATTTAGCAGCTCTGGAGATTCTTCGTGATTTAGTGCCCTGACTCCTGGTCAGGCCTCCCCGTCGGGAGGTCCCATCTGGTCTGGTCCCGGCCTTGCCCTTCCCATCAAGCCCTTTGGACTGTTTGATGCAGAAGTCATCCCATATACTACTTCCGGGAATTGTCCCACATTACAGGCTACAGGGAGGTGTAAGATCCAAGTGCTACCTGGATTCCAGCTCCATGCTGAAATGTCTGCCGCCACGTCAAGATCAATGCCTTCGAAGCCACCAATGCTGCTAGAGAGCTGCAGAAATCACCACGAAACCTCCATGGAACTGCCTGCAGGGCCTCACATTCAACAAGCTTTCCCCTCCACAGTCAGCACTGCAGAAGGAAAGTTGAGTGACACAGTGAATCTGTTCATTCTTAATCACTTTTCTTCACTTGTTTATTTCATAATCCTCTTCCTAAGGCACAGACGTGAGTCTGTGTGGGCTGGGCCACAGAGCAGTTTGCCGGGTAGATGCTGCCCAGAATCAGAATGAGCCTTGATCCTCACCTGGCTCACTCACTAGGGACTCTCGTGTGCTCTTCCATCCTCCTTCCTCTTAGGATGAGTTACTTCCCAGGAAGCTCCAAAGTCTCTCAGCAAATGTGTCTTTGGTACAGTCAGTCCATCTGCCATACAGACAAGACATTCAGGCCTGTCAGACCCGTCTGAATCATGGTATGAGGACAGGGAACCCCATCCACTGGAGCCCCACTTCTGCCTAAGCAGCAGCAGAAAGCAGACAGGTTGGAACCTTCAGAAAGGAATAAACCATGTGCTACCAAAGGGGTGTTCTTCCAAAAGACCTTTTACAAATATGAAAAATCAGTTTAGCAATCCAAGTATCTCTCTTTGTGGAATATGTCTAGGAATTGGGTAGGAAAGAAAGACTTGAACAGCCGCCCGGGGACTGGGGAGGACTCTCAAATGGTGTTATTTCTGTTTTCCTCCCAGAGAAACTCCCTCAGGCCTCAGGTCTTGATCAAGGATGCATGTAGGACTCTGGTGAATTTTTAACTGGTTCTTGTCCTTCACTGATCTGAGGGGAATTCCAACGCTAGTCACTAACTTTCTTGTGATAGTGGCCGGGGACAGGCCCAAGCTAGATATTGACCACCGCAGCAATGATGTCCAACCGTTTAGGAAATCCCCCTGAGAATAATGATGATGTTGGAACACTGTTAAGGTGGAATTTTGCCCCCTACACCAGCCTGGGATCCCAGACACCTCTCAGAAAAGTCCCCAAGGGAGAAATACACACACCTTGAAACAAGCAGCCCAAAGATAGTGTTCTCTAACTAAGCATTCACATCGTATTTTTATTTTATTTTTTCGAGTAGCATTCCTGTTTTTGCAATTAGGAGACCACTATTTCTACACGGCTCCTGAGCCCATGGCTGTACTGGGGCTCTCTAGACACCACTCCATTCCTCTGACTTCCCCTCTGCCAGCTGCCCATGTGGTTTTCTTCTCTCCAACCAAAGAGCCAGTGGATCTCAAGCATGATTTTATCACAGTTAAAGACTGTCGTCTTTCTCAATAGAATGGATTCTAAGTGAATTCCAATCCCTTTGATCTTAAGGAGGAGTTGCCAAGTCTCAGTGACGGTTGGTGAGGACATTAGAAGAAAACGAACCATGGACCACTTAGCAATTTTGCATCTCAGCGGCCGGCCCTTCTCCACACATGGCTGAGTTAGAGGTGCTGGATCCAGCTCTCATGCCTCGCAAGAATGTGACTGCCAGCATTGTCTTTAGAGTCCCCCAGGCCAAATGTGATGCTGCGTGGCTTCTGAAGCCAGGGCTAAAAGGCCATGTGGTTTCTGCCTTGTTCACCAGAGCATTTGCTCTTGAAGTCCCGACTGCCTTGTAAAAAGTCCAATGTCTCTGAAGCTGCCATGCTCTGAGGAAGTCCACACCACATGGGAGGCCATGTGGAAACACTCTGATCAGCAGTTCCAGCTGAGCTCAGGCACCAGAAATGTGAGTGAAGAAGCTTCTAGAAGGTTGCAGTCATTCAAGTTTTTTACGCTGTGGAACAGAGAGCAGAGACGAGTCAACTCTAGGGTACCCTGCCCAAATTCCCAAATTCACAAAATCCATGCGAATAATAAAATGATTGTTGTTTTTCTCCTGTAAGTTTTGGGGAATTGTGTTCCTTAGCAACAAATAGCTGGAACATTGATAGCTCTGCTCCTTGCCTCCAAGCAAGGATAGAAAATTTTTATTTTGTATGTTTTCCATTATGTTGTTTCCTTCTCTCTCACCTGACATCTATTATTGTGGGAGAAATCCTGAACTCTTCCAATCCCTTCTAGAAAAGCCAAAGAAGCATCTTTCGATCGATAATCAGTGATAATCAGTCATTTGTAAATCTATATGAATATGCCAAAGAGAGAACTTTTAAAGGCATGATATGGTTTGGCTCTGTGTCCCAGCCCAAATCTCACCTTGAATTATAATTCCTAATCCTTAAATATCAAGGATGAGACCAGGTGGAAGCAATTGAGTCATAGAGGCAGTTTCCTCCATGCTGTACTCGTGATAGTGGGTGAGTCTCATGAGATCCAGTGGTTTCCAATGGCCTGGCATTTCCCCTGCTCGCACTCACTCCGTCCTGCTGCTCTCTGAAGAAGGTGCCTTGCTTCCCCTTCGTCTTCTGCCCATGATTGTAAGTTTCCTGAGGCCTTGCCCGGAATTCAGAACTGTAGGTCAATTAAACCTTGTAAATATCCCAGTCTCGGGTATTTCTTCATACCGGCGTGAGAATGGATGAATATAAGGCATATGCAGTGAAGGCGGCTGGAAGATTTCCTTTTGGCCATTGACTTTACTTACTCTCGTTTTCAGTGATCTGCGATGACATAGGAAGAAAGGAAAAACAAATCTGAAGACGAAGGAAGTCATGTTACCAGGACACTTCTGGTGGTATCATCGCATTGGCCGTGAGCCCTGCAGTAGGGAGGCCACCAGGTCAGTGGCGACATCTGTACGACGGAGGATGTGACCACTTAACAGTGATGGCAGAAAGCTCAGGAGAGATGGGGGAAACGCTGAGATACACACTGTTCTGGAAAACAGACATGTGTGCGTTGAAAGCAGTTCCAGGTAAAGTAATTTTAAAAGAAGAGAAACAAACCCAGGAGATATCAGTCACATACAATCAGAAACATTCACAAGGAGGCTCATTGCAGCCCTGCTGGTTTCAGCAAAAACATGGAAACAACATTACTCCTCAGTCAAAAGACAAGCGGACAAATGAACTCTTCATTGGCATAAGTACAAGCAATAAAACTGTATAGAAAGGGAAGCGGGGCCAGGGCGGGGGCTCACGCATGTAATCCCAGCACTCTGGGAGGCATAGGCAGGCAGATCACGAAGTCAGGAGAATAAGACCATCCTGGCTAACATGGTGAAACCCCATTTCTACTTTAAAAAATACAAAAAATTAGACGGGCATGGAACCCCGTCTCTACTAAAAATACAAAAAATTAGCCGGGCACGGTGGCATGCGCTTGTAGTCCCAGCTACTCGGGAGGCTGAAGCAGGAGAATCGCTTGAACAAGGAGGCAGAGGTTGCTGTGGGCAGAGATTGCACCACTGCACTCCAGCCTGGGTGACAAGAGTGAGACTCCATCTCAAATAAATAAATGAATAAATAGAGAAGACAGAAATCAGGCTAGTGAAAGCCAGGACTTGGGCAATGATTAGTCTGGGATGGAGGAACGCTGGAGGGTCTAAGAAGAGCCATCTGGATACAGGAAGGTCGTTGTCAAAGTAAGAGCTTTTGTTTTGGGTGGTGACTTTTCTGGTGTTTAAAAATAAACAAGTAAAAATCCAAATGTGCGCCATCCATGGATCAGCGGTAAGAGCATGTCAGGAAGCAAGGACTGTGGTTAATCCAGCCCGGTACAGGACGCCCAGCCAAGCAAAGAAAGGGAGATTATGAGACGGGAGGAGGGCAGGTGCAGGAGAGGCAGAGGGAGCTCCTCCAAGCAGCTGAGCTGCAGAGGGGGAAGAAAGTGAAGGCAGCAGAGTGAACCGGGTCAGGATGTGTGTTTGTGTGTTTGTTTGGTTTTAGTGCATTTGCTAATGGAAACTACCCAGGAACTGATGATGCAGGAGCGAGAGAGGATCCCAGAACTGGCATTGCGAGGAAGCAAGAGGGAATCTGAAGTGGTATCAATGAGTTTCTCTCTGTGGAGCAAAATGTCCTGTCCTCCTTGCAGAAGGGGCAGCTGCCTGCTTGCCTGGCAAGGTGTCATCTCAAATAAAAGGAATGTGGGTGTCAGGTATAGCCTAAGACATCCACCTTGCACCCACATCTTGCCTCCACTTTGTACCCACATACTGTGCTTACAGACCCACCTAATTTCCCACAGTGACATCTTCTTATTTGCAGAAAGCCATGGACCCAGACAATCTTCCTTCACCTGCCTGCCTTTCCTCAAAATCCTGCCTTTATCTCCATTCTCTGGGAGAAGGAAGATACTTCACGTTTTCCAAGAGAGGCACATTTAGCAGCTGTCATGCCCCTGCCTGGTTTCTGTGCTCCCCTGCCTATCAACAGTGACTGCGGGCTCTTCGAACCTGCTCGGGCCCACCCTGTGGCTTCCACCTTCATAGACCCTGATCTGCAGACAGCTGAGCATTCCGCTTTCCCCACCATGCTGTCCCTGGAGGGTCTTTCTTCCTTCTCATTTGTAAGAAACATTCGATACAATTTCAGGCATAGTTTAATGCTGCCTCCCACATGACACATCCCCACCCCCAGTGGACATGCTCCCCTTCAGACCCCTGCCTCGTGTTATCTAGACATTTCTGATGGGCCCTGCCCACCACCCCCTCCACACCTGCTCTGGGCAGGACTCTCCCCGGGACGTAGCCATGTCCTGGTCATCGTTATGTGCCCCACAGCAGGCAGGCTCCCAAAGGCCTCTGTTACCCTCCTAGGCAGTGAGAGTCCTGATGCTGCCCCAAGTCTCTGTCTCTTCTAAGAGAAGACTTGGGGGAGTCAAGCATTATGCCTGATGCCACATCCAACTCTTTAGGCCAATGGAGCTGAGCTACACAGTTTTAGTTTCCTGAAAATCTTGGTGCTTTCTCTAAGAAGGGGAGTCATGTGAAAAGCCTCCTCACCCTGAGCTACATACAGAGTGAGACCTCTGACTCCTGGACCTTCCTCCTGGGCTCATCCTGGGAGCACCCTCCTCTGCACCTGCCCCTCCTCCCCAGGGAGCCTCCCGCCAGTGTGGGTGGACACTGCGAACTCAGAAGTCCCACCCCTTCCCTGGCCGCGTGCCCATTCCTGCATGCACATGGCCAGCTGGGTCTTCACACAGCTCTCCCACCTCGCCTCTCCAATTCCCTGTTCCCATCCCCATCTCCGTCCTCATCCTGCCCGTCCCTGGCCTGTGGGGAGGCTTTTCAGTGGTCCTGGCCCCGTGCAGTTCCCAGGGCCCCTGCTGTACCATCTGACCAGATGCTGACCTCAGCAGCTACATTCACTTCTGTTGCCTGGGGACTTGGAGGAGCTGACCCCTGGCTGGAGGGGAAGGGAGAGGCTTTAATTTAGTTCTTTCTTTTGAGGCTTTCCCTCTCCAGACCGGCTTTCATTTCCTCCCTGTGGCATTAGCCCAGCCGCTCCTTGTCTCCACCCCAGGACTTTTCCCACAAGCAGGGAGGTGGGCTGGGGCAGGAGAGGGTGGGGCCCGGTTTTGCAGGCTTGGTTTCCATTAATTATTCGGATAACAATAAGAAACTGAGAAGAGAGACAGAGACAGAGACAGACGCAGACTCGCAGCGCCACACTGCATTGCAACTAACACACACTGCATCGCCTGTACATTTTCCAAAAGTTTCCATCTCCAGCTGGGCTGGAGGAGGTCGTGAGTGAGGGCTGGGCCCCCAGGGGAGGGATCTGGTAGTCCCTCACCCTGCAGCATAAGGGATCCCAACAGGAGGGCAGGGGACAAAATCCAGCGGGTGCAGGACAGAAGCACCTGAGGATCCTCCCATTTAGGGAGGATCTTGTCTTCCACAATTTTTAGATATGATTTTGCTCCTGGCATAGGAATCTTCATTCCTTCCACTCCCAGAACCAAAATAAGAGAGACAGGTTTCCTCAGCAACCGAGGAAACATCTCTGGAGAAGGCTTATATTGTTTTGAAGTGTTTTGAAATCTTATCAATGGTTTCCAGGGAAACACAGGATGATGAATAGAGGCCTTGCTAGGTAAATTTAAGAAGAAACACGGGGGAACATATTTGGATTCACAGTGTGCAAGTATTCAGCTATTTATCAAGGCAGAAAAGTATAGTTCACTCTCATCTGACATTTTAATTGCATTACTAGTTCAGCTTCACGCAGAGAAACTCCTCAGGGAGGTCAGCATTATTTGAATACCAATTAAAGAAATTACACAAAGTTTTTAAATCATGAAATTTGTGAATCCCACAGGAATCAAAAATTTAATTAACATGATGCATTACAAGCAGGGAAACTAAAGATTTAAAGTAGCAACGAAGCGGCCACACTCTGGCCAGAACAGTTTTCGAATCAAACAGCAGTGGAGTCCCCAGCAGAAACGGCGGAATGACAAATGAGCTCAGGGAGAAATGGCCAGACCCCCCGCGTTTCATAGCGGGTCATCTTCACCATGGCGCCGGCTCACCTGTCACTTCTACTCTGTTTGCCAGTCAAAAACGCCTGGCAAGTCTGACTGTCCAATGGATACGGGGTTTTAATCTTTTTTCGTTTTGTTAAGCTACTGAAATCACCAGGTGCCTTTGTGTTCTTTCAGCAGGTCATATTTTTTCTTGGTTGATCCGTGATTATATCTCAGGGTTCACCTTTGCCCTTATTGATTGTGTGACTATTTTTTTGTTAGTTGGTTGTTTTTGGACCAGGGTCTTGCTCTGTTGTCCAGGTTGGAGCACAGTGGCACAATCACGGCTCACTGCAGCAACTTCCCAGTCTCAAGTGACCCTCCCACATCAGCCTCCTGAGTAGCTGGGACCACGGGTGTGTGACCACACCCAGCTAATTTTTAAAAAAATTTTTGTAGAGATGGGGTCTCACTCTGTTGCCCAAACTGCTGTTGAATTCTTGGGCTCAAGCAATCCACACTCCACAGTCTTCCAAAGTCTTGGGATTAGAGGCATAAGCTGCCTCACCTGGTCCTATTTAAGTCTTCCTGGCTCTCTGAAGATTGCTCAAAAAAACAGTGAAGGAAGATCAAAGTACCAACATCTTCTAAGTCCAGTTAACTTCATATCACTATATCTCTTGAGAAACATCTTCCCTCTAATTGAAATTGAAATTTGCACTTTATCTTGAGTACTATTTTCCATTGCCATGGTGCTCTGTACATGCTTTATATAAGGTGACACTCTTCTATTGTCCTTGGCTTTTGTTATTGGAATCAAATAAAATTGATTACAAACAAAAACAGATGAGACAACCAGGCACAGTGGCTCACGCCTGTAATCCCAGCACTTTGGGAAGCCTAGCTGGGTGAATCACCTGAGGTCAGAAGTTCAGGACCAGCCTGGTCAACATGGTGAAACTCTGTGTCTACTAAAAAATACAAAAATTAGCTGGGCGTGGTGTCAGACACCTGTCATTTCAGCTACGGGGGAGGCTGAGGCAGGGAGAATTGCTTGAACCCGGGAGGCAGAGGTTGCGGTGAGACAAGATGACGCCACTGCACTCCAGCCTGGGTGACAGAGTGAGACTCCATCTCAAAACAAAAAACATAAAAAAACAAAAAAATAGGGTCCTAACTATATAGAAAATTGATATTATAACCACAAAGGAAAATAACAATTAATTCAAGTGACTTTTGAAAAGTGTACTCTGACTGGGCACCTTCCAGTGGGATCGATTTTAAGGACAGAAGAGCTTCAAAGAAATGTTGAAATTTACTTAAGAGGTTTCCTTTCAGCAGTGACACTGGCATAGTAACTAAAAACTATTTTTTGGGTTTGTAGGACTGGGCACTGAAGAAATATGTAGGTATTGAAAACCCAGGTCCTCACAGTGGGAGAAGGGAGATAAATGTATATGAGGTGTGAGAATGTGAAGAAGAATCTGTTGGTGTGGGATTGGAGGTAGGAGGCAAAGGCATCATCACATGAACTCATGATTTTAATTTAAAAACCTGTCTTTCATGTCTCTGCCCATTGAAAGGAAGCAACAGTGACACAATAGCAGCAATGAGCACACTTGGCTCCCAAACTTTGGTTTGTTCTTTCTTTCTGTCTCCTTCCTTTCTTTCCTTCTTTCTTTCTTTTCTTTCTTTCTCTTTCTTTCTCTTTCTGTCTCCTTCCTTCCTTCCTTCCTTCTTTCTTTTCTTTTCTTTTTTTCTTTTCTCTTTCTTTCTTTCTTTCTTTCTTTCTTCTTTCTTTCTCTTTCTTTCTTTCTTTTTTCTTCCTTCCCTCTCTCCCTCCCTCCCCCTCCCTTTCTCCCTCTCCCTCTCTCTTTCTTTCCCTCCCTCCCTTCCTCTCTTCCTTCCTTCTTCCCTCCCTTCCTTCCTCCCCCCCTCCCTTTCTTCCTTCTTTCCTTCCTTCTTTCCTTTCGTCTTTCTGTCTTTTTTTTTCAAGACAGGTTCTCACTCTGCTGGAGCGCAGGGGTGCTATCACAGCTCACTGCAGCTTTGAAGCTTTGAATTCCTGGGCTGAAGTGATGCTTCCACCTCAGCCTCCCAACTGCAGACGCACACCACCACCACACCCGGCTAATTAAAAAAAAATTTTTTTTGTAGAGACGGGAGTCTCACTGTGTTTCCCAGGCTTGTCTTGAACTCCTGGGTTCAAGATCCTCCTACCTCGGACTCCCAAAGCGTTTGGATCACAGGAGTGAGCCACTGTGCCCAGTCACATTGGTGGAGAACAGTGTTTAGAAACAGACCTTGATTTGGTTTCTCAACCCAAGGGGAAAATGGTGATTCCAGGTCTGGAGCACAGAAAATATGAGGTCAGCCTGAAATGCCTTCTGGTGTCAGAAAGAAGGGTGGAGCCAAAGACTAGGCAAGGCGTATGACATTAGCAGACTTAAAAGGCCTCCAATGGGCAACATTTGGAATGGCTTCAGTGTTCTAAAAACGGACTCTAACACGTTGCATTTTTTAAAAAGTGTTCACAAACCCAAAATAATACCAAAAAAATAGTGATGTTGGGGGCAGATCTTCTTTACACAACAATTCAGGCAATAAACAGAAAAGAAATGAAAGAATTAGAAAACAGTTACCATTTTGTAGCCACCAATGTCATACTACATTCAGATAAGAATATATTCAAGGCATGGCTGGAGGAGAGAGGCAGCCACGTGGGGCGGGAGGCTGGCAGAGTGGCTGCCCCTTGTCAAAAGGACCAGCTCCACCTTCCCCATCCTGAGAGTCTCTGAAAACAAGACCTGGTCCTGACATATCACCCCTCCAGCACTGAACCCTGGCAGCCACATTGTGGAACAGATATTCTTCAAAATCTCTTTCTGATACCACGTTTGACAGCAAGGAAGTTCAGTGACCAGCTTCTGGGTCACTGTTCATCAATGGCTTTGGGAACACAGTCCCCATCAGCCAGTATTTGACTAGAAGCTGGCACCGGAGCAGAGGGCAGCCTTCAGCCCACAGCCATCCCAGGAAGGCTCCTGCCCAGCCAGCGGATCTGCTGAGGGCAGCTCCTCAGTCCAAAATCCTAAAATCTCTCCAGGAGCAAGTGAGAGTGACAACGTTTCCACAGAGTCCCCACCAGGCGCCAAGAACACAAGGAGGTAGAGGCCCCTCTCCTGGAAGCCTTGCAGGCATCCTCCATGCCCATGTGGAATCCCCACCCCATGTTTAGTTTTCTCAGGACTCTGTTAGCAGAAGAGGGGCAAGATCTAAACACATATTTGTTGAAGGCTGTGCAAATTCCACAAGTTCGATAATTTTGCAAAGACTCGGACTTTTTATGCTGTTCACGAGCTCCATGCTCCCTTCTCCTCCCCCAAGCACTAGGAGGGGTTCACAGACACAGCAAATCCTGTTTGCTCCTATGCCCTTCACATCCAGGTCAGGCACACCAAGGGCACGCTGGCCTTGGAGACAGGCCTGGTCCCTGTCTCAGCTCCAGAGTGACCTTGGGCAGCCTTTATTTCATCACCGGTGACTTCATCTCTCATGTGGGACTGATACTGTTATCTGCCCTGTAAGGTGATTGTGAACACTAAATGAAATTAGAGGCTTGTGAGAGTTTGAAACTGCTTTCTTCTTAATGCAGTTTCATGCTGGCAGTGCCCCTGAATGCCTGCCCTTGGGAGCAGTGACAGCTACTCAGATGTGGGTGTCCTTGTGCTTTGAAGCCTTGCAAGAACCCATTGGGATTTGGAGATGATTGCAGGTATTCTTCAGCTCATCAGAACAAGAATGATCCAACATACACAAGGAAGCGTGCTCTGGGTAACCTGCTGGCTGCTGCCGGAACAGGCAGGCAGGCCCTGCTGTGTCTGCCTGGGTCTCTGCACTGCTCTGCAGCCATCTACCTCGTCTTGCTGATGAGAAGCTGCTGCAGAATGAGGGATTGGGAGGAATTACTAGAGATCCACCCATGGCAGTATAAAACCAAACCAAACAACAACAACAAAAAAAAAACAAACCAAAACCATAAAAAAGCACTGTTATTATTTTTTAGAACAGCTTTCTTCCCCCCAAATCTCCATTTTTCACTTTAGAGAGCCTATGCCAGCCTCTGTAGGAACCCAGTGTGTGCATCGATACCCAGAATCCGGAGCTGCACTGATGTGAATTTCCAAGCGCCTGGAGTAGTCCTGGTAAAACCCACACCCTGGACACTATTCATCACTGAGGCAGCAAACTTAGGGGATTTCTCAGAAAACGAGGATGAAGAGTTTGGGAGCACATCAGATGCCATCAGATGCCAGCTGGCAGTGAGGTTGGGGAAGCAAGGCAGAAGCGGATTTTAAATGAATCAACAGAAACCCAATCAATTGAACTGGGCCATGTCGGAGACGGAACGGTGCTGGGCAGGCATGGAAACCTGGACAGAAACATCAGCAGGGACCTTCTAGCTCTCTGGTGCTGAAGGAAGCTTGACTCGGGGTTTGTGCAGTCAAGCATCCTTGGCGCACACCCTCTAGGATGAGAGGAACATCCCAAGGTCAACCTTCTTTCAATTCTTTGTGCACCAAGCAGTGTCATCATCCAGCTGCCTTGGCAACCATCCTATAGAAAAAGAAAGTGTTCACACCCACGCCATTCTGTCCCATCAATAATCACTTCCCTCCTTATTGATGGATAAATTAGCCTCAGGATTTATACGTCAGTTTTTATGAGTCTAGTTAACTTGTGTCTGTCTTTGAAAGACACCCACTGTCCGTGTAATAACAAAACTAGTTTTCTGGAAACCAGAGCTGGGCTGCAAAGAATTCACCCAGGTTAGGGCTCCCCTCGAGGGGCACCTGCTTGTGCAGCCAGCCCAGCTGTACTTGAGACTGGCTTGCCTTGAGGCTCAGTGTATGCAGTCACATAAAAATCATTGTTAAAGAATGACAGATCACATTTTGATTACTTTGTGTTAACAGCTATGCTTTTATGTCACTCTCTGTGTCTAGTCTCCCTTTTATTGTCACTATAAACATAAAAAAAAGTTCAATGAATGCTGATTTATTTAATAGACTGATTTAATAAATAAAATATCGAGCCTATATTTATTAAACATTTAATATATTTATTATTAAATATATTTATTTATTTAATATATTTATAAAATATATTTAGTAAATATAGGCTCAATATTTTTGACTGAAAATGAATAAATACTTATGAGGGTAAAAGGCAGCCTGTATGTGAAAGCACTGTAAGATAAACATGCTTTATAAATACAAGAGACTGTCAATTGCCCAGGGGGATTCCATTCTAACACAAGCCACCCACATGGCAGGACTTACATCGAAACCATAACCCAAGCCTGCTTTATGGGTTTCACAGTTATAAACAGTTTCTCACACATACCTTCACTTTATCCTCAGAGTGCTGTAGGTGGGGCGAGGCGGGAACTAGGATTTGAATGTTGTGTTGTGTTATTTGCATTTGATCCAAGAATGCCTTAACCCTGATCTGCCAATCGCTTCTTTTTTTCCTTCCTCCCCTCTCATTCTTTAGCATAGGACTCCTATGGGAGCAATATACAAAAACAAAACAAAGCAAAAATAGAACCATCAACTGATGGGAATCAATTATTTAAAATTAGCACAGGCCTCCTGTCTCTGGTTATTAAAATCCAAAAACAAAAAAAACAAAAATGAACTTTGACCTAAACCTCACACCATATACAATTATCTCAAAATGGATCATGGACTTAAATGTGAAACATAGAACTATAAACTTTTGAAAAAACCCAAGAAGAGAATACTTTGAAATCTAGAGCTGTCAGAGTTCTTAGACTTGACACCAAATCATCATCCATAACAGGGGAAATTGATCAATTGGGCCTCATCATAGTTAAAGACGTCTGCTCTCTGAGACCACGTTAAGAGATTGAAAAGACAAGCTATAAAACAGGAGAAAATATTTGCAAACCACGTGTTTGACAAAAGAATTGCATCTAGAATACATGAAGAACTCTTACAGTGATGATATTCAAATGGCACATAAGTACATGAAATGCTGGCCAACATCATCTGCCAGAAAAATGTAAAATAAAACCAGAATGGGATGGAAGACACACCTGCCAGCGTGGCTAACATAAAGATAACGACCACACCAAATGTTGGCAAGGATGGGAAGCTGGGGATGGAAGACACACCTGCCAGCGTGGCTAACATAAAAATAACGACCACGTTAGAGAGATCCAAGATGGCTGATCACTAGCAGCTCGGGATTGCAGCTCCCACTGAAAGAGCAGAGAACGAGAGGACGCCACACTTTCAGATCAATTTTTGTTGCTCACACACCAGGAGATTCCCAGCGGAGGAGCCCCACCTGTCGCCAGCGTGACTCTTGAGGCCGGTGAGGCGGTTTTGCCGCTGCCTTGGTGTGGCGGTTCTTGGTGCAGAGTCAGAAAAGCACCGTCAATCTTAAAGCCGCTGTTTTGGCCGGAGCAGTGGGTTGCTCAGATTCTAGCGCCGGGAATCAACAAGTTGGACGTCCATTCAGAAACCCAACTATAAAGACGGTAATTATAAAGACCACAGATGGATAAATTTATAACGAAGGGAAGAAAACAGCCTAAAAAGGCTGAGAATACCCAAACTCAGAACGCCTCTCCCTCTACAGGGGATCACAGTTCCTCATCAGAAACAGAACAAGGCCTGATGGAGAAAGACCGTGTTCCATTAGCAGAAGCTGGCTTTAAAAAGTGGATGATAAGAAACTTCTGGGAATTAAAAGAACTTGTTCTAACCCAATGCAAAGAAACTAAGAACTTTGAAAAAAGGTTTGACAAAATGTTAACAAGAATACACAATTTAGAGAGGAATATAAGTGAATTAATGGAGCTGAAAAATACAACACGAGAATTTTGCGAACTATGCACAAGTTTTAACAGCCGAATTGATCAAGTAGAAGAAAAGATATCAGAGGTCAAAGACCAACTTCATGAAATAAAACAAAAAGACAAGATTAGAGAAAAAAGGATAAAAAAGAACGAGCAAAGTCTCCAAGAAATATGGGACTATGTGAAAAGACCTAATCTACGTTTGATGGGTGTACCTGAATGTGAGGAAGAGAATCAATCCAAGCTGGAAAATACGCTTCAGGATATTATTCAGGAGAACTTTCCCAACCTAGCAAGGCAGGACAATATTCAACTCCAGGAAATACAGAGAACACCACAAAAATATTCCTCAAGAAGGCCAACCTCAAGGCACATAATTGCCAGATTCACCAGGGTTGAAATGAAAGAGAAAATACTGAGGGCAGCCAGAGAGAAAGGTCAGGTTACCCATAAAGGGAAGCCCATCAGACTCACAGCAGATCTCTCAGTAGAAACCCTACAAGCCAGAAGAGAGTGGGGGCCAATATTCAACATCCTTAAAGAAAAAAACTTTCAACCCAGAATTTTACATCCAGCCAAACTAAGCTTCATAAGCGAAGGAAAAATAAAATCTTTTGTGAACAAGCAAGCACTCAGAGATTTCATCACCACCAGGCCTGCTTTACAAGAGCTTTTGAAAGAACCACTACAAATAGAAAGAAACAACTAGTATCAGCCTTTCTAAAAAATACCAAAAAATAAAGAACATCAACATATTTAAGAAATTGCATCAACTGACGGGCAAAACAGCCAGCTAACATTAAATGACAGTATCAAACACACATATATTGTTATTAATTTTAAATTTAAATCGACTAAATCCCCCAATCCAAAGACACAGACAGGCAAAAAAAGCCAAGACCCATTGGTATGCTACATCCAGATCCATCTCACATGCAAGGATACATAAAGACTCAAAACAAAGGGATGGTGAAAAATTTACCAACCAAATGGAGAGCTAAAATAAATAAATAGAAAGCAGGAGTTGCAATTTTTGCTGATAAAATAGATTTCAAACCAATAAAGATCAAAAGAAGCAAAGAAGGATATTACATAAAGATAAAAGGATCAATGTAACAAGAAGAGCTAAAGATCCTAAACATATATGCACCCAATACAGAAATACCCAGATATATAAGACTTACAAAGAGACTTGGACCCCCACACAATAATAGCGGGAGACTTCAACATCAATATTAGATAGATCAATGAGACAGAATGTTAACATCGATATCCAGGACTTGAACTCAGATTTGGAACAAGTAGACTTAATTAACATTCATAGAACTCTCCACTTTAAATACACAAAATATACACTCTTATCAGTACTACATCACACGTATTTACAGGTTTAAATGAAATATTGGTTGGCTGCTTGTTAATTATTTTATTCCCTCATTTTTTTTTTATGTCTCTATTATTAAACACAATTACAGGCATACCCAGTTTTAGACTGCATTCTAGCCCGGGCAATAAAACAACACCCCTGTTCTCTCTCCCTCTTCCTCTTCCTCTTTCTTCCTTTCCTGTATTCTTTTTTTTTTTTTTTAATTCTTTTTCTTCCTTAAAAAAAAAAAAAAAAAAAATAACGACCACACCAAATGTTGGCAAGGATGGGAAGCTGGGGATGGAAGACACACCTGCCAGAGTGGCTAACATAAAAATAACGACCACACCAAATGTTGGCAAGGATGGGAAGCTGGGGATGGAAGACACACCTGCCAGCGTGGCTAACATAAAGATAACGACCACGCCAAATGTTGGCAAGGATGGGAAGCTGGGTCACTCATGCGTGACCAGTGGGAATGTGAAATGGTACAGCCCCTCTGGAAAAGAAGATGAGTCATTTCTTATAAAACCAAGCCTGGAAAAAAAAAAAAAAACAAACAAGCGTGAACTTACCATACAACCCAGCAGTTGTACTCTTGGACATTTAACCCAGAGAAATATTTTTCCATTCACATGTTCATCAGTATTCATTATAGATTCATTTGTAATAGCCAAAAACTGGAGACAATCAAAAGAATCCATCACTGCGTATGGTTAAAAAACTGTGGTAAGGTCGGGTGTGGTGGCTCACACCTGTAATCCTAGCACCTTGGGAGGCCGAGATGGGAAAATCACTTGAAGCCAGGATCACTTGAGCTCAGGAGTTCAAGACAGCCTGGACACCATGGCAAACCCCTATCTCTACAGAAAATACAGAAATTAGCCAGGTGTGGTGGCACGTGCCCGGGGTCCCAGCTACTCAGGAGGCTGAGGCAGGAGGATGGCTGAGCTCGGAAGGTTCAGGTTGCAGTGAGCCAAGATTGTCCCATTGCACTTCAGACTGGGTGACAGAGTGATGTGCTGGCTTAAAAACAAAAAACCTGCCATACCTCCATACCATGGAGTACTACTCAGCAATGACAAAACCTCAAACTATTAATGCATGCAACAAACGACTTGGAAGGATCTCAAGGGAATTATGCTGAATGGGGAGAGCCAACCCTGAAAGGTCACATGCTGTCTCATTTCATTTATATGGCACTCTTGAAGGGAGGAAATTACAGAGGTGGAGTACAGATTACTGATTGTCAGAGATCATCTTCCAAGGTAGCACAGGGATCATCATAGTGAAATTTTTCTGTATTTTCACTATGGTGGTGGTCACATGTAGCCACATATGCGATAAATTTACATATAACTAAACACATACACACGCAAACGCATTTCACAAGTGATGAAATCTCAAAAAGGTTAGTATTAGTTTCCCAAGGCTACTGTAACAAATTACTCCAAAATGGGTGACTTAAAAGAGCAAAATTTATTCTATCGAAGTGTTTGGGGCAAAAGTCTGAAATCAAGGTGTCGACAGGGCCGGCTCCCTCTGAAAGCTCTAGGGAAGAGGAACAGCCTTTTTAAGATTCTGGAAGCTCCAGGTTCCCCGACTGATGGCAGCACCCCTTCAGTCTCTGCCTCTGCCATCACAGGGCTGTCTTCCTTTGTCTCTCCGTGTATCGGTGTCATTTTTCTGGTGGTGTGATATTGCATTATGCTGTAGTTACGCTACCGTTGGGGAAGTTGGGTGAAAGTTATATGAGATCTCTCTGCAGTATTTCTTACAACTGCATATGAATGTGCAAGCATCCAAACTAAAAAGGTGTTTTTCTTTTTTTTTTTTTTAAGTTGGCATAGGGAGAGGCTGAGCAAGGAGGGATGCCCAGGTCCTGGTGTCTCCTTGGCTGTGGGGCAGCAGGAGACATGGAAGGTAGCATCAGTTTCATGGCTGGATGATGGGGGATGGGCTGGACCAGGACATCGCAGAGGACAGGGAAGGAGGACCACACCAGGGTCAGACCAGGGGACTGGTGGTCAGCATGGTGGCTTCAGGGACTAGAAGTGTGAATTTATTTGGGATGAAAGTAACACCAGCCAGCTTAAGCAGAAATGAGGAGTTTCCTATAAGATTAAAGGGAAGAACCGTTGAAGCTAATGACAGAAATGCAACTGGACCTCAGGAAAGGCCAGTGCCGGGCATGGGAGGCCCGTGGGCACCTAAGGAGAACATGCTCTTGATTTCAATCCTGTTCCTTGACAGGCCAGACATCTCTATCCCTTAGTACACCTGCTGTAGAGAAAATGGCTAGACTCAGCTCAGGTCCCAAGTTGGCATGTTATCATTTCAGCCACTGGGAGAAACTGCCCTCTTGTTATTAGTCCTAGTCTCAAATTCCCAGATAAAATGTTCTGACTGGCTCCCCTGGGACCAGGTGCCATCTCCACTGTGGCCGAAGACAGGATTATTTTACACACACATGGTGAGCTCTCCAGAGAGCGACAGTTTAGGGAGGTGATTTTGAGCTGAACAGACATCCCAAAATGTATTCTCTTTCTATGACAGAAGTCTTTAAAGCACCTTATATTCAGTTCCATAAACTTATTAGAGAAATGGAATTAGCCAGATTTTAATTCAAAAAAGGCATCTCTCTACATTTTTTCAACCGTCATATTGTAGACGGATTTTCAACAACAGTAACTGAAATAAACATTTAGATTGGCTTTTATGTAACCATAAATTAAATTAACCAAAGCATCAAATCTCCAAGCATTCTTAGAGTCAGAGTTTTATTTTATTATAAGTCCAGATCTATGAAAGCAGAAATCACAGTCAGAGATTGATAATAATTGCTCATTCGCAATCCCTTAAGCTTTTGAAATCATTTATTACTCTGATAAAAATAATTCATCTGAAGACAAATGTGGTAGAATAACCCCTTAGTGCAAAGCCATTTTCTTTTAATAGAGCAATACAGTTTCTTCTTAGAGACAAACACAATAGGAAGTGCAAACATAAGCAGATTGTGGTCATTTATAACCTGAGTTAGAGTCTGGGAGGTTTGCTGTAACAAGTGGGTGACCTGCTGGAGGTCAGATGATAGTAACCTGAGCAGAACAAGAAGTTTGAGATTCAGAACCAGGTATGAAGCATAAGAGGAAAGCCTAAAAAAACAGGGTCAGGAAAGGAGCCTCTTCTTCCCTTCTTTTGTATAAAAAAACCGTCAGAGGAGGATTTTCCTTCTTGTAAGAGCGTTTATGGAGCTGAGTCACAAACGCCACGCAGGCAGGTGCTGAATAAATAAATAGTTCCTCACAGCATCTGCTTCCTAGACTTGGGATTTGTTGATTTCGTCCCACAGTTGTGCCTCCTGCTGATTTTTCATTAATCGAGAGCCCCAGAAGTGAAAGAACTTCTTATTCTTTTCAAAACATCAAAGTGGACAGAAAGGTTTCTGGAAGCTCTTTGATTCTAAACCCATCTTCCTTCCCTTTCGGGGCATCCACCATTGAAAGAGGTGGACGGTCATCCCAGGGAGGACGAGACTGAAAAGCAAAGAGGAAGAGTCTAGAAGCTGCATGCCCAGTGTCATCAGCACGTGTGGTGGAAGACGGTTTTTGAAAATGAAAGCTCTGGGCAACCTCAAGAGAGAACTCTGCCAGTGTTTTGTCAGTCAGGGATGTGGATGATATGGTACAAAATGAAATCACATTCCAGGCATACCATTTCTGGTGGAGAGTAAATATATTCAGTAAAACCAGGTTCAAACAGGAATCTGTGTAATGTCCGAATCAACTATTATGAAGTAGTGGTGAAATATTTAAAGGCCAACTTGTGTGCACAACAAAATTTATGTGCAGAAGTTTTTCTCAGAAATCATGTAAGAAGTGAACTAAAAAGAATGCCAATGAGATGCTGGAATTCCAATGAAAATGAATTGTGTGGCAGGCAGAATTCTGAGGCGGCCCAGGAGATTTCTGCCCCCAGGCATACATATGGTGTGCAATCCCCTGCCTTGCATGTCACCTGGGAATTGAGGACACAGACACTCCTCAGCCTAGATTTTCTTATACGACAAAGGTGATGGGTTAGTCATTCCTGTGATCATGTTATGTCATATAAGACTCCAAGACCAGCCAACTGGCCTCAAAGATCAACCAAACAGCTGTGCATGAGCTACCATACCCTAAGAGGGCCACAATGGATGGGACCTTAGGGGGGTTATAGGAGCTGAGAGTGACCCCCAGTTGACAGCCAGCAAGAAAACAGGGACCTCAGTGCTGCAGCCTCATGGTAATGGATTCTGCCAACAACTGCATGAGCTTGGAGGACCTGGAGGCTTACATAAGAGCCACACCCCCTACAGTGACACCTTGAGTTCAGCCTGGTGATGCTTTGGACAGAAAACTTAGTTAACCCGTCTGCAGACTCCTGACTTACAGAAACTGTGAGATAATAAATTTGTGTTGCTCTATATTCTCATGTAGAAAAAAAAAAAAGAATAAATTTATGGTGCTTTAAGCCACTGAGTTTGTGCCAATTTGTTACACAACAGAAAAGTAATACAGATCATATCAGAATATAAATCAGTATAGTTTACCTCAGTAAGAGTTTTAAAAAGAATTTTATGCATCTGTCATAGAATAAAGGATTGCCGTTGTTGGATTAGAAACTTGAGAACCCCAAATGCATCATTTAAAAGAACTAGCAATGTGCTGGGAGTCAAAGAACATGGCCGTGCCAGGCTAACGGAGACAAGTCACTCCATTGCTATGCATGTTAGTTTTACACCCTGTTAAATGAAAAGATGCAGCAAAATTGCTTCTTAAGTTTCTTGTTAGTTTCAAAACGCAATGCCAATTAATTCCCGAGTTTGTCTCTTTCAATTATAAAAGTGATGAATATTAACATTCACTTTCCTGTGTAAACCCTTGCAGTAGTCAGCCTCACTGGTTGATTTTTTAAAAGTCCAAATTACATGGCCTTGTCAATGTCTCCACCATGTTTGTTGTTGTTGTTTGTTGTTTGTTTGTTTGTTTGTTTTGGTTTTTGTTTGTTTTTTTCGAGATGAAGTTTCGCTCTTGTTGCCCAGGCCGGAGTGCAACGGCAAGATCTTGGCTCACCAAACCTCTGCCTCTCGGGTTCAAGCGATTCTCCTGCCTCAGCCTCTCAAGTAACTGGGATTACAGGCAAGTGCCACAACACCCAGCTAATTTTGTATTTTTAGTAGAGAAGAGGTTTCTCCATATTGGTCAGGCTGGTCTTGAACTCCTGACCTCAGGTGATCCTCCTGCCTCAGCCTCCCAAAGTGCTAGGATTACAGGCGTGAGCCCACGCCCAGCCTCCACCTTGTCTTTTATCCCTCCATTCTCATTACTTCAGCTAAGCTGACAGCCTTTCAGGGCTCTTTTTCTTATGTAGGTGTGGGCACCTTTACAAGCCTTTGTATCCACCACAGGGCCCTGGCATATCACAAGTCAGTGGCTGGAGGAAAGTTACCCAACCTCTTTCTGTCTCTCTTTTCTGACTTAAAAAATGGAGGTAATAATCCCGTCTTGTCTTCTGTATAGGATCATTCATTCCTTCAGCACACATTTTTTAAGGACCTACACTATATCACTTATTCTTTAGGTGCTGGAGATGCGACAGTCAACAAACGACACAAAGTCACCTGGCCTGTGGAGCTGATATTCTACAGCAGATGGTCCATGCAGTCCTCTTTGAGAAGATGAAATTTGCGGCAAGATCTGAGTGTAGGGAGGTAGGGACCACACAGACACCTGGGGTGATGACCTCCAGGACAGGGGACAGCACAGGCTCAGGCCAAGGCGTGCTGCAATCAGTGCCTCCAGTTTGCTGTGCACCTTGGAGAAAGTCACTCTGCCTCTCTGAGCCGCCTTTCTCTCATTTGTATGAGACAATCAGCGATTTTCACCCAGGAGACTTGGACCTCTAGAGGCCCCATAAAGAAAATAATGCAGGCTGGGTGCAGTGGCTCACGCCTGCAATCCAGCCTCTGGGGAGGCCTAGATGGGAGGAAGGCTGAAGGTCAGGAATTCAAGACCAGCCTGGTCAACATAGATAGGGCAATCCCATCTCTACAAAAAAAGAGAAAATTAGCTAGGCACATTGGCTCACACCAGTAGTCCAGCTACTCAGGAGGCCGAGATGGGAGGATTGCTTGCATCCAGGAGTTCAGGGTTGCAATGAGTTATGATCATACCACTGCACTGTAGCCTGGACAACAGAGCAAGACCCTGTCTCAAAAAAAGAAAGAAAGACAGAGAGAAAGAGAAGAAAAGAAGGACGGAAATGAGGGGGGAGGGAAGGAGGGAGGGAAGGAAGGAAAGAAGGAAGACCAAGAAGGAAGGCTCGTTATACAAATAAAGACAGCCCAGCTTCAACATTTTAAATGTGAACTTTTTGTTGTTTTAGGCTGGAATCATACCAACTCTCTAACACCGGTTATCTTACAATGATCTTCAGCTGCGTAGCATAGCTGAGGAACTAAAAATGGAAAAGTAATTATTACAGAATAAGAATACATTTTAAGTGGAGGTTCTTTTTTTCTATTCTTTTTTTTTTAATTTCTGTAGATTTTAGGGTCATAGGTGGTGTTTGGTTGCATGAATAAGCTCTATAGCGGTGATTTCTGAGATTTTGGTGCACCCATCATCCGTGCGGTGTACACTGTACCCCGTTTGTAGCCTTTTATCCCTCACTTCCCCCACCCTTTCCCCAAAGTCCCCAAAGTCTATTGTACCATTCTTATGCCTTTGCATCCTCACACTTAGCTCCCACTTATGAGTGAGAACATACATGTTTGCTTTTCAATTCCTGAGTTACTTCACTTAGAATAATAGTCTCCAAATCCAACCAGGTCACTGTGAATGCCATTATTTCATTCCTTTTTGTAGCTGAGTAGTATTCCATGGTGTGTGTGTGTGTGTGTGTGTGTGTGTGTGTATACATATATATATGTATGCATACACACATATACATATATATATGTATGTAGGTACCACAGTTTCTTTATTCATGTTGGTTGATGGGCATTTGGGCTGGTAAGTGGAGGCTCTTTCTAAGTGGAGGCTCACATGCACAGTCTCTGTGGAGAGAGAACTTGGAGACCATCAGGCTGATGAGGTTTGGAGACCATCAGGCTGATGAGGTTTGGAGGCCCCACGGCTCCAGCTAGCCATCATTCTCCAACCTCAGGAAAAGCTTTTGCTCTTTCACTGCAGGGCACAATATCCTGAAAACACATCTTTAACAGAGGCCTTCCATCTACAAATGCAATTGACGGTGCTAAAGGTACCACTTTTGTCTGAAGGCACTTACTTCCCAGTACCAAGAAACACCCATCTACCCTAAAGGGGAACGCCACCAGAAGACACAGGGCAGGAGCTACCAGCAAGAAGAAGGAACTGCTCTCTGGCTTTGTAAATTCTGATGACTGCAGCTACTGGAGTCTGGGAAGGAAAAAGGAGGGAAATAGCTTCTAAGCCTCCTCCTACTTAGCCTCCCCGCTCTTTCAGTGAGAGAGACTGAGGGTCCAACAAAGAAATGCCAGCATCGTTCAAGGGAGTTGACGTTCCTGTTAGCAAGGCAGTCTTCTTGGATGGAGAGCAGTGGGAACTGGGGAAAACACATTCCGTCCTCAGGGATGTTGCTGCCTGAATTCATGTTTTCTGGAGGATGCTATGGGCTGAATCCTCTAGCCAGGAACAGGATGCTTCATCTGGAAGTTTTCAGGAGCTCTTCCTCTCAATAAAACGTTATTGTGCCAGAGCATTGCCTCAAGCCAGGATTCTCTCTTGAAACTTTTTCTACTTTTTGTATTTTGTTTTACACTGGACTGGTATGCAGGGAGGAGAAGATCTCATCGAGGCACTTCCAGTGACTTTAAACAGCCACATAATATGGGCCCCGTTTTAGCCTCTGCATTGGCCCTTGGTGATGGAAGATAATGTTTAAGCCAATACAGGCTAAAGTTTGGACTTTGCTGATAAGCGTTTCTATTTAAGGGACAGGGACGCAGATGATGCCAACAGTTATGGATGAAAAAGTAAGATTATGCACCAGGAAAACTCATTTCCAAGGAAGCGGCCTGTGCGCATGGCTTCCCGGGCTGCGGCTGGGTTCCAGGTGCTGGCAGCAGGTGGCAAGGGCTCCCCACTGACCTGCCAATCCCAGGGACGAATCTGAAGCTCTGGGGTTGGCAGGTCAGGAGCAAATCCAAAGCTCCTGTGATTTCTTTACTTGGATTATCAGAATCAAATGTACTTTCTTTTATTTCTCACTCTCCTTCTTTCTTAAAATGTTTTTCCAAAGACAATTTTCTTCCGTGAACCACTGTCTGCTATTTCTGCCACTGGACTTTTTAGTCTTTTGCTAACTTTTTATTTCTTTAACTTCCTGTGAATAATGCCTGTCTTAGGAGCTCAGTCCTCCCAAACAGCACATGCTGGTATAAATGAAATGTGAGAGTAACAGCCAAGTACTCATGCATTCCTGGTTCTGAGACCCTGTGCTCTACAGTTAGAGTCCCTTCCCCTGTGCACAGGCAGGCACTTTCCCTTAACTCCAGTATTTCTGCTAAGTCAACCTGCCCCTAGAGATATTAGGACATTAAGACTTTGTCTAGTCCCACAGCTAGTTGGAAATAAGGGGTGAAATCCTCTTCTAAGCAACGTTTCTAAAGGAGGGTGCCATAGACCATCTGCATCGGAACTCCCAGGAGTCCTAATGAAGCCCAGGAATTTGCATTTTTAATAAATTTGCTAGGTGATTTAAAAACCAAGTTTGAGTCCCTATCTGTATTAGTCTGTTCTTGCACTGCTATAAAAACATACCTGACACTGGTTAATTTATAATGAAAAGAGGTTTAATTGGCTCATCGTTCTGCAGGCTGTACAGGCTTCTGCTTCTGGGGAGGTCTCAGGAAACTTACAATCATGGCCGAAGGCTAAGGGGAAGGAAGCACATCTTACATGTGGGGGCAAGCGGACAAGAAAGAGAAGGGGAAGGTGCTACACAGTTTCTTTTTCTTTTTTCTTTCTTTCTTTTCTTTTTTTTTTTTTGTTTTTGTTTTTTTGAGAAAGAGTCTTGCTCTGTTGCCCAGGCTGGAGTCCAGTGGCGCCATCTTGGCTCACTACAACCTTCGCCTCCCAGGTTCAACCAATTCTCCTGCCCCAGCTTCCCGAGTAGCTGGGACTACAGATACGTGCCAACATACCAGGCTAATTTTTTGCATTTTTAGGAGACAGGGTTTCACCATGTTGGCCTGACGATCTCAATCTCCTGACCTTGTGATCTGCCCACCTTGGCCTCCCAAAGTGCTGGGATTATAGGCATGAGCCACCATGCCCTGCCAGTGCTACACACTTCCAAACAGCCAGATCTCGTGAGAACTCTAGCATGAGACAGCACTGAGGGGATGGTGCTAAACCATTAGAAACCACCCTCATGATCCAGTCACCTCCCCCCAGGCCCCGCCTGCAACACTGGAGATCAGGATTCAACCTGAGGTTTGGGTGGGGACACAGAGCCAAACCGTATCAGTGCCCTAATGGCTGTGAAACAATTGTAAACACACACACACCAGAAGCTGTAAGTCCTGTGAAAGTGAACAGCTTCCAACTCGAAGTGGCAGTCAGAGTGGGTGGGTGGGTAGTCACTGATATGAGAAATGAATAATTGCCATGCAGCAAAAGGCATTTAAAAAACATTTTTTTTTTAACAGGCAAACCATGCTCATGGAATAAGTCCCAGGATGCAAAAGAGAAAACAGTGACAAGCAGTCTGCCTGCTCCACTCTCTCCTAGGGACTCTTCCTCCCTCCCCAGAGGCCACCACAGCTGATAGAATCTGTTTAGGAGAAAAGACTTGAAAATCGGGGAGAAGCTTACAGGCCATGTTCCACCTGGAAACGGTATTTTTCTCATCTAAAGACAATGAGGTCCGTAAGATCTTCCCCCAACCCACCAGCAGGCAGAATCCCACCCCTACCCCCGTCACCAAGATGCCCTTATCCTCACCCTCATCCCTAGGGCCTGTAAATGGGTTCCATTCCAAGGCAAAAGAGAATGTGAAACAGAGGTTAAGATTATGGATCTGTGGCCGGGGGCGGTGGCTCATGCTTGTAATCCCAGTACTTTGGGAGGCTGAGGCTGGGCAGATCATTTACAGCCAGGAGTTTGAGACAAGCCTGACCCACATGATGAAACGCTGTCTCTACTAAAATACAAAAAAACTAGCCAGGCATGGTGGCAGGTGCCTGCAGTCCCAGCTACTTAAGAGGCCGAGGCAGGAGAATTGCCTGAACCCAGGAGGCGGAGGTTGCGGTAAGCCGAGATCGCGCCATTGCACTCCAGCCTGGGTAACATGAGTGAAACTCTGTCTCAAAAA
>NW_022436950.1:5153982-5173498 GCF_009761245.1 Sapajus apella | reverse complement strand
TTTTGTATTTTTAGTAGAGACGGGGTTTCACCATGTTGACCAGGATGGTCTCGATCTCTTGACCTCGTGATCCACCCGCCTCGGCCTCCCAAAGTGCTGGGATTACAGGCTTGAGCCACCGCGCGCGTTATTTTAAAATAAAGGTATGTTCCTTGCTTATAAAGGGTGAGCCCAATCTAATCACATGAGCCCTTGTAGGAAACAAAACATAATTTATTTTCTTTCCTTTTCCTTTATCTAGGTTCTTAGTGAGACATTCTCCTGAAAACAAGTCAAATTAACAAAAGAAAAAACAAGCAGAAATGTATTAACACCTGCTGTACCCATCGCATGGGCGAGGTCTCAGTTCAAACGTATTTCTCTCTGAAGGCAGTGGCTTAGGGGCTTGCTTAAACAGTATTCTAATGAAGGGCCGTAAATCCTATATAGTGACAAGATGAAGAAGATGAGAGCAGTTCTTGTCTTTTAAACTGTGGGAAGCTGGAGGAAGATGGTAAAACGTGTTCCACGGGCCTACTGGTGCCAGCTGCTGCCTTCTCTGGGCCAATGACAAGCACTGTCTCCGGGGAGAAGGGACGGATGTCCTGCCATCAGGCAAGCGGAGGTGGAGGCAATGTTCCCCTGCATTTTCAGTGTCTTGAACTTAACAGTCGTCAATATATATTGTTTTAATTTATTTATTTTACTTTAGGTGTATACTATATCTGGCATTTCTCCCCATGTTATCCCTCCCCACCCTCCGCTCCCTCTCTACCCCCTGCTGCCTTTCCCCATCCCCCCAACTGCCCCCAGTGTGTGATGCTCCCCTCCCTGAGTCCATGTGTTCTTGTTCAACACCCACCTATGAGTGAGAACATGTGGTGTTTGATTTTCTGTTCTTGTGTCAGTTTGCTGAGAGTGATGGTTTCCAGGTTCATCCAAGTCCCTACAAACGACACAAACTCATCGCTTTTTTATGGCTGCATAGTATTCCATGGTGTATACGTACCACATTTTCTTTGTCCAGTCTATCATTGATGGGGATTTGGGTTGGTTCCAGGTCTTTGCTATTGTACACAGGGCTGCAATGAACATACATGTGCATGTGTCTTTATAATAGAATGATTTATAGTTCTTTGGGTATATACCCAGTAATGGGATTGCTGGGTCAAATGGAATTTCTATTTCTAAGTCCTTGAGGAATCGCCACACTGTCTTCCACAATGGTTGAACTAATTTACACTCCCACCAACAGTGTAAAGGTGTTCCTATTTCTCCACATCCTCTCCAGCATCTGTTGTCTCCAGATTTTTTAATGATCGCCATTCTAACTGGCGTGAGATGGTATCTCAATGTGGTTTTGATTTGCATTTCTCTGATGACCAGTGATGATGAGCTTTTTTTCATATGTTTGAACAGTTGTCAGTATTTTGAGGAAAATATTTTGGTTTTTTTTATCCTTAAAAGCAGATAACTTTCTCCAGCTCCAGTCCAAAGCAGTTGCCTCAGAGAGAGCTGTGGGATCTGGAGTGTGGGAGGGGCCAGGCTGCGGCGGCTGGAGGAGAAGCCACGTGGAAAGTGGAAGGAATACAGGTCACCTCGAGGAGCAAAGACTGGCTCCCGGTGGAGGCAGCAGGGAAACGAGACCTTCCCCTACAACTGTGGGGAACCTGACTTGCCCACTGACCTGAATGAGTCACCCCCAGAGCCACAGAAGGCAGTGCAGCCCAGCTGACTGACTTGCTTTCCGTCTTGTGATTCAACTCAGCTGTCCTCGGTCGTCTGACCTGTAGAAGCCTGAGCCAATAAACAGGTGTTAAGTCTCTGAGTTTGTGGTGGTTTGTTGAGGTTGCTGGACACATGTCGTGGGGATGTGTGGGTGCCGTCGTTATGTGCCGAGGTGTGTGTGGTGTTGGCGTCTGCGTCGGTACACAGGAGAGGGTTCATCTGATTGCGAGTTGTCGCCCTGCCAGCCTGTCACTCAGGAATGGCTGCAGCCCTGCCTGCTGGACACAGGGGACGGCAGAGTTTCTGTGACTGTCCTGGGAAGGGGTGAGAACTGGAGGAGTGGGGATTGATTGGAATGGTTGGGAAGGTCACTTGCCTGCAGCTGGGTTTGCTGCAAGTATTGTTTCCAGCTGTTGCTCTTCAGGCTGGAGCTGATCTGGGGGAGAGAAAGCTGTGAGAGAGTGGGCCAGCCTGGCACCCATGCAAACTGCAGTCCTGCCTGTCGGTGGCTTTGCGGCTGCTCTTGCTATTGCTGTTCCCATGGTCGGCCCCAGGTGTGTTCAGGGGAGCCCGTAACTTGTTGAGAGGATGAGCTTTGGAACTGAGCCCCTGGGCCATTTCACAGAGTCCTTATGCCCCACGGACCTTCGGTGTATAAGGGCATGATAATGATGGGATGCCTTTTATGGGGCTGTGTAAGTACCCAAAGGACACCTGTTTGTAAAGCTCAGAGCATGAAGTATGGGAGCCCATGTCCTATAAAACTCATTCCTAACTTGCCCGATGCCTTTCTGTGGGTGGGTAGTCCTCAGCGGACCCCCTAGAAGCTTTTACATGGTGAGGGCCCCGCTTTTCTGGAGCTTCCTTGGATCATCTGCCCCCAAATAGACACACTTTTGGTCTGCCATGGAACCAAATCCAGCCCTAGCCCTAAAGGCAGCCCCATCTTCCAGTTAAAATGAAGAGTATTTTTAAAGTTCTGTCATCTGCATCTCTTCTGAGGGACTCCAGGACACGACGTTCACTGGGCCCTGGGATCACATGGCCCATCTCCAGCCTCAGCCTCTCGAGTAGCTGGGGTTACAGGCACCCACCACCACAAGCAGCTAATTTTTGTATTTTTAGAAGAAAAATTACTACTAAATTTTGCCAAGTTGGGTCTGGTCTTGTTGGCCAGGCTGGTCTCAAACTCCTGACCTCAGGTGACCCTCCCACCTTGGCCTCCCAAAGTGCTGGGATTACAGGTGTGAGCCATCACACCGACCAACATTCTTCAATATTAAACAACTTGTGTCACTCTTACATTGTACATGTGTAGGTCTAGTTACAACACGTGTGATGCTAAAGCTGATTCTTTGTATTTATCTATGAATCTTGATATTGCTTTAAAGGATGGTAAAAATCATATGAGTGGTAAAAATTTAAAGGATAAAATTAAACATTTTGTGTTTTATGCCACAACAACAATCTCTTTTGTGCAGCCCTATTACAATGTTTGAATAAGGTTTGTAAATTCAGGGTACATTTCTTAGGAAAGTACCAAAGTACTTTCCTAAGATTTTTATCGACAATTGCAATAACTACAGCTTTAGCAGGTCGAAGTTTCTTCAAAATGAAACTAACAAAAAATGATCTGAGAACCTTAATGATTCCAGAAAGTTTGCTTAATTCGTCATTACTATCAATAGAATGCAAATCATATGAAAATATTGATTCTAACAACATAATTAGTGTTTTTGCTAAAATTAAGAAAAGACAAACATCTATGGGTAATATATAACGTATGAATTATGTATGTTGTTATTTACTTATTCAAACAGTGTAGCCTAGCCACAGGATACTTAGGCATACACAATAATTATTAAATTCAGATGTCTTTGATATTTTACCAACTTTCTGTCATTTAAAACAACAGCTCTACATATACTGCTTTATTTTTGTTCTTATGAAGGTATGCTTTTCAAAGTAGAATGATGAAATGTATTTATTCCTTAGTTTTATTTGTAGCTTTTAACTATCTGTCTACTATATGTCTTCCCATACTTCCTGATACACACACGTGCACACTACCAGGGTCTCGCTTTGTACGCTTGCCCTAAACCCCACAAAGTCTAGGGGAAACCTGCTGTTAGTGATTTTTTTCTAAAGTAAAAACTTGCTTAGGTTGGCTGTAACATATCACATTCAGGTTTGTAAAAGTATTGGGGTAAGCAACTAGGTTATTAAAATGTTAGGTTAGGGGCACTGCCTCTAAAGGGGATGGTCTGACTTGGGGACAAGGAGGCTAAGGAAGGCCAGCAAGACATTGTAAAGCTACTGAAGTCAAAATAAAGGGGGCTCTGGCCAGGTGCAGTGGTTCATGCCTATAATCCCAGCACTTTGGGAGGCAGAGGCAGGTGAATCACCTGAGGTCAGGAGTTCAAGACTAGCCTGGCCAACATAGTGAAACCCTGTCTCTACTGCAAACACAAAAATTAGCCAGACGTGGTGGCGCACACCTGTAATTCCCGTTACTTGGAAGACTGAGGCAGGAGAATCACTTGAACCCGGGAGGCGGAGGTTGCAGTGAGCGGAGATTGCACCATTGCACTCTAGCCTGGGCAACAAGACTGAGACTCCATCTCAAAACAAACAAACAAATAAGTAAATAAATAGAGGTGTGCTGGAGAGGCAGTCTTGTCTGGGAAGCTGTGAAGAGGGGACATGGGCTTTGTTACAGGACCCTTTACTGAGTTCAGGAATTATCAAGTCAGCTTCTGGAAGCTTGCTCCTCTTTTCTGAGCAGTAATGTGGAAATCACAGTTTATACTGATGTCTATAGTGCTTCTTACGCCAAGAATACAGAATAGGGGACTTGATCCTTGCCCCAAAGGACTCTTAGGGACTTCCTCTGCAGAGAAGCATCCCTTCATGAAACAATTTTAGTTCAAAATCACTTTTTGCTAACTAGTATGATGGTTCCTCAAAAAATTAAAAGCAGAATCACTGTGTGATCCAGCAATTCTACTTCTGGGCAAAAACATAAAAGAATTAAAAGCAGGTCTTGGACACATATCTGCACGCTCATGTTCCTATAAGCATTATTCACAAAAGCCAGATGACGGTAGTGGCAACTGAACTGTTCGACAGTGGATGGATGGATAAACAAAACGTGGTGTATGCAAACCACGGATCACACTCAATCCTAAAAAGAAGGAAATTCTGACACACACTACAACATGGATGATTCCTGAGGGCATTATGCTAAGTGAAATAAGCCAGTCACTAGAGGATGGGTAGCCCATCTCCAGCCCGACCCCCATCTGTGGGGCAGCATGAAAGTGGCGTGTCTCTCTTGCAAGATGCTTCTGGACATTTCACAGGGGTGGTGGGCAACCTCTTGATGATGAAGTCCAGCAGGATTTAAATAAGTTGATAATTTGGATAGCGATCCTCTGCCCCGCTCCACCCTCCCCTGAGAAGCCTGCATCTCCCCGTTTCGTTTCTGGATTGGGATGGGAAAGTGACCCGGGACCCGTGGCAATCAAGAGCAAAGTCAGAGCCTTTGGTTGGAAAGCCAGCGCCACCTGCTGACTCCCAAGCTCACTTCTTTGGTCAGTTTCTCTGCCTGGGACAAGGAGCCTAGCTCCCCACACTTCTAGTTATCAGACAAAGGTGCACATTGATTCTGCCTTTGACATTGGCAAGAGGAACCCCTTCCTGTGGCCCCAAGCATTCACACAGCATAGCCTGTCCACAGGACATTCAGACTTACTCAATAGTGGTTAAAATCAGACGCCTTTCATATTTTACCAACTTCCTGTCATTTAAAACAACAGCTTTACATATATTGCTCAAGGTCTGAAATTTGTCTCTGGCAAAATTGACCCTAAACTCTAAACTTCGGTCAATAATTCCGTGCAGGCCCCAGGGAAATGCTCCTCTGTAGGTCTGTGTCTCAATCACCAAGGGTGACTCTATCCAAGGGCTGTGAGGTTTGTAGATGGTACAACAACAGCTATCAGAGCTGGTGACTGAACTGTGACCATTTAGAAAAGGGAAGATACAAACGAACTGACTTCCTTACAGAGAGCATGGATGTTCAAGACCAGCTGGCCAAGATGGTGAAACACCATCTCTACTAAAAATACAAAAATTAGCTGAGCGTGGTGGTGCCTGTAGTCTCAGCTACTCGGGAGACTGAGGCAGAGAATTGATTGAACACTAGAGGACAAATACTATACAGTTTCATTTACACGAGGCACCTTGAGTGATAATTTTCTGTGTTAATTTAACTATTTCACACTTGCCAGCTCCTTTAATTGTGTGAGTTAATTCTGGCTCCCTCTCCCCATCCCCTCTCTCTTTGCGTGTGTGTGTGTGTGTGTGTGTGTGTGTGTGTGTGTGTGTACACTGATTGTGCTAAAGTGTGCCCAGATAGCTGGTAAAACATTATTTGTGTGTGCCTCTGAGAGCGTTTCTGCAGGAGGTGTAGCACTAGAATCCGTAGACTAATTAAAGAAGAACGGTGCTCAGAGGTGTGGGTGGCCATCACCCAAACTGTTGAAGGCCCAAAGAGAACAAAAAGGAGGAAGGATGAATCTGTTCCCTCTGCCTGAGCTGAAACATCCATCTTTTCCTACCCTGGGACATTGGAGCTCCTGGTTCTCGGGTTTCCAGACTCAGACTAGGACTTATACAATTGCTTCTCCTAGTTCTCAGGGATTTAGCCTCAGGCTGTATCACACCATAGGCTTTCCTGCTTCCCCAGGTTGCAGACAGCAGATCCTGAGACTTCTTGGCCTCTATAAGCATGTAAGCCAATTCCCGTAATAAATTCCTGTCTATCTATCTATCTATCTATCTTCTACCCTATCTGTTCTGCTTCTTTGGAGATCCTCGCTAATACATCTAGAATAGTCAAATTCATAGAGAGAGGAAGAATGGTGGCTGGCAGGGGCTGGGAGGAGGAAGGAATAGGGAGTTGTTCAATGTGTGCAGAGCTTCAGTTTTAAAAGATGGAGGACTCTGGAGATGGATGGTGGTGAGAGTTGTCCAACAATGAGGACATACTTAATGCTACTAAACTCTAAGCTTAAAAATGGTTAAAATGAGGCTGGACTCAGTGGCACACGCCTGTAATCCCAGCACTTTGGGAAGCCGAGGCTGATGTTCAAGACCAGCCTGGCCAAGATGGTGAAACACCATCTCTACTAAAGATACAAAAATTAGCTGAGCGTGGTGGTGCCTGTAGTCTCAGCTACTCGGGAGGCTGAGGCAGAGAATTGAACACAGGAGACAGAGGTTGCAATGAGCCAAGGTTGCACCACTGCACCCCAGCCTGGGCAACAGAGCGAGACTCTGTCTCAGAAAAAAAAAAAAAAAAAAGTTAAAATGGTCCATTTTAATCTTATGTGTATTCTACAATTTAAAAAACTACTTGCTCCTAATTCACACACTGCTTCACTCTTTCATTAATCAAAATCTGCTTTTTAAGAGGCCTGCAGTGATTTGAGGGACAGAAGCGTGAACCAGAAGAGCCCCCATTCTCTGCCCCAGCAGGCTATGGCCTGGTGAAGACAACAAACTTAGGTAATAAAGGGCCAGATCTGAAGGTTCAGAATGAAATGACTGTTCTCCAGCCTCCAGGAGTGGCCTTGAGGAAAGTTCATTTCGAGATTTTGGACTGGTATCATTTAAAAATCGCTGAATTGTGGAATATGATGTTAAAGGTTTTCAGATCTCGCCAGGACGACAGTCACCTCCTATTGATGAGAGCACTGGGACGCAGGGTTTTCTGTGAGCAGCTCAAGGCCCCATGGCCAGGGGACCCTTGCACATACCCCCACCCAGCAGCTGGTTTTTATATTTGTCCACAGAGCTTTCCTTTCTGCACTGCAGCCAAGCTTCATAAGCAAGGAGTCAGTGTCACCCATGCCAGTGGAGTGAGGTCCTCAGATTTCCAGGGGAGAAGTCCAGCCTGCAGGAGTGAGGCACACATAAAATGATAACTCAGGCCTTGTGGGTCATGTCTTTCTTGGATACAAGGGCCCCAAAGTGAGTCCTCAGAGGCTGAAATGCTTTGTGTTGCTCTAGGCAGCGTCACTCCCAGAAGTCACGTTCTCAGCTTCTTAACAGAAAGGCATTTCAGGGTGAAGCTGGCATTTCAGCCCAGGCAACCAGCATAGGTCTGTGATGTTAGTAAAACCAAGAGTGACTTTTCATTTCCTGGAGGTGGCAGAGTTTTGATGGTGTGCAGGATAAAAACACCAATGGATCCTTTACACTCTCTTGAAATAGAAATCTGAGAAACTTATTCAGGAGGCCGCCGCTGGAAACTAGCTTACCTGAAGCACATCAGTCCTCCTTGTGCTTTTCAAAATCCTTACTTATTTCCCCCAAAGTTTGAAAACTGTGGGAATTCAGATAGAGGATATAAGATGTATTAAATTGAAAAGTATCAAAAAGGGACTTGCTTTGCGTGATGGTTAATTTTATGTGTCAACTTGGCTGGGCCATGGTGCCCCACTGTTTGGTCAAACACCAGTCTCAATGTTGTGGTGAAGGCGATTTTTAGATGTGGTTGACATTTAAATCAGCTGGATTTGAATAAATCCAGGACCCTGCATAATGTGGGTGGGCCTTGTCCGATCAATTGAAGGCCATAAGAGAAGAGACTGACATTGGCTGAAGAGAAGAAATTTTGCCTCCAGACAGCTTTTGGATTCAAGACAACATCAGCTCTTCCTGGAATTTCCACCCTGATAGTCTCTCCTGCAGATTTCAGACTTGCCAGATCCTTTAATTGTGTGAGTTAATTCTGGCTCACTCTCCCCGCCCCCCTCTCACTTTTCGTGTGTGTGTGTGTGTGTGTGTGTGTGTGTGTGTGTGTTTACATTGTATGCAGTTGGCCTTTGAACAGCACAGATTTGAACTTCATGGGTCCACTTATACATGGATTTTCTTCCACCTCTACCACTCCTGAGTCAAAAAGACCAATTCCTTCTCTTCCTCTTCCGTCTACTCAACATGAAGATGACCAGGATGAAGATCTTTATGATGATCCACTTCCACTTGATAAATAGTAAACATGTTTTCTCTTCCTTATAATTTTCTTAATGACATTTTTTTCTCTAGCTTACTTTATTGTGAGATTACAGTATACGATACATATAATGTACAAAATATGTTTCATCAACGGTTTATGTTATGGGTAAGATTTCAGATGAACTGTAGGCTATTAGTAGGTAAGTTTTGGGGGAGTCAAAAGTTAGATGCAGATTTTGAACTGCACAGGGAAATGCAACCCTCTTGTTGTTCAAGGTCAAGTGAATATACATATATCCAGTTTATATATATATATATCCATGTAGATATATAGATATATGTGTGTATATATCCATAATACATATATCCATTATATATATAAATGGATATATGTGTATATACATATATATGTGTATATGTATATGTGTATATACATATATCCATTTATATATATAATGGATATATGTATATTCACTATATATGATATATATGTTGTGTATATAATCATGTATATATCATGAATATATATATCATGAATATATATATCATCACTATATATCATATATAGTGAATATACATATATCCATTTTATATATATGTATAAATGAGATATATACATATATCCATTATGTATCTATATGGATATATAATGGATATACATTCACTATATATATCATATATATGAATATACATATTGTATGTATGTATATCATATATATAGGAATATACACACACAGGGACACATATACATGCTATACACATCATATATGCAGTATGTATATTCATATACATATATATGAATATACATATATGTATTCATATACATGTATATTTATGAATATACATGCTACATACATGAGAGAGATATATATTTATAGCTTGTATATGTGTCCCTGTGTGCGTATCTTGTATTGGTTCTGTTTTTCTGCAGAACCTTGACTAATATATTTGGAAATTGATCATTGGTACGCATTATGAAACTATGAGTCAAGGTTACAGATGAAAACACCGGACTTTATTTATTGGTTTCTTATTTGTTCTATGGCATTTTCTTTGATAAACACAGTTAATACAAATGGTAAGCCTGTACTTTCTTCAGAGCTATTCCAGGACCCTAGGATTTTCTCTAATCCTTGCTCTGTTCTTTCTTTAATCCCTTCCAGAGCCAGAGCCCTCCCTTCTCTGCCGCCCCATCTGATGTGCCCTCCCTCCTCCTCTTCCCACCTCCATCCCTGGGCTCCATGCCTTTCCTTGTCTTGCAGCTCAGTCCTTGCTGCTCCCTGTTCTCTGCTTCCCCACAGAAGAAAGCCTCCCTGCCCCAGCACTCCTCGTGCAGGCGTCCAGAGGTGTCCAGGGCTGTCCTGTGAAGTCAGAGCAGGACGGAGCCTGTCTGCGGAATTGTGGCTGCTGAGACTTGACACTGGCAGAGGGTCCTTGCCCTGCCCGGTGTTCACCAGCCACTCAGCGTATTCTCAGCCCCCTTATCTCCAAAACCAGCAGCCCCGATTCTGTGTCGGGGGCAGTGATCCAGGTGGTGTGAGGTGTAGACAGCTCCACCAGAGGTCAGCCCTTAGTCCTGCAATAACCTGCAGCACAGCCAGGAAAACTGCAGGGCAGGGAGCTGGTGGAGGGAGGGGCCCAGGATCCTCTGGGGCCCGTGCCGAGGGCAGGGCAGGGCAGGGAGAGGATGGTGGCAGAACCAGGATCTGCCCCAGCACTCCCAGTTGGGTTGCTCCCTCCCACCCTCAGCAGAACCTGAACCTCCAACCAGCACCACCTGCTTTGGGTCATTCTTGGGATCCGATTCCAGACTCCTCTGGGCTTTGTCCAGCACATCTTCACTCACTTCCACCACCTCCTCTATGCTGCAAAAGAAAGGCCACTTTCAACGTGTTTGAGTTATGTAAACTAAAATCATGTGATATAGGAAAGGTTTGAAAAACTTCACTCCAAACGAGATGGATCTTCTCCAAACTAAGAAAAAAATCACTGAGAACTACATATTATAATTTCAAAGCTTGCAAGCAGAGTGAATTCTAACTTGTCTTTATGCTTTTGTCATATGGTAGGGATATTTCCACTGTCAGAAGAATTTCCTACCCATCTTTAAAATAATTATATGAAGTACATGGCTATTCACTTGCATCTGAACTTCTGTGAGCAACCACTGTAGGGCCATTTTAACATCATTATTTTCTTCTATGGGAATATCATCTAAGCTATTGAGAAGTGCTGGTACCAATGCTGATGTGACAATCTATGTCCTAGAAACAGAAGCCAATGGTGACGGGCCGGGCACAGTGGCTCAGACCTGTAATCCCAGCACTTTGGGAGGCTGAGGCAGGCGGATCCCCTGAGGTCAAGAGTTCAATACCAGCCTGGCCAACGTGGCGAAACCCTATCTCTATTAAAAATACAAAATTAACCAGACATGGTGGCGGACACCTGTAATCCCAGCTACTTGGGAGGCTGAGGCTGGAGGATAGCTTGAACCCAGGAGGCGGAGGGTGCAGTGAGCAGAGATCTTGCCATTACATTCCAGCCCAGGCAACAAGAGTGAAACTCTGTCTCAAAAAAAAAAAAGAAGTCAGTGACGAGGAGGCCAAAGAAGCACTATTATACTACTTGCTATTTTAGGAGAGGCCACTGAAAAACATTAAGGATGATGCTGAGGAAAAAATGAAAGTAGTATTGAGGTAGTTAAAGTTTTGTGTTAAAATATTATATAATAAAGCAAGGGTAATAAAAAATAAAAGTGTTTGCGACATGGTGGATGACACCCTTTCCTGGTTCAGATTCAAGATCTCATTGGTTGTGGAGAATCTGCTCATGGTTATAGGAGAAAGAAACCTAAAAGAAAAGAAAGGCTAAGCTGACTTATATAAGAAGGAGTGGAAAAATGAGGGGAGCAGGGAGAAGAAGCCGAAAAAGCAAATGGGGCTTCAGAAAAGTGTCGGGGTTTGTAGAGAGGGAGAAAAAAGAAAAGAAGAAAAGGAATTTTGAAAGGTTGCGTCGTGTGTGAAATGTATGTCCTTTACCCTTCTTTGAGAGACACATCGTGGTTGGCATTAGAGGTACTTTGTATACTCTGAATGACACCATGGTGAGAGTGGGCCATGTGGGACATTGAGATATATTTGGGTTTCACATGGCAGAGAAAATCAGCTGAATGATAATTAGCAACACGTCTGTTTTTGAGAGTCTATTGTTTTATCTTGAGTTATGTAAATTTGATAAAGGAAAGATTAATAAAATCTCACTCCAAATGAGATGGATTCTCTCCAAACTACGAAAAAAAAAAAACACTGAGAATAGCATACTGTAATTTCAAACCGTGCAAGCAGCTTTGAACTTTTGAAATATTCATATAATTTTTTAAAGGATGGGTAAGAATTTCTGTTGACAGTGGAAATATTCCTGCCATATGGCAATAGAATAAAGACAAATAGAATTCACTCTGCTTGCAAGCTTTGAAATTACAGTATGCAATTCTCAGTGATTTTTTTTTCTTCATTTGGAGAAGATCCATCGCATTTGGAGTGAGATTTTTATTAACCTTTCCTATATACCATTATTTTAATTTACATAACTCAAACACAGAAGGATACTGTATGGGTGGCGTTTCCTTTGCAGCGTGGAGGAGGTGGTGGAAGTTCTTTCTCTGACTTGACCAGAGATGTGAGCCTGAGAAACTATTAGCTGAGCCTGGCTCTCTGGTTTGAGACTCAGGGACATTAAGCTCAGTCCTCTTCCACCACACACCCCCACCTGATGCTACTGTCATTGTGCCTCATCTGGTCACACCTGTCACCCTTGGCTCATCACTAAAGGCCATCCATAATGCGAAGCCACCTCTCCAGCAATGGCTTATCTCCCACTCTTCCTGAAAGTGAAGCACTGTCTCCCTCACCCTGCGGTCCTTCCTGATGCTCACTCACATCCTGTAGGGCGGCCATCCTCTCTCCCGTGACTGGCCCCTGCTCCTCTGCTGCCAGCCTCTCTGCAGCTTCCGTCTTCACTGCAGACTCGAGCCTCCATGAATTTGTTCCAAACACCTTCTTTAGTGCCTTTCATTCCTTTGATCTGCTTAGCACTATCTCAGCCTCTAACTGTTGGTGCCTCCTGGGCAGCAGCCCTTAGCTATGAGTTGTTTCTATTCTCCCCTCATCAACCAGTGCTTGATAAATTCTAAATTATTTAAAATTAATTTGTAAAACCCACAATTATTATCATTTCACTCTTATTCCAGGTCAGTTTTGACAAATTTTTAATAGATTTTCATTGAAAATGACATATGTCTTAAAAAGAATTAATACAAAGATGAAGTTTATATCAATATATGTTTTATTTTTTTTCAAAATTATAGTATGAAGTTTTTTCTGGAGAAGGACAAATTTTATTGAATTCCTACACAGGAGTTTCTCTTCTCCTTATCATATGGCACAGGAATTAAGCATGAAAGGTTAATTCACATAGTCTTAGAACTCTTTCTTCCCTACCTTCTTTCAGCAAAACCACAGGGGGGAAAAAAAACCCCGATTTTCAGTCAATAGCTATTTTAATACCCTATTTGTTAAATTATTTAACTTTATTTGCAATACTATACTTCCCCCTGGTGGAAATAAACAGGCTATAACAATTGCAATCTTTCTTTTTCTGAATCCATTGCAGCAGTTTGTGAAAAGACCAGACTAGGAATTCCCTCTCCATTGGTTCTGCATCTGAAATTCATTTTTATTCCTTATTTTCCTCCCTAATTTATGATATGGTCTTGCAACTTAAATTCTTTTGTCATGTTATTCAAATGAAAATTCATAGATTTTCAAAAGTACTTTATTTCCTAAACTTTCGTCTATCAATGAATAATGCTTTTACCTTTATGAGGCAATTTTAGACATATTGACCATCAGTCTGAGCTGATAACCATACATTGAATAGTGCCTTTGTCTGAGGTAATTTCAGAGAAAATTGCTTCAGAGAAATCTAAGAAGCCTGCTGCTTTAGTAATATTTGGGGTAAATATTTTTATGAAGAAAATAAGCAAAAAAGCCCGGGGGAATACGATTTTTCAAACCTTTATACTTGTAGCAAACGAATAGTTTTGCTTAGTCAATTTGTTCCGGAGGTGACAAAGCTGAGGACCTTACCTGAGATGACAAAGAGAGTTAAGTGGTGGGACTGTGATCAGAATGTATTAACTGACTGAAAGTCAGGAAGCTGTCAGTTGAAAAACGTGCGCTTTGAATGAAGGGAGCTTCCAAACAGCCTTTGTGTGAGCAGCATGGCTGTTCATTCACCTGGGTGCAGGTGGGCTAAGGCCGAAAAGGGCGTTAGCAAAGGGAGGTGGGGTAGGAGCTGGTTTTATAGGTTTGGGTAGCTTTTTGGGGGGTGGGAGTGTTGCAGAGTAAGATCAGTTACGGGGCTGGGGAGTAGGGGGCAAGGAGTATACATGACTATAAATTCAGTTGCAATGGCAGGCTTGGGTGAGAGGTATTTACATTATCATAAGAACAGTTAAGATGGCAGAGTGGGGTGAGGGGCTTGTCCGGGGAAGCGATTAGGGACAGCGGCAAATGCAGGCAGTGGGTGGGAGACTTTAGTGGAAGCAAGCAGGACTTCAGACTTTCAGACTCCAGGCTTGCATGTGGAGACCTGACACCGTCCCCTCACTTGAAACTCAGTAGGCAGCCACTAACAGACTAAGGAATAGATTGTGGCAATCAGTTTTCTGTGGGAAAGTGAATCACAGTTTCTTAGAGTAAATGGAAGAACAAAAAAGAAATATCAAGGTTACTGGGAAAAATAAAGCATAAAACCTGACATGTCATAAGTGCTATTTATTATAAGGCAAAGGCTCCCATCTTCTATTAAAACACAAAATCACAATGGGCTGCTGCTTAAAAGGGAAGTTACAATTAAATAACATTACAGCTTCTTCTATATGGAAAACACGACAGCAACGGTGAACAAAACGTACGTGTTTGGATGGTTTGCCAAAGGCGGTGAGGAGTAAAATGGCAAGGCGGTAATTCTCCCTGCTGTGACTGTCTCTGGAGTTCCTCCACTCCTATTTTTTTCCAGGCTACACATCACTATTGAGAGAAAGAAATTTTATGACAGCAATGGCCAGAAAAAATAGTCAAGACAAAATTGGACATTTAAATTTATAGAAAGTGCTATCTACAGCTTTAAAAATGCATAAAGCAAAAACTGTTTGAAGTACAAGGAGTAATTAACAGAAACATGAAAGCAGTAGAAGTGTATATATATACAAACACACACGAATATAGATATATATATTCATGACACCAACATTCTATATTCCAATCATGCACATAAAAAGTGAGGCCATAAAAACTTTGCAAAATTTATCTAATTGAGACAAATCAGGTGTCTGCTTTCAGACATAATGGAGTGACTTAAATTGGACTAACTTTTGTGCCAAGAAAAAAAGTCAGCTGAATAAAATGTGCAAAATGACTGTGTGAAGCGTGGGCAGCCACTAATGCAGACAGTACTGAAAGGCACAGTTGTGAGAAGGAAAGCACACAGGATAATTTCTACATTAACCCTGGTGGTTTTCCCTGAGGGAATATTTTAAAAACCTTGCATTAGGAATAGAGACCACCTCTAACAAAGCTGGAAATCAAGCCTCAATGGGACCCAAGGTGATTCACTGACACAGTACTGCCTGACAGGAAAAAAACCTTCTTTGAAGAAAAACATCATTATCAGAGCCTCTACAATTTTTATCTACAATGAACAAAATAAAATTTAAAAATTAAAGAACATGGTAAAAAAGATAGGACCAAGAGAAACAAACGCTGAGAAAAATGTAAACATTATATGTAGTTTCACAGGTGATTTAGACATTGGCGTTATCAAAGAGGAATTTTTAAAATGTATTAGCCATTCAAGAAAATAAAGGATGATATGGAAAAACAAGAGAAAATATTGAGAATTCCAACATAATTGAATGTATAAGAACAAATCAACTGGGCAGTCTAGAGCTGAAAAATACAATATTTGAAATAAAGAATTTATTAAATGAATTTAACAGTACACTGGACATAGCAGAAGATAGAGGGATAGAACTCATTCAAACTGAAGCAAAGAGAGAAAAATAATGAAATGAACAGTACAGAATATTGTATACATATAATTAGTGTTCCCAAAGGAGAGGTTGCAAGAGAGCATAAACAATATTTGAAGAGATAATGGCTAAGTATATGTTTAAAAAATAATGAAAGACATGAACCTACAGGTTCAAGAGTCTAAGCAAACCCCAAGTAAGACAACCAGAATAAGCACATCTTAGACAAACTACTGAAAATAAAAGACAAGATGAAAATCTTAAAAGCAGGCAGGAGTAGTGGCAATACCTTATTTTCAAAGGATCAAGAATAAAGCTTGCAGTTGACTTTACAACAGAAATCTTGGAAGCAAGTGGAATGTCATCTTTAAAGGACTAGGTATCAACCAAACTAAAATTGTATACACATTGAAAATATTAATAAAAGTAAAAGCAAAATAAGGAATTTCTGACAAATGAAAGCTGAGAAAATTTGTATCCAGTAGAGTTGCTCTAAAAGAAATACTAAAGATGGAGAATATCTTTATGATTTTGATATAAGAACAGATTTCTGAAACAGTTTTTTAAAAAGACACTAAACCTAATGAACATGATTGATAAATTGAACATAAATTGATCATTGACACTAAGCATTTCTGTTTACCAAAATATACCTTTAAAAGGATAGAAATGCAATACCAACAAATATAAATGTTTATATTTGTGAAACATGTACTTGATCAAAGGCTTCTATTCAAGATCAATGAGAAGGAAAATGTGTAAAAAATTTGATCAGTAACTTTCCAAAAGAATCTAAGAAAAACTTTGACTTCATTAGTTACCAGAGAAATACAGACTTAAAATAGAGTAAGATACTACTATTTTATTAGGTAGATTCTTAAATACATTCTAGATTAGCTGAAATTAAAAGACTGACTTTATTAAGTGTTGATGGGGATGTGGAGTAATTCATGTGCACTGTTAGTGGAAATGTATGTAAATTGATATAAGCACTTTGGAAATCTTTTTAGTATTGTCTATTAAAATTGAATATACACATATTCTATGCCCCATGCATAGATGAACCAAAATACATGTGCAAAAGCATTCATAGCAACATCAGATGTAAAGCTAAAAATGCAAAACAATGCAAATGTCCTTGAATTGTAGAATGAATATATAAATTACGGTATTGTCATACAGTGGAACGCAACTATTCTGTTAATAAATTTAATCAAGTAGATAAAAGGAACAAATGAAATAAGAGATTTTGGAGGGGGGCCAGGTCCATTCTTAATAAAAATAAAAATATTATAAGCTAAGAACATACTGACACTTTTCTCTTTGGAATTTTGGGTGCAGAGATTTAACTTAGTTATTCTCTTCAGTTCAAGGTACACCATCATCATGATTTGTGCAAGATGCCCTCTTGGCTTTTGTTTATACATTCATTTATTCCCTCCTCCACATTCTCTAATTCTTTCCTCCTAACTTCTTTCCTCAGATGGAGCTGCCCTAGAGGGTTTGATATGTGTCCTTGGAAAATAAGTTTGTGAATGTGTGTGTGTTGGTGGGGGGTCAGGGGAGGAGTGATGGTGAAGTTAATTCACATAAAGTATAAATTACAGTTTCTTGCTTTAAATTAAATGGTTTCTTATCTTTTCATTATATCTCTTAAGATCTCTCTATATTACTGTTGCAATATCTGGTGTATTGTTACAAAGTCTGGCAGCTACTTCTTCAACTGCCTCCACTTCATTTTCTTATCTATTCCCCTAATGATGAAAAACTAGCCTGCCTCCAGCTATCTCCATGTTACTGCAAAAGACATCCTACTACTTGTCTCTACATGGACCTGTGTGGGAATCACTTTGGGATACGTATTTGCCAGTGTGATTGTGAAGTAACAGAGAGAGAGAGAGAGAGAGAGAGAGAGAGAGAGAGAGAGTGTGTGTGTGTGTGTGTGTGTGTGTGTGTGTGTGTGTGTGTGATTTGGCAAATCCCGGCAGATCGCTCTTCAGAATGACTGCATCAGTCTCTTTCATGAGGAGTCCTCCCATGCTTCTCTTTTTTCTGGCAAATACAGATATTATTGCACTTTGTCATAGTGATGAGATTAAAGTGGTATCTTAATTTCCCTGTGTAGTACAAACTTGAACATCATTTTCATATGCTTGCTAACGATCAGCATTTCTTCTCTATCCATTATTTGTTTATATTTGCCTGTTTTTTTTTATAGGGCTTCTTATCTTCTTGTTTATTTACAGAAGAAACAAGATTGTAATTTCATGGCATTGACTCATTATTAGTCACAGATGTTGCAAATATCTTTAACCAATCACTCGTCTCTCTGTTGCCATTATCTATATGGTACTTTAGTGAACAGAAATCTTTAATTTTGATATAATCAAAGCATAATTCTCCCCTTATAATTGTATTATTTTAACTTTTTCAAAGAACGTCTTACTTGCCTAGGTCCAAAAGGATTCCCCGCCTGTTTCCTTTTTTTAATAAAATAGGTTTATTGATATATAATTGATATAAAATAAATCACATCTATGTAATATACAATTTGTTAAGTTTTAAAATTCATATACAACCTCAAAAAGATCATCACAGTGAAGGTAATGAACCTATTTGTCACTCCCAAAAATTTACTCCAGACTCTGTAATCCATTTCTTCCTCTCACTCACTTACAGTCCCAGAAATTACTGACATTTTTGTCTCTATTCACATTAGTTTGAATTTTCTGGAATTGTATATAAGTGGAACCAAAGGAATGTATTCTTTCTGGTCTGGCTTCTTTTCTTCAGCATAATTATTTTGAGTTTTATCTATGTTGTGTGTTAACTCATTCTTTTATGTTATTGAGTGGTGTTGCCTTGCATATACAGGCCAGTTTAATCCTTTTACTTCTTGCTGTTGGACATTTGGGTTATTTCAAGTTTTGTATTAGTATAAACAACAATAATTTATAATATATTTATAATGTTTAATTTATATCATTAGTATAAGTAGTAATACTTGTACTTTGTATATAAGTCTTTGAATGAATGTGTTTTCATTTTTTCATGTGTAAAAGCCCTGTATGGTAAAAGTCAGTATGGTAAGTGGATATTTAATGTTTAAGAAATTGCCGGCCGGGCGCGGTGGCTCAAACCTGTAATCCCGTCACTTTGGGAGGCTGAGGCGGGTGGATCACGAGGTCAAGAGATCGAGACCATCCTGGTCAACATGGTGAAACCCCGTCTCTACTAAAAATACAAAAATTAGCTGGGCTTGGTGGCGCGTGCCTGTAATCCCAGCTACTCGGGAGGCTGAGGCAGGAGAATTGCCTGAACCCAGGAGGCGGAGGTTGCGGTGAGCCGCGATCGCGCCATTGCACTCTAGCCTGGGTAACAAGAGTGAAACTCCATCTAAAAAAAAAAAGAAATTGCTAGACTGTTTTGAGGTGCTTGAGCAGCTTTACATTCCCATCAATAGTGCATGAAAGTTCCAGTTGCTTTGCATCTTTACCAACACTTAGCATTGTCATTATCTCTATCTATCTACCTATCTATCCATCCATCCATCCATCTAGCTCTCTATCTGTGACATTCTAGTACTTGCATAGTGGTATCTGTGGTTTTAATTTTTATTTCCTTAATGATTTATTTTTTGTATGCTTAGTTGCCATCACTTTCATATTCTTTTTTTTTTTTTTTTTTTTT
>NW_022436950.1:5136289-5153882 GCF_009761245.1 Sapajus apella | reverse complement strand
TGAGACAGAGTTTCGCTCTTGTTACCCAGGCTGGAGTGCAATGGCGCGATCTCGGCTCACCGCAGCCTCCGCTTCCTGGGTTCAGGCAATTCTCCTGCCTCAGCCTCCTGAGTAGCTGGGATTACAGGCACGCGCCACCATGCCCAGCTAATGTTTTGTATTTTTAGTAGAGATGAGGTTTCACCATGTTGACCAGGATGGTCTCGATCTCTTGACCTCGTGATCCACCTGCCTCAGCCTCCCAAAGTGCTGGGATTACAGCACTTTCATATTCTTGCTGACTATTAGCATTTCCTCTCTAATGCATTAGTTGTCCATATTTGCCTGTTTTTCTATAGGGCTTCTTGTCTTCTTATTTATTTACAGAAGAAACAAGATTGTAATTTCATGACATTGATTCATTATTAGTTACAGATGTTGCAAATATCTTTAACCAATCACTCATCTGTCTGTTGTCATTATCTATATGGTACTTTAGCGAACAGAAATCTTTAATTTTGATGTAATCAAATCATAATCGCCCCCCATAATTGTACTATTTTGACTTTTTCAAAGAACGTCTTACTTGCCAAGGTCCAAAGGAATTCCCCATTTCCTTCTTTTTTTTTTAAAGCAGGTTTATTGAGATATAATTGATATACAATAGATGCTCTTTGGTGAAGTGTCTGGTCAATTTTGTATCATGTTGTTTTATTTTTGAGTCTTTGTATTCTACATACACAAGTCCTTTGTTTATGATTTTGATAACATCTATGATTTGCAGATGTTTTCTTCAAGTGCATGGCTTTGTCTTTTCATTTTTGTAACAATGACTTTTGAAGAGCAAAGTTTTTCATTTTGAGGAGGTCCAGTGGCTGATTCTTTTCTTTAACAATTAGTAGTTTTGGGGGGTGAGGAGGGAGGTGAGGGTGGGGAGCGATAACATGGGGAAAAATGCCAGATATGGTATGCACCTAAAGTAAAATAAATAAATTTAAAAAAATTAAAAAAAAAACAATTAGTAGTTTTCATTTTTAAATCCTACTTTTAAAACCCTTGGGAAACTCAACATTGCTAAGATTTTCTCGTACACTTGTTTCTGAAAGTCTTTAAGTTTTGACACATATTGAAGTCTATAATCTATTTTGAATTAACTTTTGTGTATTATGTGAGAAAAAGATAATTTTTATGTATATGGCTGTCCAATTGTTCTAGCACCTCTTGTTGAAAATATTGTTACTGCCCCACTAAATTACCTCTGCACCTTTGTCAAAAATCAACTGACCATGTAATATGGGCCTATCTCTAGACTCTATTTTCTTCCGTTGATTTATATGTCTATCTCTATTCTTTTTTTTTTTTTTTCCTTTTCTTTTTCTTTTTAGAGAGGGTTGCACTATGTCACCCAGGCTGGAATCCAGTGGCAAAATCGCAGCTCACTCAGCCTCCTTGGGCTCAGGTCATCCTTGTACCTCAGCCTCACAAGTAGCTGGTACCACAGGGGCATGCCACTATGTCCAGCTAATTTTTGTATTTTTTGTAGAGATGGGGTCTCCCTATGTTGCCCAGGCTGGTCTCAAACTTCTGGGCTAAGGGATCCAACCACCTTGGCCTCCCACAGAGCTGGGATTACAGGCATGAGCCACTGTACCTGGTCTACACTTATTCTAATACCACACTGTTTTGATTACTTTAGTTCATAATAAGTCTTTAAATCAAGTAGTTTAAATTTTCTAATTTTGTTTTTCTTTTTCAAAATTGTTGTGGCTCTTCTAGGTTCTTTATATTTCCATACAAATTTTAGAAACAGCTTGTCAATCCCACCAACCCAAACTCCAAGAAAAAAAAAATCTGAAATTTGTATTTGTTGGGGGTTTCACTGAATTATAAATCAATTTAGGAAGAATTGACACGCTAAAAATATTGAGTCTTCTAGACCATGAACATGGTATAACTATTTATTTAGGTCTTCATTAACTTTTCTCAGCAATGTTTTGTAGTTTTCAACATACAAATTTTATACATCTTTTGTCAACTTTACATATAAGTACTTACTTTTTTATGTTATTGTAAACTGCATTAATTATTCAATTTCAATTTCCAACTTTGCCAGTTTATAGAAATATAACTGATTTTTATATAGTGTCCTTATATCCTGCAATTTTGCTAAACACGCTTATTAGTTCTAGTAGCTTTTCTGTAGATGCCATGGGATTTCATGATTATGTCACATGGGAATGAAGACTAGTTTACTTTTTCATTTCCAATCTGGATGCCTTTTAATTATTTTTATTGCCTTATTGCCCTAGCTAGGACCTCCAAACAACATTTAATAAAAGTGGTGAGGGCAGACATCCTCTCTTTGTTCCGGATATTATAAGAGAGAATTAATCTGTGACCATCATCCATGATACTAGATAGAGTTTTTTCATAGATGTCATTCAGTAGGCTGAAGATGTTCCCTTCTATTTATAGTTTTCTGGAAGTTTTTATATGAGTGGATATTGTATTCTGCCAAAGGCTTCTACTGTCTCTCTTCAGGTGATCATGTGGCTTTTCTTCTTTAGTTTGACAGCATGTGATTTACAGTGAGTGATTTTCTGTAATGTTAGACTAGCTTTGCATTCCTGGAATCACCACTAAACTTTGGTCATAATGTACTACTCTTCTTAAATATTGTTGAATGTGATTTGCTAAAACTTGGTTATAAATTTTTGTGTCTACGTTCATGATAGATGTTGCGGTCATTTTTCTTCTTATAGTGTCTGTATTTGGTTTTGGTTTTGTTGCCAGAGCAGTGCTGGCATCATAGAATGAATGAGGAGGTATTCCTCACCTTCTATTTTCTGAAAGAGTTTAGATAGAATTACCATTATTTCTTACTTAAATGTTTGATAAAGTTTACCAGGGAAGACATCTAAGACCAGGATTTTCTTTGTGGAAAGGTTTTTAACTACAAATTAAACTTTTTTTGATAAACATATACTAAATACACATACATTAGATGATTTGAAGCTATCTCATAGTTCATTGATCTTTTTTTCCTCTGATTGTTTTCTCTGTGTACTTTATTTAGGATAGTTTCCTTTGCTTTGTCTTCACGTTAATTATTTTTTTCTTCCGTAATGTCTAATATGCATTATTCCCATCCATTGTATGTTTTATTCCAGATCTTTTATTTGCTTTTATCTCTAGAAGTTTGATTTGGGTCTTTTGTTGTCCTGTCCCTTCTGAATATGTTCATGCTTTCCTCTCCCCTCTTGAAAATATGAAGCCTATTTATAATAGCTGTTTGAATGTTTTCATATGTTATATTATCTCTGTTATTTCTGGTTTGGTTGCTATTGATTAATTGTTCTCCTAATTAAGGTTCATATTTTCTTGTTTCTTTGCACACTTGGTCATGTTTTATTGGATATTAGACATTATAAATTTTACATTTTGGGGAACTGGATGATTTTGTATTTCTTAGCATCATTTTAGATTTTGTTCTGGAATGTGGCTAAGTTACTGGAAAACAGGCTAATCCTTTGGAGCTTGCTTTTAGACTTTGTTAGACAGGACAAGGGCAACCTCTAGTCATTGGCTAACTTGGGCCACTGCTGAGACAGTGCTCACTTGAGAACTCTTTCACTGACATGTGCATTGTGAAGTTTTCCACTGTGATTGTTGGAAATATAAACTGCTACCAGCCCTGGGAATAGTTCCATCTGCTCCTTTCTGGTGGTTCTTGTCCCAGAGATGAGTGGTTCACTCACACTCTTTGCTATGGACTGAATGTTTGTGTCTTATAAGAAGAGGCATGAAATATCTTGTCCTTCTCTCTCTGCTCTCCACCATGTGTGGATACAGTCAGGAGATGGTCACCATGAGCCAGGAGGCATGTCCTCACTGAGAACCCATGCTGTCACCCTGATCTTGAACTTTCAGCCTCTAGAATCATGAGAAGTAAATGTTTGTTGTTTGAGTCACCCAGTCTGTCATATTTGTTATAGCAGCTGATATGGTTTGGCTCTGGGTCCCCACCCAAATCTCATGTCGAGGAAGGGCCCCGTAATCCCCACATGTTGAGGAGAGAGGTGATTGGATCCTGAGGGTGGTTTCCCCCATGCTGTGCTCATGATAATGAATGAGTTGTCTCAAGATCTGATGGTTTTATAAGTGTTTGAAAGTTACTTCTTCTTTCTTCCCTCTCCTGTCGCCTTGCCTTCTGTCATGATTGTAAGTTTTCTGAGGCCACCCAGCCATGGGGAACTATGAGCCAATTAAACCTGTTTCCTTTATAAATTATCCAGTCTCGGGTATTTATAGCAGTGTGAAAACAGACTAATACAGCAGCCTAATTAGACTAAGAACCTCACACACTGATCAATACACAGCTACAAACATGAGGAAAAAAACCTTCTTCAGGGTCTCAGAAATCTTACTGCCTATCCAGCTCTCTCCTTTCTGGTACCCTGTCCTGCAAACTCCAACCTCCTTAGCCTGTTGAAATTCTCAACTCCATCTCCTTAACTTGGGAAGACCACTGGGCTTGGCCTGAGTTTTACATTCATGCATTGCTGGTTGGAAACTCTTCCCAGGGAGTAAACCGGGATAATCAGAAGTGTCATCTCATTTATTTCTTCTTTCTCAGGGATTTCTGTTCATTGTCCAATGTTTGAACCATTGTTCGATGTATTTTGTTCTTTTTTTTAAAAGTTTCTTAAGGTGGTAGGGGAAATCTTGTTCTGATTATTTCATCTTGGTTGGAATCAGACATTCTTTGAATACTTCTATTGACTTTATAATTTCTCCTTCTCCATTTAGGTCTCCAATCCATCTAGAGTGTGGATTTACTGAGTCTATGATGTAAGATCCAGTGTTGTTTTCTGTATACAATAAGTCAGCTCTCTCAAGAATATTTACAAAACAAAAAATTTTTTACAAAAAAATTTTCTCCATTGATGCCATCTTTATTATACATCAAGTTCTTAATTTTCAAGGAACTCCAAGATCTGTGCTCTGTTCCATTTGCTGCTATCTGACACTTTACCTGCACCATGCCATTCTGTTGGAATACTTTTGTGTCTGTGTTAATCTAGTAGGTCAAGTCTGTCTTTTGCTCTTTTGTCAAGGTTCACTTACCTATTGGGAATTTTATTCTTCCATACAAACCAATTAGATGATTAAAATTTTCAAAAAAAGCTGTCTACAAATTTTAATGTAATTGCTTGAAATTTATAGATGATCTTTTGGGAAAACTGACATGTTTAAATGACAATTCATTTCATCCACAGCATAGTTTTACATTTTTGTTTTTAGTTTTCTAATTTATTCTTTCATTGCACTTTTTCTTTTCATAATGTTCACACATACAAGGAGATTCTTTAATATTTCATAGTTTTGCTACTTCTGTGAATTGCATATTATTTTCATTTATATTTTCTACTTGTATTTTACCTATGTAGAAAATGCTGTTGTGTTTTTATGATTTGATCTGGTATCTAGTTAAATTTTCTAAGCTCTCTCATTGTTTCTAAATAGTCAGTTATGTTTTTAAGTGTAGTATTGGAGAGAAATTTTCCCCAAAGCTTTCTTTAAAATGGCGACATAGAATTTATTTAGACTATTAGACTATTGCAGTAGGAAGGAGAGAGTTCAGTAAAGAACTGAGCCGAACTTTGATCTCTGCAGAGACAACTGGATGTTTTAAAGAGAGAATGAGGGAGTAAGAAGAGGAAATAAACAGGGACTCCAGCAAAGTCAGAAAGTAGACAATTACAGGACAGGGTGGTGGGTTGATCAATGTTAGGCCATCTGTGTCTGCTAACTGATGTTTATCAAACTTAGGTTCCTACCTTCCCATAGAGATGGGGAGGCAGAAGCCCTATATTTCTTGATGATTATATGTCAACAAGGACCTGGCTGGCTCCCAGGTCCTTAAGAAAGACATTTCTGTGTTGTAGAAGGTGCATCTCAAAGGAACAGAGACAGGATTTACAATTTCAAGTTTTTAAAGTAAATGCTTTAAAACATTTTTTGAGACAGTCTCACTTTGTCACCCAGGCTGGAGTACAGTGGTGCAGTTTCAGCTTCAAGTGATACTCCTGTCTCAGCCTCCTGAGTAGCTGGGACTATAGACATGCACCGCCATGCTGGGCTAATTTTTGTATTTTTAGTAGAGATGGGGTTTCACCATCTTGGCCAGGTTGGTCTCGAACTCCTGACTTCAGATGATCCTCCTACCTTGGCCTCCCAAAATGTTGGGATTACAGGTGTGAGCCACTGCTCCTGGCCTACTCATTCTCTATATTGCTTATTTGCACTTTCTGTCTTTGATTTTTAATTTATCTTGCTAGGCTTTATCTAATTCTATTTTTATAAAACCAACTTTTTGTATTGTTAATCTTTTCTGTTTTTATTCTCTATTTTGTTCATTTCTGGCATAATTTTTTTATTTCACTCCTTTTTTATTAATATTTGAGCAATTGGTCTTTTTACAACTTTCTAGACAAAATATTTAACTTGTTTGTTTGTAATCATTCCTGTTTCCTGGTAAGTATATTTATACATTTTTCTATATATACTGACTTTTCTGGTTTTCAAAATGTTGATCCACATCATTTTAATATGATTTAGTTCTAAATATTTTATTATTTTAAAGACGTTCACTCCTAAGTTCAATCTTTATTTAGAAATATAATATTTAGTTTTCAGTCATATGAGACTTTTTAGGTTTGGTTTCCTAATTCAAAATTTATTCCATTGTGGCATTTATTGTGGCTTCTTTTTGTCTAAAACATGGTCAATGTTTGCATCGATATTTTCATGGTATTTGAAAATAATGTGTTTTCACTAGAGTTGGGGACAGCTTTTAAACTTAACAATTGTGTTGTTCACTCTACTGATTAATTTTGACTAAAGCATTTTATTTGTTCCCAAATCTGCTTTGGTTTATTGCACTTGTTATTATAGTTGAGCAATGCATACATAAAGAAATGAAATATAATAATCAACATAGTTTTTCTATAAAATTGAAGACAAATCCTTTAGAAAAACAAACAAATGTGATTTGCTTAAACACATACATGAAATTCAGTAATAAGGTGTTAGTAAGATAATTTTAAAGGCTGGAGATAAAAGTATAAAATCTGGAAAGATTCTGCATTTAGATTTATTATGCGTGTCCTTAAGGACTTGCTTCGTTTTGTAGAACATAAAATAACACATCATAAAAAATGCATTCTGGGTGTGGTTTGCACGGAATTCCAGGCAGAGACAAAATATTGCATTAAAATATTGTCTGTTTTGATTTATTATAGGTTTTAAATTAAAATAAAATATTTACTGTATTTATGTACTTTTTATGATTCCCTGCTTTCAGTTTTTTGATTAACCATCCAAGTAATCATTCTAATTGTTCAGCCAAGAGGGCATCTACTTCATATGTGTGAGTATTAGTCCATTTATCAAAAAGATTGATGGAATATATTTCAAAATGCTGGAATACTTCTAGCTCTCTGAAAGGATTTAAATAGCTATAATATCTTCTTGCAGTTTTTGTCTATTTGACACATTTTCATGGTAAATTTGTATTATTGTTGTGATCAGAGGGGTCATTTTTTTTTTTTTTTTTTTGAGACAGGGTTTCACTCCCATCGTCTAGGCTGGAGTGCAGTGGTGTGATCTCGGCTCACTGCAACCTCCGCCTCTAGGCTCAAGAGATCCTCTCACCTCAGCCTCCTGAGTAGGTGGGACTACAGGCACGCACAGCACTGCACTGGCTAATTTTTGTATATCCTGTAGAGATGGGGTTTCTTTAGGTTGCCCAGGCTGGTCTCAAACTCCTGAGCTTGAGTGACCCACCCACCTTGGCCTCCCAAAGTGTTGAGATTATAGGTGTGAGCCCTGCCAGAGTGGTAAATTTTTTAATAGAAGAAAAAAAGAAATATCAATAGAATTAGAAGTAGGAAAAGGAAGAATTGATAGATAAAAGCAGTAATAATATATAGTACTTAATAGGTCTTAAAGCACTTTTACTTGATCTCCACAAAAGCTTTAGCATAGGTCAGTCCAGAAATCATCCTCTCCCTCTCTTTAACAGATGCAAAAATAAAATCTGAAAAGTTGAGGAACCAACCCAAGGTCCCTGTTTTAGTAATCTCTTACCCCATAGCAAACCACCTCAAAACTTAGTGGCTTAAAACAACAATTGACTATTACTTCTCAGGGCTCTGTGGGTTGGCTGGGTTCAGCTGGACAACTCCCACTTGTCTCTCATGAGGCTGCAGTCACGTCGTTGGCTGGAGCTGGGCCATCTGCAGGCCCACTGGGCTGGCCTTCAAGATGGTGCACTCATGAGTCTAATGTTACCGAGGCAGCCCCAGAGAAAGAGCTGAAAAGCTCACTATTTTCATAACCAGTCTTTTTCTAGTCTCTTTATCTATAGGTGCTCTGCTTAAAGAACTCCAGCTGGCGCAGACCCCTGCAGGAACTTCATAACATTTTGCCAAATACCAAAGGAAGGAAAGACCTGCAAGAAGCCAGTGCGAACCAGAACTGACAGCCCCTTATTACCTTTAGATCATTAATACATCATGAGGAGGCTAGGACCCCCAACCCTAAAAGGAAATCACCACCACTTTTTGTTTGTGTGACGTATGAAGGCGTTTGTTTATGACCTGTGCCCGTGTGATGGAGTTCCTCCCTGCACGTGTTTGCATACCTCCCTGCCCCACATCAAACGCCTTAAAATTCCCCGACTTTCTGGCCGGGTGCGGTGGCTTACGCCTACAATCCCAGCACTTTGGGAGGCTGAGGCAGGTGGATCACGAGGTCAAGAGATCAACACCATCCTGGTCAACAATGTGAAACCCCGTCTCTACTAAAAATACAAAAATTAGCTGGGCATGTTGGCGGGCACCTGTAGTCCCAGCTACTCGGGAGGCTGAGGCAGGAGAATTGCTTGAACCCAGGAGGCGGAGGTTGCAGTGAGCCGAGATCGTGCCATTGCACTCCAGTCTGGGTAACAACAGCGAAACTCCATCTCAAAAAAAAAAAAAAAAAAAAATTCCCTGGCTTCCTACCTCCCAGACAGAAGGAGCTCTCCTCCATCCCTGGTCACTGAATAAAAACTGCTTGCCCTTTTTTCTTTTTTGAGATGGAGTTTCGCTCTTGTTGCCCAGGCTGGAGTGCAGTGATGATCTTGACTCAACCCAAGCTCTGACTCCCACATTCAAGCAATTCTTCTGCCTCAGCCTTCTGAGTAGCTGGGATTACAGGAACACGCCACCATGCCGGATAATTTTGTGGTTTTTCTGGTATTTTTAGTAGAGACAGGGTTTCTTCATGTTGGTCAGGCTGGTCTCGGACTCCTGACCTCAGGCGATCCACCTGCCTCAGCCTCCCAAATTCCTGGGATTACAGGTGTGAGCCACCACACCCAGCCACCTTTTTTTCAATTGGGTGTTCTTTCTTCGCAACCACTACAAATTACGGAAACAAATCAGTTTCCTGGTGACACTAGCAGTTGATGCTGGCTGTGTACTGGGAGCTCAGCTTGGGCCCCGAGCAGGGTGCTTGCATGAGGTTCTCTCTCTGCACGGAGGCTAGGTTCCTAGGGAGATACTACCAAGATTGAGCCTTCCAAGAGCCATGGGTCAAAGCTATGAGTCCTCTGAACAGTCCTCCAAACTTCCAGAGCATCCTTTCCACCACGTTCTATTGGCCAAGCAGTCACTAAGGCCAGCCTGGCTTCAAGGGAAGGGGACTTAGGCCCTCCTTTTAATGGGGCATGACAACATCACAACACAACAGAAGAGCCTGTTGCTGGGGCCATCTTTGGACAAGAGAATCTGCTCTAGTCGCATAGCTAAAGATTGCTGGGACCAGGATGACGCTGGTGTTCCTTTTACTGGAAAAGACTGCATCTTAATGAGATTTACAGATACAAATTGTGTCACAATGTCTGAAACGATATGGATCTGGTAATAATTTCATTAACAATGAAGAAATGTGAAGGCAGTTGCATTTTCAAATGCAGCATCAGGACTGGTATTTTAAAAGTTCTAAAGCCAGGCCGGGTGTGGTGGCTCATGCCTGTAATCCTAGCACTTTAGGAGGCTGAGGTGTGCGGATCACCTGAGGTCAGGAGTTTGAGACCAGCCTGGCCAACATAGTGAAATCCCATTTCTACTAAAAATACAAAAATTAATCAGGCATGGTGACTCACCAAGTCCCAGCTACTTGGGAGGCTGAGGCACAAGAATAGCTTGAACCTGGGAGGTGGAGGATGCAGTGAGTTGAGATCCCGCCACTTCACTCCAGCCTACACAACAGAGCACAACTCCATCTCAATAATAATAATAAATTAAAAAAAAATAAAATAAACATTCTAAAGCCAGTTGGAGTTTACTAACTGCTTCAAATATGCCCGTTACTTCTTCTCTCCCCATGGAGAGTGCAGGGAAAAAAATTTATGCCTGTTACTTAACAAGGGCTCAGATGAGACGATTAATTCCAGTTCAGCTCTTTTCTTAGAAAGGAAGGTGGTATGTTTTGGTTGCTCATTGGTTATTGGTAATAGAGCTATTTTCCCAAGCATAAAAAGAAGACTTAGTACCTGCTTTCTTTATTAAAATTGTGAATTGCTCAAAGCAGCTTCCTGTCCTGCAGGAAATCTAAAGCAAAGCACTGAGAAATTTTATAGCCTCCTTCCTTTCCCCCAGAGCCCACAAGAACTATTTTTTTCCCTTCTATCTCTTTTATTTTCCCAGACCATAATTTCTGTGCAGAGAGCCCAGTTCGTTGGAAGTTTCTGGAAGGCAGGGATGCCAGAGTGTGGCAACATCATTCCAAGGACCATCACTGGTGCTCAGGAAATCGTGGGCCTCAGGCCACTGAGTACCTTTTACTTTAAAGAGACATGGTTTCTGGGCACAGTGGCTCACATCTGTAACCCCAGAACTTTTGGAGGCCAAGGCAGGTGAATCACTTGAGCCCAGGGGTATGAGACCAGCCTGGGCATCGTGGCAAAACCTTGTCTCTCCAAAAAAATTCAAAAATTAGCCAGGCGTGGTGGTGTCTCAGCTATTCAGGAGGCTGACGCAGGAGTTACTCAGGAGGCTGAGGCAGGAGGATCAAATGAGCCTGGGAGGTCAAGCCCGCAGTGAGCTGTGATCACACTACTGCACTCCAGCCTGGGTGACAGAGTCCTTGTTACACACACACACAAAAGACAAGGTCTATTTGGTTTTGTTCCTTTCAAGTCTTAACACGATGAAAGGCCGTTTTTAGTGAGTAAAACCAGAATCGTTTTATGGATTATGCCAGTAATAAACACCACTAGGAATTTGTCCTACTTTAAATGATGCTGAGTTCATTTTACTCCTGTTTATGGTGATTACTGGATACTTGCTTTGTTTTTATTCATTACTTTTATTACTTGTCATTAGAATTAGAATTTCATTGTGCCTTAAATTCAAACCAAGCTTGACAAATAGTTGGGAGGCTTCCTTTTCCCCAACTTTGGCTTTGCCAGAGCTGCAATAATGGTCCTCGACTGGCCTGCCAAGGGCTGCCTCTGTCCTTCCCTCTGACCAGCTCTGTCCCTCTGTACATCATGAATCCACGGAAAGCTCAGAGATGTGTAGGAATGAGGAGGAAGTGTCAGGAAGCAGGGTGGCCCCAAGTGCTAAGAAATGGGGCTTAACAGGAGGAAGAGGTTGATCTGAGCAGGTTTCCTTTTTTGGTGGGGGAGGGAAGGATAAGATACTGAGATCACAGCAGGAGCTGTGGGGAGCCAGAGGGGTCCTAGAGGGAGGGCAGAGACTGTTGCTGGGAAAATGGTGATGCCGCAGCAGACTGGGCTTCCTGGGGCTCCAGGAGTGCAGCTTTGCATCCAGCACTGTCCTGGCAGTGTGGGAGGCTCAGTGTCAAGCCCCAGCTGTGGTTTTGGGGCTCCTTTTAGCAACTACTCTCTCTTGCTAATGTCCTGTGTTCTGCAACTGCTTCTCCTGGTTTGCTTTGATAGGTATTTTTGGCGTGTCCTTCCCTGGTTCTTGTATACCTCTTTTTGGTCTCTTTTCCTTCATGTACCTCCTTCCTTTCTGATCTCAAAAAGACTGCCATCAAAGATGCCTTTCTGCTGACATTTTTTTTGGATGCAGTATACACCTACAGATCAAAAATGATTGCAGCTCTTTTGAAAAAAGCAAGCATGTTTCTTGCTTAAATAGTCCAGTGCCTGGACACATAACAATTTCTCTAAAAGTAGATTGCAAATGACTAAATTGATTAGTTCCTATAAGCAGCTCAGCCCTGTGGTGGATAATGTTACTGGGATCTTATTGCTTGAGGGGGTTGACTTTGTAATTTGTGACTTGTGCTTTGCTGCAGGCTTTGCTGCTGAAATACAAATGAGGCTGTATTGACATTTATGCTCAGGCTCAAAGGACCCCACTGGTTCTTCTGAAACGGATCCAAACTGTCTCTGAATATATTTTTGCTCAGCTTTTCCCAAATAAGCCTAGAGATGCTTGTACAAGTTCACGAATCAGTCCAGCATCTGAGCTGTCCCAGAGGTGCCTGTTCCCCTCGCTGGTGAAATAGGCCATCCCCTTTGTATCTAGACTATGATGGTTTCTCAAGAGAAGGAGGATATGGACTCAGGAGTATCTCACAGAAAAACTGCCTGGGCCCTAAGTGTAACACCTACAACTCACCCTTGGACAAGCCCCTCCTAATTCACACTTGGGTGAGCCTCTTCCAATTCACCCTTGGACAGCCCCTTTCAATTCACCCTTGGACAAGACCCTTCCAATTCACACTTGGGTGAGCTCTTCCAATTCACCCTTGGACAGGCCTCCTTTCAATTCACACTTGGACAGCTCCTTTTAGTTCACCCTTGGACAAGCCCTTTCCAAACCACCCTTGTGCAAGCCTCCTTCTAATTCACTCTTGGGGATCATCTTCCAATTCACCCTCGGACAAGGTCATTCCAATCCACTCCTGGACGAGCTTCCTTCCAATTCACACTTGGGTGAGCATCTTTCAATTCACCCTTGGACAAGTCCTTTCCAATTCACATGTGAATAAGCCTCCTTCCAGTTCACACTTGAATGAGCCTCTTCCAATTCACCTTTGGACAAGCCGCTTCCAATTCACCCTTGGACACACCTCCTTCCAATTCACACTGAGTGATCTCTTTTAATTCTTCCTTGGACAAGCCTCCTTCAAATTCACCCTTGGACAAGCCCCTTCCAATTCACCCTCGGACACACCTCCTTCCAATTCACACTCAAGTGATCTCTTTTAATTCATCCTTGGCCAAGCCCCTTCCAATCCACTCCTGGGGAGCCTCCTCCAATTCACTCTTGAAGGTATTCTTTCAGTTTACACTTGGACAGGCCTCTTTCACCAGGCAGAAATGGTCCCAGGGTTGCTGCATCAAAATGGTGTCCCTTAGCATCACTCAGCTGACCCAGGGCCAGCTTTTAGATGGTGGTGTACGCCCTCAGTGCTCATGGTTCCAGTCTCCTCATTTCTTGAGGTGGATTTCCTTTCAGGATTCTGGGGTCCTTCCTTTCAGTTCAACCCATTAGAGATATCCCAACCCCTCAGGCATAGTTTAATACTTCTGAGCCTGAGGTAAAGGGAGGTAGGGTGTCTGTCCCCTTTCTTTCTGAGGGTAATCCATCCCTTTTTATACAAAAATAATTGAAGCAACCCTGCATTATCTGAGCCCCAAAACCAGATCGAGGAGGGAGACACAGTGTTGGACTCCACAAGAGAGCAGGAAAACACCACACCTTGAGTCTGTCTGCTCTGTTGCTTGAGGGTATGGACAAGGTGCTGGATGGAGGCCCAGAGCTGTTCATCTCCGCAACCAATGTCCACGCACTCACCAGGGGTGAAAGGGCTCTAACCCCAAATGTTGTGAGTGGTTTCCATGCCACCTTCCAACAGGAGAAATGACATTCCTGGGGACAGAGGAAGATGGCGCAGTCACCAGGTGTGCCCAGAAGGTTTGACCTCCCAGAGCACCTTATGTTTCTGTACCTCTCTCTATATAAGATGGAATTATTTTTATGGTAATTATAAAATGAAACAAATAATAATAATTGCCAGTGAAGAAATATTACCAGTGAAAATTTTTCTTTTGTTGAATGTCATAAACATACCAGTAAAAAGAATGAATAAAAATAAAGCAAATACCATAATACAAAAAAGGAAATAAGGCCTGCTTTTTTTCCCAGGAGTCTAAAACTCTACATCATGGTTTCAACTTTGACAGATTGGCTACAGTTTGGCATAATATTTTGTGCAAATAATTGTCCAGTAACCAGTAAGCGGCTGTTAATCACACTGAATCATCTACAGAAGATATGGTTTAGGCAACTACTAAATCATTCCATTTTTGTAAATTTTATTTTCTTGATTTGCTTTTGTTTTAAAACAGTTGACAATGACTACACAATACCCTTCATTTTTAAGATACTATTTAAATTCAACCAATAGTTGACATATGAAGTAAACCAAATAAAAATATTACACCTCCAAAGTGGCACTGTCTCACTGCTCTAAATTATAAGCCAAAGTTAAAACTCCAGTGAGCAAACAATGCAAGAGAAGTGGTTTTATTTTGTTGTTGTTGTTTTTAAACACAGGGCCTTGCTCTGTCGCTCAGGCTGAAGTGCAGTACATGAACCTAACTCAGTGCAGCCTCAAACTCCTGGACTCAAGTGGGCCTTCCACTTCGGCCTCCTGAATAGCTAGGATTACAGATGCATGCCCTATGGCTGGCTAATTTTTAGAAACTTTTTTTGTAGAGATTGGGGTCTCACTATATTGCCGAGGCTGGTCAGCAACTCCTGGTCTCAAGCAATCCTCCTGTCTTGGCCTCCCAAAGTGCTGGAATTACAGGTATGAGCCACGAGAGTCCTGGTTCTTGGTCTTTGCTTCTCCATGCTGCCATGACTGGCTGTAAATCCCCTGTCAGACGGGTGATGCATAGACCGGAGTGGGAGATCCAGACTGCACCCCACAGCCTTATCAAACCCCATCCACATAGCTGGGAGTTCTCTGAATTTCCTTCCATGCAGAATACGATGTTTAGTCAGGTGAGTAGTAACAAAGGTGCTCCATTGAAGCTTACATATATATTATTAAAACAGTGTCAATTGTTTTTGACTGAGACCAAAAAAAATTCTTTTTCACGTGGGAGTATTTTTATTATTGACATTGTTTAGAATTGCTGGCATATGGTGATAATAAGAAGCAGTTGGATTTTAGTTTTTTTTTTTTTTTTCTTGTTCAATGTACTTCAGACAATGCCCACATCCCCACATATCATTTGCACCCGGGCAGACCCACCCACTGCCTTGAGAATGTGGCTGCCTGCTTTGTAGAAACAAATAACCAAATCAACAACATGAACCCCACCTGGTTTTGGAGAAGAGTTCCTTCTTCATGTCCTGCCTCAAGGAGGCCTGTTTTTTCTAAATACTGGGGTCTTTTTTTCCAAATATTGGGGTCTGAAAATCTCTGAACCTTCCAGGGATAATGCCACAGGACATTGGCCCAAAGTGGTTACTGTAGCCCCTGAAATCAACCTAGTCATTCCTGTGACAGGTCATCAGAACAGGCTTCGGGATGGCTAGCCTGCGATCTTTCTGCAGAGTTGCTGAAAGGACTCGTGGGACTAAACTGAACTCTTCACCCCTCTCTGTCTCCCAGGCCAGGTGTCCACCCCTACCAGAAGCCCAGCCCTCATCCAGCGATTCTCTGTCTCCCCAGGCCAGGTGTCCACACCTACCAGAAGCCCGGCCCTCATCCACACCTCCATGGTCCTTCCAACACCCTGAAATCGTAAATGAAAATCAGCCTAAATACAAGTAATCATTAATGGCGTATTGAATTTCTTTGGGACGGAAGTTAACTATAAACTGGAATACATTGTTCTAATTTGGGAGACAGAAATAAACACTCAAGATGGAGCTTTCTTCAGTGAATCAAAGTTACTATTTTTCGAAAAGGGCCCTAGGGTCCTATATAGAATTATAGCCCCCACCCCCAAAGACAGCCACATCCTAATCCCCAGAACTTGTGAATAGGGCACAGTGCCGAGCTGGAGTTTGGGGGAATAGTCCAGCACCAGTAGTTGAGACCCATCAGCAATGGACAGGGATGATGTGGCCCCGGGAGCGGGGAGCCCAGACACCAGAAACAGTCAGATTCCGAGGGCCTCAACTGTGATTGGTGTCCCCAGGGACTCTGGGTCACAGCAAAGTGTGGGTCACAGCAAAGTGGGTGAGCTGGATGGACGGGTATCACATCTAAGCCACTGTCTTGTCATTGTGTCTGACTGGTGTCCGGGGAGTGGAATCTTCTCATCCGCTGGCAGTCTTCAAAGGGATGGAGAGGAAATATGATCTACATGAAGTGTGAGTCCAGGGTCGGTTCAGAGGCTCTTTTTACTTTCCAGGTTTAATATTTTATACTAAGAGATGGACTTGTGTCTGCCACCCACAGCTGCTGTAACAAACTACCACAAACCTAATGGCTTACAACTTATCTCACCATTCTGAGGTCAGAAGTCTGACGTGGGTCTTACAGGCTGGAATCAAGGTGTCAACAGAGCTGCATTCTTCCCGGGGCTCAAGGGACAATCCAATCTGTTCTTGCCTTCTCTGGCATCTAGAGGCCACCTGCATTCCTTGGCTCGTGGTCCCCTTCTCCATTTCAAAGTGTGTCATCGCATCATCTTCTCTGACCTGCTTCTCTCTCATAAAATCCTTGTGATGACATTGGGGTCAGCCAGCTATTCCAGGGTCACCTCCTCTTCTCAAGATCTTTAGCCGAATTACATCTGCAAAAGGCAAAATGTAAAGTAAGGTGTTCAGAGATGAGGTCTTAGGGATTAGGATGTGACCATTTCGGGAGTGGGCGTGGTTATTCTGCCTGTCACTAGACTCTCCTGTCATTTTTGAAAAATACTTTAAAAATATTACATTTGGCTTGCTTGTTTCTCTGTCTTCTACATTAGAACAATTTGTTCCATTTTGTGTTTAGCTTAAGTCCTAAAGAAATTCAGTATGAAACTCATAACTGCTGGTTATTAGCCTAATGTATCATTTGGGACCTGGCTGTACTTAAATTCATCAGACTAAAAGGTGGTGGTGGATTCGTTAATAATTTTTACTTAGACTGTGTGTAGGTCTTAAAAAATGATTTGAGGCTGTCGAAAAACTTAAAATAGAATGAATACAATTAAAACCCAAAACGACTCCGAGACAAGCAGATTTTACCAGGCGCCTCATACAGACTGGGAACAGCACTTCAGGGCGGTTAGGTTGGGTGCTGGGGTTTGGGCTCCAGCACGAACCCGTTACGCTTCCTGGTCACCTTGCCGGACAAGACAGAAGTACCCACGGGGTTGGAAGGAAAAACGATGCCCAGGTTTCTGTTTATTTCGAGAGACAGAAGTAAACACTCAAGATGGAGCTTTCTTTAGTGAATCAAAGTTATTATTTTTTATAATAACGACTCAAAGAGACAAGCAGATTTTTCAGTTGGAGGAGGAGTCTGTGCGTGGAGCCCGGGTTGGGGGAGGAGTCCGTGCGTGGAGCCCGGG
>NW_022436950.1:5002876-5136279 GCF_009761245.1 Sapajus apella | reverse complement strand
GCGTGGAGCCCGGGTTGGGGGAGGAGTCCGTGCGTGGAGCCCGGGTTAGGGGAGGAGTCCGTGTGTGGAGCCCGGGTTGGGGAAGGACTCTGTGCGTGGAGCCCGGGTTGGGGAAGGACTCTGTGCGTGGAGCCCGGGTTAGGGGAGGAGTCTGCGTGGAGCCCGGGTTAGGGGAGGAGTCTGCGTGGAGCCCGGGTTGGCGGAGGACTCTGTGCGTGGAGCCTGGGTTGGGGGAGGACTCTGTGCGTGGAGCTCGGGTTGGGGGAGGAGTCCGTGCGTGGAGGCCGGGTTGGGGGAGGAATCCGTGCGTGGAGGCCGGGTTGGGGGAGGAGTCCGTGCATGGAGCCCGGGTTGGGGGAGGAGTCTGCGTGGAGCCCGGGTTGGGGGAGGACTCTGTGCGTGGAGCCCGGGTTGGGGGAGGAGTCTGCGTGGAGCCCGGGTTAGGGGAGGAGTCTGCGTGGAGCCCGGGTTGGCGGAGGACTCTGTGCGTGGAGCCTGGGTTGGGGGAGGACTCTGTGCGTGGAGCTCGGGTTGGGGGAGGAGTCCGTGCGTGGAGCCCGGGTTGGGGAAGGACTCTGTGCGTGGAGCCCGGGTTGGGGGAGGAGTCTGCGTGGAGCCCGGGTTGGGGGAGGACTCTGTGCGTGGAGCCCGGGTTGGGGGAGGAGTCTGCGTGGAGCCCTGGTTAGGGGAGGAATCTGCGTGGAGCCCGGGTTGGGGTAAGGGTTGTGTGTGAGGATGCTGAGACCCAGGCTCCCTGCTAACGTGTTCCCCGCCTCCTCTCCGGAGCCTGCTTACATGAGGCCCGGCCTGTCCGCAGATATCCCAACCTTGCCTCGTCTCATCTTTCTCCCCACTGCTCCCAACTTGAACCCCTCTCCTCCTCCCAGCTTGAATCCCTCTCCTCCTCCCAGCTCCCTTCTGTGGGCTGTCCCAGGTCTTTCCTGGAACGCAGTTTCCCTTGACTCCCCCCTGAACCCACTCTTTTCTAATGTGACAAACCACCATGCCATGTGGTCCTGGCCATCTCGCTGGGACTGAATCTCCAAACAGCCCCAGGACCTGCCCCTCTCTGTCTGTTGCAGGCTTTTGACCTGCCAGAGCTGCTGCCGGGGGTTGAGCTGGAGATGGGGTACGGGAGATCAGCCTGCTCCTGGCTAAATGCACATTCCAGATTCCTCCCCTTGGAGCCCCATGCTGCCCGCCACCACCCGGCACCCATGGCAGCTCATGCTGAAGCACGCAGTGGGAGCCTCACGCCGCAGGCCCCTATCCTTCTGCCTCCCTCTGTCTATGCTGCTCTGTCCTCCTGGAGCCCGGCCTTGGCCCCAGCCCTGCTCCTGCTCCTCCTGCTGCTAGCCCAGTTCTCACCTTTTGCTCTGTTGCAGGGACTCACAGCCGCACGGCATCCCTGTCTTCAGTCGCCCAGCAGCTCGTATTGCATTTCCCACACCGATGCTGAGTGGGGCTGCAGGGACTCACCCCAGCGCCACAGACCCCGATCCCCAACTCCATGTGCGGCTCAGGCCTCTCAGCAGCTTGCACACCAGTGTGTGCCCCTCCCCAGGTAGCTCCCGCTGTTGCAAACGTCCCCTTCTCTCCCCATGCGCCAACCCGACGTCCCTCCCCAGCTCTTCCTGACGATCCCGCATCCAACTTCACAGAGAAAACCAAGATGTCATAGGATCCTCTCCTTTCATCCTAAGAGGACTTTACATATGGCCAAAAAGCTCTGCCTTCTCCCTCTTCACAATCAGGAGTTGCCCAGGACATTGCCCATTGCCCAGAGTGGATAGAGAGGCCTGGGGATGCTGGGATGCACAGAGCCAGCTGACTCTTACATACAGGGGACTTTGAGAGGCCTCCAGGCCTGGAAACTACGCTCAGCAGCGGAAAGCCAGGGAGAATTCAGTTAACACTAGGATCTGGAGGATGAAGAGCCTAAGTCACCCTTTACAGGTTTTGTTTGTTTAGTTGTATTCTCAGCATTTCACCCCACACACACATACTCCTGGATTCCATGCCCTCTCTTGCCTGCTCCGTTCCCTCCACTCAGTGGAGCACATCTTCACTGGTGTTCTGCACAAGACAATTGGAAATGTATTTATCTCTCTCCGGACTGAGGGCTATAGAATTCTAGGCTGGAAATCACCTTTCCTCAGAGTCTTGACGACACTGTTCTACTGTCCCAGCATTGCTCTTGCCAAGTTCAAAGTGCACACCGATTCTGGATCCTTTGTCTGAAGCCGTCCCTGTTTTTTCTGAAAGCTGGAAGGTGTTATTTTTGTCCACCGTGTTGGGAACTTCCAAGGCAAAGTGTCCTGGGGAGATTATTTGCATCTATTGTGCTGTGCACTGGCTGGCCCTGCCCTTTGGAAACGCCTGTACTTCACTTCTGGACTTTCCTCCTGCCCTCCTCTGTCTTCTTCTTTTGTTTTTTATTCCTGTTTTTTTTTTTTTAATGGACATGTAATAATTGCACGTATGTATGGGGGTACATGTGATATTTTGATACATGCCTATAGTGTGTAATGATCAAATCAAGTTAGCTGGAATATTCATTGCCTCAAACATTTATCCTTTCTTTGTGCTGGGAGCTTTTCAAATCTTTTCTAGCTACTTTGAAACATACAATAAGATATTGTTAACTATCGTCACCCTCCTTTGCTATGGAGTGGGAAAACTTATTCCCTCTGTCTAACTGTATTCACCCATTCACCACATTCGCCGACCTCTTTTTTGGAACTTCCATTATTTGGATGTTACTCCTGAACTGGTTATAGAATTCTCTTTTCTCTCCTGACTTGCATCTCTTTCCTTTCTTCTTTGATCTGGAAAATTGTTTAAACTTCAGTTTCAAAATATTTAAGTGTTGCATTTCTCCTGTCTTCTTCTATTTTTTAAAAAAATTTCAGAAGGCTTGTTGTTATTCCCTTACATTGCTCTTTTAAAAGCATTATATTTTTGCTCTTTAGTCCTTGCTGGAATTTTGATAGTTTTTTTTATTTTTTATTTTTTTAACTTTTTGTTTCCTGTGTGTTCTAAAAAGGCGGTGGGAAGCTCCTTGTAGGAAGATGGGTCTTGATAAAAGCGCACTTGTTCACACCTATAATCCCAGTACTTTGGGAGGCTGAGGTGGGCACATCACTTGAGGTTGGGAGTTCAAGACCAGCCTGGTCAACATGGTGAAACCTTGTTGCTACTAAAACTACAAAAATTAGCCAGGTGTGGTGGCAGGCACCTGTAATCCCAGCTACTCGGGAGGCTGAGGCAGGAGAATCACTTGAACCCAGGAGGCAGAAATTGCAGTGAGCCCAGATCATGCCACTGCACTCCAGCCTGGGTGACAGAGCAAGACTCCATCTCTCAAAAACCAAAACCAAAAAAAAAAAACCCCAAAAAACAAAAAGTGCACTTTCTCTAGGTGTTCTGCATGAGCTGTTCAATTTGTGGAATTACTTTCTTATGTTGATTCAGATTCCCAGACTCCAGCAAACTCATTCCTAGAAGCTCAAAGGCTGAGGTTCTGGGAGCCCCCTGGCAGAAGCAGAGCGGATGTTCTTTTATTCCCTGGGCACCCTAAGGACGGTGCTTCTGGCCCGAGGTACTGCTTCCCCCATACCAGAGCCTGTCTGTTCTCCCCTCCGGCAGCTCCTCTAGTCTCCGCCAGGGTGGAGGTGAGGTCATCTGGTTGGTGGGCAAAGTACGGAGATCTGGGAGTCTCTGTACTTTTAACTGACTTTCAACTCTTCCTCTAGTGTTTAATCCACCCTCATCTCCTTCCAGGGTGCTGGATGCCACCAATCCCTGAGCTTCTTGGCTCTCTGGGATTGAAATTTAGTTGCTAAATTAGGATTCCGTGTTCTGTTTTTGGATAGTCAGTTGGAACTGGTCCTGCTACCCTTTGGCTTGCAAATCGCTTTTGCTAGTGTCTTGTCTTCTGTTCTGTTTGCCCTCGGAGATTTATGACTAAACAATAAAACAAAACACACAAGTGAAAACCTTTGCTGTATTTTAGTGGAGTCTCAGGAGGAAACGGGGTGAAGCCACGTGTGAGGTGCTCTGACTCTTACAGGCAGCTTCCCTCACCTGCCTTCTGTGCATTCAGCAGCCACTGTCCCTGAAGCTTATGCCTGGAGGGTGGCTTCCGTGAGGACACTCTTCCTGGCAGGAGACATCTCCAGATTGGACGTCATTCCGGATGTGAGGAATTCTCATTCCACCTTTGGATGCTAACAGCTGGTGACAGGGAGTAAGAGCTTCATCACGGGATAAGTAATGATCCTGAGGTTCTGAGTTAGGGCTGGTAGACAGCCCCTCACTACTCCTGGGTGTGTTTGCTCTCCTGCAATCTTTATAGCTAAGATCCAATGCTTTTGTGCACCCTTCACTAAGAATGTGCCTCTCCGGGAGTCTAATGGGTTCAGTCTCATCCTTCAAACTGTGGTTCTTCGTATTTATGAAAATTGATCCCTTTCTGACTTCACAATGCTGGGTGCTGTGAGCATTCAAAGCACAGCGGATTAACTGCTCCACGGCTGTGCTCAGTGGTGATCTTGGCATGGACTGGCTGGCTCCGTCCCTGCCTCCTGGTCCAGACTGGGGGTGATGGATTTCCCCAGGGCATTTGTCTCTGTCCCAGTGTTGCGTCTACACTGGTCCTGAAGCGTTCCGTTCAGAGAGGGCAAAAGCGGCTCATGAGACGATCTTGTCTTGCATCAACCTGACTTCATGGTGATGCATGGAACTGTAGCTTCAAGGGTGCACGTTGTTTCTTGGAAAATTATATGCTTTCTTTCAAATCATGGACCTGACGGATCTGGGAGGGCTTCATTTCACTGGCTGGCTTGCTGATGGTACCTACAACTTGGCTTTCAGTGTTTGCCCTGGTCATTTATGTAGGTGAAAAGAGAAGTAAGAGTGAACCTTGAAGGAAACGAATTTCCTAATTTTCATTTTAAAAGCTATATAGAGTTTTTAAAAGCTACGTTATGGAAGTATAATTTACACAATAAAATTCACCAATTTTTAAAAATTGTTTTTATAGCTTTATTCAATGAATATTAATTTTCTTATAGAAAACAGAGTTTCTAGCAAGTAAGCAATATTACAGTAAGAATGGATGTGTGAAATCCCAGATAACCGTGCTAAACAAAGATCTTCGCTTGTAAATTCAAAGTCCTGAGTAGCCCTAAACTGACAATATCTATTGTTCATTTATTGTAGGAGGATTTCCCATTTCATAAACAAACGTGTTATTTATGGGAGAAGGTCCAGGGCTTCAGAATGTCTTCAGTGTATGTTTCCTGACACCCGAGGGACAGAATTCCCCTTCTGTCCTTAAAGTGACATCTACTTGCAGCTGCAGGCATTTTGCAGAGACTTCTCCGGAATTAAATACACAAAAAGATAATTCCCTGGTAACCAAATGTAGCCCCTGTATTAACCTCTTCTCACGCTGCTATGAAGAAGATACCCAAGACTGTGCAATTTTTAAAGAAGAGAGGCTTAGTTGTCTCACAGTTCTGCATGGCTGGGGAGGCCTCAGGAAACTTATAATCATGGTGGAAGGGGCAGAAAACATGTCCTTCTTCACATGGCAGCAGCAAGGAGAAGTGCCAAGCAAAGTGGGGAAAAGCCCCGTATGAAACCGTCGGATCTTGTGAGAATTCATTCACTATCATGAGAAGAGCATAAGGGTAACCCGATGTCCTGCTGGGTCGGGTGCTCCGGTTTGGGGATGGTGATGGGCTCTCCCACAACAGTGGTGATGGGCTTGGAGTAGGGCGCCAGCCCTCAGGTGTCTGAGGAGAAGAGGCCTCGGCCATGGAAGACGCATGGAGCAAAGCCAAATCACCCGCATGATTTGATTACCTCCCACCAGGTCCCTAACACGACATGTGAGGATTATGGGAACTATAAGATGAGACTGGGTGGGGACACAGCCAAACCAGATCGTCCCCGACCCCAATCTTGTCAAACTATAATTTACTTACTGTTCCTAAATACATATACATATATATAAATACACACACACACACACATATACACTTATATATATTCTCTTTACTATCTCTGCTCCCCTTCTTTTCATTTGCTCTTCTCTAGAATCCTACACAAGCTTCTATCCAAATACCATTTCAAGGGCCAGCAAAGTCCTATCTCTTCCCTAAAGGACAAAATCTTCCTTTGCTATTCTACTCTACAGTCATCTGGGTCATCTGACCTTCTTTAGCCATTGTCAAGCATCTGGCTGCAATCTTTTGGTTGCCCCATACTGCTAACTACCTTTTCACAAGTTTTTGACATCTTCCAATTAGATGATAGGCTCCTTAAAGGCAGATTCCTGCCAGGTGCAATGGCTCATGCCTGTAATCCTAGCACTTTGGGAGGCCTAGGTGGGCAGATTGCTTGAGTCCAGGAGTTTGAGACCAGCCTGGGTAACAAGGCAAAACCCCATCTCTACAAAAAAAAAAATGAGCTGAGTGTAGTGGCACATGCCTGTAGTCCCAGCTTCTTGGGGGGCTGAGGTGGGAGGATTGCTTGGGCCCAGGATTCAGAGGTTGCAGTGAGCTCTCACCACTGCACTCTAGCCTGGGTGACAGAGAAAGACCCTGTCTCAAAAAAGAAAAAAAAAAAAGGCAGATTCCTTTATTCCATTTTTCCTATTTTCCTCGTGCACCTACATAGTGGATACTGTGTCCTGGTTTTGAAAAGTAACGTAGTCAATCCCCTCATGACTCAATATATACACCTTAGTGTTCTGTAAAGATTTTTCCAGAACAAATCAACATTATTTATATGAACATGAATATTCTGCTAGCCTAATAAACTTTTTGAGTGCTTCGCATCAGAATTCCTGAGCTGACTGTGTCCCAGCCACAGGACTGCAGTTGTTCATCCTGTGGGAGTTTGACCTCAATGTCATATACAAAATTTGAATCATCCTTCTTCTGGTTTTTCTCAAAAAGTTAACATGATGCTTTTCCTTTTGGCAAGCTCCTCGTCATCCAGTGTATTCAGGATCAATGGTCGTTTCCAGTCAAATTTGTTCCACTGTTTCTGCCAAACTCTGCCCCCACAGGTAACCTCATAAAAAACTGGATAGCTTCTCTAGCTGCCTCAGGAATCCCTGTTACAAGTAACTCTTGTGTCGTGGGTTATTCTTTAGCTGTTCAGCTGCTTGGGTGCAATCTGAAAACTTTGAAAACTTTTGAACTGGCAGAATGCACAAGCACATTCTCCCCTTGATTTCATTCTCATAGATGAGGATACTAGCTGGAGGCTGGAATCAGATCCCATGCTTCTTGGCAGTACACATCATTCCCACACACTTCAGAGGATATCGGAGGAAATCTGATGAAAATGCATTAAGTTGCATCATGACTTCCTGCCTTACGGAAGTACAGAAAGGGCATCTTCTCCTGCAGGCTACCGTCTATACTGCCGGGAAAGGGTTGTTTCCACCCAACAGCAATGCAAAGAGGAGCACCTAAGTCGACTTGGCTGGCAGAGTCTGGCCCTGCAGGAGGAGGCAACAGCCACAGTCCTATTGATGTGGCCAGGCGAACTCCGTGGGAGTAGAGGTTGGGCCGGCACAGGGGACCATACGCAGGCTCCCACGATGGTATGTGGCGGTTCACGAGTCCTGAGGGGTACTGGTTGAGTCGTTTCCACAGCAACATCTAGGGCTCACCAAAAGTCACCCTTTCTAAGTGTACAGCTCAATAAGCCTTGTGACAGCAGACAGTGGACAGTCAGGCAACCACCACTTCCTATATTCGAGAAATAGAATGTGTCAATTTTTGGAAAAAGTCCCCTCTGCCTCTTGGTGGTTCTTCCTTGCCCTCTGCTCCCAGCATATGGCTCTGCTTTCTGTTTCTGTAGTTTTGACTTCCCTAGAGAAGTGAAATCATATAATTAGACACTCTTTCATTTAGCAAATTGTTGCTGTGTATCAGAAGTGTGTTTCTTTTTATCTTTGGGTAATATTTCATTACATGGCTATACCATCATTTGTTTTTCTGCTCCTCATCTGATAGACATTTGTGTGGTTTCTTATCTCTGTCTATTATGAATAAAGCTGCTACAAACATTTGCATACGTTTCTCTGTGTGTTTGTTTGCCTTAATTTCTCTTGGATAAATACTTAGGAATTGGCTTGCTGGGTCATACGTCAGTGTATATTAAACTTTATAAGAAAGTGCATAAAGGCCGGGCGCGGTGGCTCAAGCCTGTAATCCCAGCACTTTGGGAGGCCGAGGCGGGTGGATCACAAGGTCAAGAGATCGAGACCATCCTGGTCAACATGGTGAAACCCCGTCTCTACTAAAAAAAAATACAAAAATTAGCTGGGCATGGTGGCGCGTGCCTGTAATCCCAGCTACTCAGGATGCTGAGGCAGGAGAATTGCCTGAACCCAGGAGGCGGAGGTTCCGGTGAGCCGAGATCGCGCCATCGAAACCCAGCCTGGATAAAAAGAGCAAAACCCCGTCTTGTGTGTAAAAAAAAAAAAAAAAGTGCATAACTGTAAAAGTTATGTAGATGACACGTGGCTATTCACATTTAAATTACATAAAATAAAATTTAAAAGTCACTTCCTCAGTTGCAGTTGCCATAGGTCAGGTACTACTAACTAGCCACATGCGAGTACTATGTGAGATAGTACAGCATGGAATATTTTCATCATTCTGGAAACTTCCATTGGACAACACTGGTACACACAATTTAATACACTGGGTTTCAGAACAGAAACACTTGTATTGATTTGGGCAAAGGATTTTTTAAAAAGCCATGGATAGCTTTTCTCACTGTTGTTTATATGAACAATAAGGCCCTTGCCAAGTCTACTTAAAAGAGGAAGCATCCCATCTTGTGTTAGCTTTTCGGAAAAAATATTAGGAGCAGCCCAAGGACCAAAGCATCTGACAGCCTGAAGAAGTGATTCTTCATCCCGTCGCAGATGGCTGTCCATGTGGGGAAGCCACCTATGGGGACCCAATTTCCTCCAGACCTTGGCAAATTCCTGTCAACAACTCCAAGACCCAAGGACTCCGTAGAATGGAGAGGGGGCTCTGCTCACGGCTGGGAAAATGCCAGAGGCCCCAGGACAGGTAACATAATGAACTGATTGGAATCATAATCTCAGAAATAAGCTTTCTCGATTGCTTCTCAGATGGTGTCTTCATTCATCATTGATGAGAAAGGGCATGGAATCCAGCTGAGAAAGTGCAAGTCACCCATCCACCGTGACACTTTCAAGCCTTCCAATTTCACCATCCTTGACTCTCTTTATGGATTAAGACCTTAGGATTGGCCAGGCACGGTGGCTGATGCCTGTAATCCTAAAACTTTGGGAGGCTGAGGCAGGTGGATCACGAGGTCAGGAGTTCAAGATCACCCTGGCCAAGATGGTGAAACTCCATCTCTACTAAAAATACAAAAATTAACCAGGTGTAGTGGCAGGTGCCTATAATCTCAGCTACTCGGGAGGCTGAGCCAGGAGAATTGCTTGAACCCAGGGGGCAGAGGTTGCAGTGAGCCATGATCACACCGCTGCACTCCAGCTGGGTGGCACAGCGAGACTCCGTCTCAAAATAAAATTTTTAAAAAGACCTTAGGATTTGCCAAATAGAATTTTTTTTCTGACCATGGCCCAGATGGATTTGTTTCACCTTAGCTTTTCCACACACAGTTCTGATTTCCTGGCAGCTCCAGCTACTGGTGAGGAATCGGGACCCAGGACAATCAGGGGCATTGACTGTGGGCAAGGCTCAGTTTCTCGTGTGTGGTCTCGCTCAAGAAGGGAAGGCACATCATTACAGAAGGGTTTTTGTTACCTCTGGCAGTGTTGTGTTTTGTGAAAGAAAGTATTTTAACCACACATTTGAACAATGCTGGCAAAACAATAGTTCCTCTTGTGGTCTTAGCCGTTAATCTTCTTTTATGTAAGGGGAAAATCAGATGCCTTAATGATGTCATCATTTGGCCTGGAAAAGAACCAATGGAGTTAAAGGACCCCATTGTTTCCCTGACACCGTGGTGGAAGAGGAAGAGGCATTCGCTTTTACTGTTCCAGAGAGAAGAGGGCCCATCTGCAGCCTGCCACCCATAAACACGCCAGAATCTGAGCCCTGGGAGAATTCGCCACAGGGTTTTGTGGACATAAGTCCTTATTTCCAAAGAGGCTTTCCCATCTGTCATCTGCTTTCTTGTCACCCCCCCTCCCCACCACCAAAACAAAAAGAGCTCAAAATTGTTTATGGTAAGTCCAGTGGAAAGTCCCCTCCCATCAGCTTCACTTTATGGTTCTTTTCTCTTTTCACCTTTGGTAGAAAAGTGGTTTAGGGCAATAAAGCAATAAAGCCATCTTCTGAGAGGTGTCAGCCAGCCAGGGAAAATGTGGGTGTGTTGTAGATACTTTGCAGGAAGAAGCTGAATGGTGTGACAAGCCCATTTTGGGGGAGGAGCAGAAGGCTTAAATACTGCCCTTCCAGGGAAATTCTGTGAAACTAAAATCTCTGTGGCTTGTCTGAGCAAGGGTTCCTGGGGCAAGGGGTGAGAAAGAGAAGGTATATGTGGCAGAAAAGAGGGCCACCAAATCATGTAGAGAGGAGACTCCCAGACACCCATCCAGATTTAACTCTGTGTGCACCAAAAGCTGCCTTGATGGCAAAACGGCAACTCTCAAGTGGCCCCATAGTGTGACTATTCACCTTCTGTCTCTGTGTGCCCTTGCAGAGATGATGTGACCAACAGGGTTATGTAATTGACTTTCAGTAGATTGATTGCAAAAGTGGCCTCTCTTCTACACTTTCCTCTGCTCATGCCTTTTGCAATGTGACTTTGCACCCTTTCCTTTAAGAGCTGGAGTTCATTTCTGTGTTCCTTGAATCAAACTGGTCTTTCGGCTTGCTTTAGCCAACAGAGTAGGGTGGAGGTGACTGAGCTCTGAGCCTAGGCCTCAAGATGTTTTGTACAATTCTGCTCTCTCACTTGGACCTCTGCCTCCACCATGAAAACAAGCCCAGGCTAAGTGCTTGGAGGGAGGGAGACTACTGCAGGTATGTATGGAACAGAGAGAGCTGAATCTTCCCAGCTGAGATCGGGCTAGACCAGCTGTCCTCCAGCCAGCTCACAGATGTACCAAGTCCAGTGGAACCTGCCCAGGCAGACTCAGGGCTTGTAAGGAATCATTTGCGATTGTTTCTTTGGGCCACTAAGTTTTGGGAAGATTTGTTACACAGCAGCAACTAACTGATAACTCTTTATAAGAGATATTGAGGATAAGGATATTATAGATGAGATAAAGTCATGATAAAAGCCAAATTACAATCAGCACTGGCTTGTGCATAAGCTGTGGACACCATGAAGCAGAGCCCTGGGGGGTGTTCTCCCTGGCTTGGGAACCAGCAAATAAGATTTGGAGGCCGAGTGTAGTGGCTCATGCCAGGCTGACGATGGCCCCACGGGGATGGAAGAGGCGAGGGCTTTGGCCCTGGAATCTGACAGGAGAAGTGGGGAGGTCAAATTGCAAGGCACTCAAGCCTCTCCATCCGGCTTGGAAAAGAGCACTTTCTTTAGATCCTCGACTCAGTCAGCTCCCATCTCGAAAGCCAGCACTCAGACTGCTGTGAAAGTGAGCAGTCTCCGGTTTCCATACATTCTGAGGCCAATCTGCAAACTGGATCATCCACACTGGGCAATTTAAAGTTCCCTGTAAGAATAATGACCATTTATTGAAACAGATGCAGACTATGAAATCGCACCGCTTGGAGAAAAGAGCTGTTAGCATTTTGGTGAGCATCTTCATACATCTCACAGTGTACAAATACACACAATGAGTTTTAATAAATGCAATCCTAAGATTCAAATGTATGCTTATTTTCCTAAAATTGCAAAATTGGGTGGGCCTGGTGGCTCACGCCTGTAATCCCAAGAATGCGAGAGGCTGAGGTGAAAGGAGCACTTTAGTCCAGAAGTTGGAGGCCAGACTGGGCAACAGTAAAACCTCTTCTCTACAAATAACTTTAAAAGTTAGTCAGGACCTCGTCCCTACAAATAATTTTTTAAAATCAGCCAGGAATGGGCTGGGCATAGTGGCTCACGCCTGTAATACCAGCACTTTGGGAGGCCGAGAAGGGTGGATCACAAGGTCAGGAGTGTGAGACCAGCCTGGGAAACCCTGTCTCTACTAAAAATACAAAAATTAGCTGGGCATGGTGGTGCACACCTGTAGTCCCAGCTACTTGGGAGGCTGAGGCAGGAGAATTGCTTGAACCCGGGAGATAGAGGTTGTGGTAAGCCAACATTGTGCCACTACACTCCAGCCCAGGCAACAGAGCAAGACTCTGTCTTAAAAAAAAAAAAAAAAAAAAAATTAGCCAGGAATGGTAGCAGGCGCCTGTAGTCCCAGGCACTTGGGAGGCTGAAATGGGAAGATTGCTTGAGCCCAGGAGACTGAGGCTGCAGTGAGCCATGATTGTACCACTGCACTCCAGCCTAGTGGCATAGGGAGACCCCATCTCAAAAATAATACTAATAAAAATAAATAAAATAAAAAATATCCTATGCTTAATGTAGACAATTCAACCAACGAGAAATGTCTAAAGTTAAATATGAAAGTTCTCCTCTTCTCTGTAACTGGGAATTTCTTTCAGAATATTCATTAAAACATTGTTTCCTTTGTAATTTTGCTGTATGTTCTGTGTTCTAAAACGTTCGTTTTTCATCTGTATACATTTGACTACCAGTTAGTCCACCAAGTTCTTGTTTAGATTGTCATTATTGCTTTATTGTTTTTAATTTCCAAAACCTGCTGACGACTTCTTATTGATCATTTTCACGGCAGCCTGTTCTTCTCTCATGAATGCAGTGATTCATGAGAGAAGAATGATTCTAAAAATCATTTAGAAAAATGATTCTAAAAATTTTCTACAAATATTAATTAGGCTTATACAAATGTCTCCTTCTTTCTTGCGTGAACCACGTTTTCTTGAAAACCATTTGCTGTGCTTGCCCCTTTAAGCCAGTGGTGGGCTTTTATCTGTCAATGATGAAGATCTCAATTTAATCAATATTGGTAACTGCTGTGAGCATCTTTTGACAATATGAAAGCCACTGCTTTGATTCTCTAGTTAGGTAGATCCCTGGAGGGCAAGGCTTGGCTGTGTGTTTTGGGGTGGGCTTACCCACAGCTGCAAGGAGAAGGTGAATATTTGCCATAGAGACTTCTCCTTGGTTTGTGTGGGTAGAGAAGTGGCTGTTGGACTGGAGATTCTCTTTGGCAAAGGAAGAAAAGTAGATGGTATTTTGGGAGCAGAGTAGGTTAGTATGTTTGGGGATCTCTTGGAGGGCGTGTTAACAGGCTCTAGCTGGTCACCACCTGCTGAGTTACTGATTCAGGGGCTCTGGGGTAGGTCCTGAGGATGTGTCTTTCTGACACATTTCCAGTAGGTGCTGATGCTTCTGGTCCCAGAATGACAATCTGAGAAACACTGATTAGGGGACTTCACTGCTGTGCTGAAAGCTTTTTGCTTTTTCCCCTCCATGCTGAAGTGGTGGCAGGAAGCTGGCCAGGGACAGGGACAGCCTCCTGCATGGCCTTGATGCTCTCATGCAGTCCTCAGACCTGCAGCATAGTCCTAGACCCTTCTAGAATCTGTCTGCCGACTCACAGCCCCAACCTGCTCCCTGCATCTGAGTTTGAGAAGTTTTTGTGGCTGTGTAGAAAAAAGAGATCCACTCACTGTTCCTGCAGCCGCTGACGGCTGTGATTTATTTCAGCTCTGACCAAATTTCATCACTGCCATCCTTTCTGCTTTCCATCATTAGTAGATTTTGAACAATTTTCTTGAGCACTTGTAGCCTACCTATCTTCTGGCATTGTGATGAGCTCCTTCTCCTTCTTACCTTTTCATGCAATAATTTCTAAACACACAAAAAGTAGAGAAAATAATATAATAACTCCTGTGTACCCACTGCTAAATTCTAAAGGCCTTTGCTTTTTACATATTTCTTCTGTCGTTTAAATAAGATTTGGAGGCCGGGTGCGGTGGCTCATGCCTGTAATCCCAGCACTTTGGGAGGCCAAGGTGGATAGATCATGAAGTCAGGAGATCAAGACCATCCTGGCTAACATGGTGAAACCCTGTCTCTACTAAAAATGCAAAAAATTAGCTGGGCATGGTGGCACATGCCTGTAATCCCAGCTACTTGGGAGGCTGAGGCAGGAGAATCACTTGAACCCAGGAGGTGGAGGCTGCAGTGAACCGAGATCGTGCCACCGCACTCCAGCCTGGGTGACAAGAGGGAGACTCCATCTCAAAAAAATAAATAAATAAGATTTGGAGAGGAAGACCAGTAAACCAAGAGTTCAGTCCACCAGCTGGACCTGGTATCTCCCACCCCTTATCATTTCAAATTATTATCCACACCTGTTTATAAGTTTCCATTCTCAACACACCCACCAATGCAGTTATTCCGGCTATGCTGTGTTTTCTAGAAAGTACTGCCATGTAACATGCAATTACGTTTCATGAATAGCTACAGATAAGCCCAACATCTATAGCAATGGAGGCCACACGGATGTGAGCAAGCAGAGTCTTGTAATTATTGGGAGGATCATATATGATCACAACATAAAATCTCATGGGATTTGACCTGGTACGCAGTGAGAGCTCACTCCCATTCGCCTGGGCTTCCCACTGTTCAGCCGCTGCTTTGCTGTGCTGGGTGGGAGCGATGGAGCCCAGGCATGAATCTGAATTGTTAGGAAATTATTTGTTATGCATTTAACCAAGGAAAAGGAAGACTTTGAAAAGTTTTTCCTGTGTATCCTGGTCAGGATTCTTTCAATTATAAATAACAGAGACTCAACCCGAACTGGCTGAAGCCAACAAAAAGAACTGTGGCTCTGGGGTGCCTGAACTGTCCCGAGGGACGGCTGAGGCCTGGGCTTCCTGGGTGTCAGCCTGAGTCTCTTTCTCTCCCCATTTCTCAGTGCTGCTCTTCCTCCATTTTCAAGTAGGAGATCACATGGCGTTGGGTTCACTTTTGGGCACAATCAGTCTCACAGTCTGTGCTCCCCGAGGAGCCCAGGTTTCCATCAGAATCACAGCCAGCAATTCCAGTGGAAGCCCGGCTGCTTTTCCCAATAGTTCCAGCAATACTCTGGAGCTGGATGGCATCACTCAGGCTTGGGTCATGTGCCTGTCTGTGGCAAGAGGAATGGAAACACTGATTGGTCAGGCCTGAGGCACATAACCCCATCCTGGAACTGACCTGCTTAAGCCACAGAGACTGAAAGTGAGGGAGCGGGATTTCCCAAATGAAAATTGACATGCTCTGGTCAGCACAAAAGGGAATGGGAATGGAGGTAAGGTAGGCAAAATCAACAGATGAACGCCACACTGAATCAAGAAGTGCATTTTCCTTTGCATGGATGGATATACCTGGCCCTAATCGAGGGTCATTTAGGTGGTAACCATTTCTCACCAGGCAAATATCTGTGTGAGAGTATCTTCGAGGGAAGCCACCTAGTCAAAGTACATCTGACTTTTAGATTAGACAGATATTGCCAAATTACTCCCAACTCCTGCTTCTTCAAGTCTTAGCACTTTAGGTCTCTCCCTTCCTGGCTGCATTCTACAGTCACCTTGCCGGCCCTAGCAGGGATCACTCCAAAAGACTGCCTACTGGTACCTCCACCTGGATTCTGTTCCAGGGCTCTGCTCTTCCCTGTTCCCTAAAGGTCAGGATTTGAAGCAGATTCCTATTGATCTCAAGGTCCTGTCCCACTTCATGCCAAAGGATTGCTTCTCCCATTGCTTTCTGCTCCATCTGATGTATCTCATTAGCAGCTAAAACTGGTCCTCGCTAAGCATGCGGGCCGGTCTCCAGAGCCCGGGGCCCTACCCGCAATGCCTTCCCTGGGTGCAGATGGGCAGGGGACACCTGCTCCTCCTGTGGCTCACATGTTGTCTCCTTGGCTTCTGTTTCCACTGTCCTGGCTCTGTACTGCCTGATAGAGTGCCTGCCAGGCTGTTTATAAAGGGCTGCAAATTCAGAGGAGAAAGAACTTTCTGTGATGGCTATTCTGTGGGAGGCCGTCCGCTGTCTCTGTGCTTCTCCTTCCCCTGAGGCAATGAAGGACAGAGGTAGCCCAGAGGCAACTCGATGTGCATATGTGATACAAGAAATGAGAGGGCACCCAGGGCCATCCAGCCATTTCAAAGGGCTTCCCCAGCCAGAGGAGGGTATGGGGTATATGTGTGTGAGAGAGAGAGAGGGAGAGAGAGAGTGAGAGAGAGAGAGAGTGTGTGTGTGTGTGTGTGTGTGTGTGTCTTTTCTCATGCACATATTTCTCCTGTTTTTGTCTTCTGCTTCTTGCCTTCACTCCTCCCACCTCACTCCCCCAGGCTGCAGACACCATTATTCTGTCCATTTGCTCTTTCTTCTCTGTGCTGTAAAAAATGTCCATCTGGCCAGGCACAGTGGCTCATGCCTGTAATCCCAGTACTTTGGGATGCCAAGGTGGGCAGACCATCTGAGGTCAGGAGTTCAAGACCAGCCTGACCAACATGGAGAAACCCTGTCTCTACCAAAAATACAAAATTAGCTTGGTGCCGTGGTGCATGCCTGTAATCTCAGCTACTGGGGAGGCTGAGGCAAGAGAAGAGCTTGAACCAGGGAGGTGGAGGTTGCACTGAGCCGATACGGTGCCATTGCACTTTAGCCTGGACAACAAGAGTGAAAATCCATCTCAAAAATAAAAATAAAAAGTGTGTATGTGCAGTCAAAGTCAGTGGTTTGCTAGTACACGTTAACCAACCAGATTCTTGGAAAGAAAAAAAGCTCTGATCAGCATTTGCCTATTTATGTGGCCAGTTTCAAGCTATGGACATGGCATCACTCAATGCAAAGCTGGGAAGAAGTGCACAGGTAACCAGGGGATCAGGATTTCCACCACGCAGACACACAGACAGTCTCATGGGCAATGGTTAACAGTAAAATAAGCAAGAAGTGATGTGGTTGGAGTTTTTATTACTTTGTTTTTAATATAATTTTATTTCCAAGTTTGCATACTTTCATTTTTAATATTGGTTGTGTTTAACAATTGTAAAATTCCTGAGAAAGTCGCAATTAGCTCTTGTGAGCCAGTAAAGCTGGTACACCACTGAATGACTCCTGCAGGAAAGCAAAGGATTGAGATTCATGCATTTTTTGCTCAACAGCTCCTCTTTCCTATACAGTCCTTTGGGGCTGAGTGGCGAGGCCTTGGCCATGACATCCAACACCCCATCTCAGCTCTGCACCGTTCCCAGGAGGTGTCCTGAATTTGCGTTATGGAGCCTTCTGTAGTGCTCTAAAATGAAAGCCTCTGGGCATTGTTTTGAGTTTTTCCCCCAGAGCGAAATTGGGCCCTGATTCTAACACACGGATCTCCGCATGTTGTCTGTTATTACATCTCTGGAGTGCCTGGGTCAAGAGCTGTGTGCAATTTTACAAAAGAAAGCCAGGGCTGGTTTTCCTGGCTCCTGGACATGGACTTACCTGAGATGAGGATAGACCTTCCACAGCAGGAGAGTAATTGGTGAAAAGATTCCAAATACATCTGTGGAAGGTCTTAATGTCTTACATAAACACTCTATTTTCAACTTTCAGCTAAAGAGCTAGAAGACCTCTTTCCACTGATTAGAGATCCAAATCTAGTTTTTCAGTTAAATCCAGCCAACCAATTTAAGTCTCCAAACTGGTTCGGTTTGTAAATTCCTCAACAGTGGCTCAAATGAAAGTCAATAGTTGTTCATGTAACACAACCCCTGCCTCCAGCCCCGTGGGTGGGCCTGCCAGAGGTCACGTGGTGAGCACTGACTTCCCCACGGTCCCACCTCTGTCCCTTGCTTCAGGACCTGTGGCCCCCCTGCGGAACCTCATCCCTCCCTGTTCCATGCCTTCCTCCCTGAAGCTTTTCAACACAGCACTTCAAGGAGCAGCTGTCTACCAGGGGACACACAAGGGAGGAAACAAATGTGTTACCCCGCCAGCACACACACACATACACAACCACACAATTCAGAGTCTGTGTTTTAGGAAACCTTTTGGCTACCCCATTTCTTGCTTTTTTGCCACCTGTTCGTATGGTCCCCTGCACTGGCTGGTTTAGCCAGCAGGGGGCGTCCTGCAGCGAGCTCCCCGTCGAGTGTGAAGATGGTTGTGCATCCTGCATGGCATCTGGATCTGGGGGTGCATCGGTCTGAGGAAAGCATCATGGTTCTTGCATAGTCGATGGATAGGGCTTGGATTTTGATTTCGTTTTACCTGTTGAATAATTGCATCCCCTGGCACAAGGGTTATGCGTGTTAATATACAATGATGTGTTTGCACCATCTCCTAAGGAGCAGAGGAGCTGTTTCATGGGGAAGCAATGCCAGGGCAAGCTCCCCTCCCTCCCCACAGTGGGATTTTGCTAAGAACCCCCAGGCTTTAGCACAGGATGAGTTCCCTGGGAAGGCAGGAGGGGATGGATGCAAAGCGCTGGTGGAGGATTAGTCTAGAGCAGGTAACGAGCTGGAAAGTGTTTTGTTCTCCAAAACAAAACAAGACGATTATTTCAGAGGCACTTGGACAGGCAGACCACCCTTGAGCAGGGGAGGGTCAGCTCTTACAGTGGACCAGGAAGTGTTGATGGCAGTGCCACACTCCCAAGGTGTACCGACCAATGATTTGCAACTGGCTCTCCTGAGGAGAAAAATGCCCTGATTTGTAGTGTCCGCCAATTTCTCTAGTGTAAACAGTGCCACCATGACTGATTTCAAACTACCAGTGGACATTCCCAGAACGGCAGAGCTGGGAAGAAAAGTGTACAACCAGCTCTTCCAAGTGAACGGCACGCCACCATCATTAACACTCTTCGGAGGGCTGTGCCCAGCCACATGGTCATCCGGGTTTTGGAAACCAAAGGCCCAGGCGGAGAGTAGGGGGTGGGCAGCGAGGGGGGTTAGGCCAGCCAGATGGAAAAAGGCCCCATGGAGCATTATGTGAACAGCCTTGTAATTCCTGGGTCTTTGGTGGTATCACCAAATTTACAACATGCTGAGGTGAGTGCGTTATCATAGAAAATAGAGGTAACAGGAAATAGAGGTAACAGTGGTACACGCCTGCAGGCTGGCGTCGAGTCCAAGTTTAAGGGTGGAGGCAACTGTGAGGACAAAAGACGTCACTGAGACTCAGCTGCACCAGCTCCACTCGCGGGTTTCACAGGCCTCTTGGTAGCATCGTAAGCACGTTAGATTTTATAAAAACAAGTGACTAAATTCCTTTCTAAAAAGCCCAGATATAAATAACTGGAATTACACGGATTGGCACTTTGTTTACGGACTGATGTTTTCCAATCACTTTAAAATAAAACCTCCCATGGAAACGCTTCAGATTCCTAGAAGCATAGCTTCTCATGCCCTTTGTCATGTATCCCCCAATTCACCATCTTCATCGAGCTACACATGTTTTCGTGGGATTTATGATGCAAGGTGGACAGTCATCACTCTTTATTATTTGACATTTGTTGAGCACCTGCTATCTGTCGGGGGCACTGCACATATTGATCCATTTAACACCACCACCCTTCAAGGTTGCTACCATTCTCGTTTTGAGACCTCAGAGGCTCGGGCAGACCAGCAGATTCTTTCTCTGTTCTGAGCCCCAGGAGGCCGCCTGCACAGCTGCAGCAACCTGGCCCTTGAACTTAAAGATTTAGCCAATGGATTGCCCAGCGTGAGAGTAGGGTAGAGGAGGATGGGGTCCCTATATCCTTGGTACCCTCCCTGCAGGTCCCCATAGAAGCTATGGCCCTTTACTGAAGGCGGGAGGAGGGCTCTTTTTACCCTCCTCATCTGCCTCCTCTTCTTTCAGGTCCTGGTAGTTGCCCCTTCCCTGTATCCCACATTCACCGGTGATGCTGCGACCAGTCCCAGGGTGCCGCTGTGAGTCTTGTCATTTCCCTACGCTCTGTCCAAACCTTTGTAAATATGTCCTCCAGTGTGTACATTTCTACACATTTAGTAGTTTTAAAACAATTTGTTATTTTGTAGTTCTGGAGGTCAGAAGTCCAAAATCAGTGTCACTGGGCTACACCCAAATGACAGGTGTAGGGCTGCTCTCCCTCCAGGGCTGCTCTCCCTCCAGAGGCTCTTGGGAAGAATCTGTCCCTCACCTCCTCCAGAGTCTGGATGCCATTCCTTGGCTCATGGCTGCATTACTCCAGTCTCATCCAGGATCACGTCACCTTCTCCTCTTCTGTCTGTGGTCAAATCTCCCACTTCCCTCCTCCTATAAAGACGTTTGTGATTGCATTTAGGACCCACCAGGATGATCTAGGGTAATCTCCACATCTCAAAATCCTCCATTGCATTGGCAGTCTTTGCCATATACAGGAACATTTATATGTTCCAGGGATTGAGACCTGGTATCTTTGGAGGTCATTATTCAGCTGGCCACATTTATTATTTTAATTTGAGTGTGCAGCTTGCCACCCCCTGGGACTTGACTGAAATAGCCTGGGTTACTACATATGAAAGAACAGAAATTCAAGCCATGTGAATAAGTTAATTTTGAGAACTAGCACGTGGTTTTAAATACGATTTATATGTTAATGACCTCCAAATTTATACCCCTGTTCCACTTCTTCTCTCTGAGTTCCAAGATCATGTATCTAATTGACTATTTGGTATTCCATCTGGATGTTGCACAGTCACCTCGAGCTTGGGATGGCAAATCCAGCAGTTCTCTTTCCTGTATCCCACCCTGCTCCTCAGCAAATTGCACCGTCCCATACTAGTTTGCTCAAGCTGGGAACCTGGACATCAACCCAGTGACCTCCATGGCTCGGAGGCCTCCCCACCACACCCACGGAGCCACCCAGTGCTGCTTCCTTGTGGGATCTTCCTTCACTTCATCACCATGTCCCTGAAGGTCCTCCCTCCACAACAGATGTGGAGTCTGTTCTCCCCATCTCTGCAGACACCAGTCTATTACAATGCACCACTCACTCACCTGGACTCCTCCATGTCTGCTTCCACTCCAGTCTCCTCTCTGGCACACTTGGTGCAGCAGCCACAGGGACAAGTACAACCCAGGCTGACTCACATCACCCCCACTTACAACCCTTCCATGATCTTCAACTGCATTCTTGTTTTGCGCACCGCACATTTTTCTCAGTTCCTTCTCACTTCTGCACTCTCAGTGATGTCTCCTACGTCTGGAATCCTCCTTCCTCCAACTCTTCTCCTATCTGGCTTGGTTAAGATGTATGTATCCCATGCTTAGCACAGTGCTGAATGTAACAGAAAGCTACTGACTCTACGTCTTGATGGGGTGAGCTACGATGACACCTTACAAAGGTGAGAGAATGCCAGGAGGCATGAAGGATTGTGGCCATGGGGAAGATTTACCACGTGGTGCACAGTGGTGGAAACCAGACAGGCTCAGGGAAAGGGGCCACGATCTTCTCAGCAGTCTCATAACCAAGATACTTACCACATCATGAGTTCATCCTGAGCTGGCTGCCTAACCAGCCTGGGTTCCCAGGAAAAGTTGTTGATGGTAGAGAGTAGTCTAGGTTCTTGGCATTTTGAACAAAGAACTGGACAGAATACACAAATAAAGCAAAGCAGCAAAAGCAGAGATTTATTTTAAATGAAAGTACACTCCACAGGGTGGAGTGGGCTGGAGAAAAAGGAGGAGTTGAAAGTGAGTAACCTCTGATATCACTCAGCAGGAATAGGACTTAGGTTCCCTGCTTTCAGACCCTATTCCTCTGTCTCAAAATGATGGGGCTGCTCCTTCTGGAATTGGGGGAGCCTGGCCCACCGGAGAAGAGTCCATCTGTGTCACATCCCACGTTTTGAGACGGAGTTTCACTCTTGTTGCTCAGGCTGGAGTGCAATGGTGCAAGCTCAACTCACTGCAACCTCTGCCTCCTGGGTTCAAGTGATTCTGCTGCCTCAGCCTCCCAAGTAGCTGGGATTGCAGGCGCCCACCACCACCCCTGGCTAATTTTTGTATTTTTAGTAGACACAGGGTTTCACCATGTTGGCCACGCTGTTCTCAAACTCCTGACCGCAGGTGATCCACCCATCTTGGCCTCCTAAGGTTCTGGGGTTGCAGGTGTGAGCCAGCACCTGGCCTGGAGGAGTGTTTTCAAGAGGAGTGATGTCGCCGTCCTGTGGTCATGAAATCGTGACTGCTTGTCCCAGCATGTTTAGCTTGATGTTGATATCCTTGCCTCCCCTCTAGCAGCAGGGATGGACAGCAGGGAGAAGCAGTACAGATTCCCACTAACGTCAGAAAAAAGACTCGGAATGAGTCACAAAATAAAGATACATGCGAGAGAGATCCAAGATGGCTGATCACTAGCAGCTCGGGATTGTAGCTCCCAGTGAAAGCGCAGAGAACGAGAGGACGCCACACTTTCAGATGAATTTTTGTTGCTCACGCACCAGGAGATTCCCAGCGGAGGAGCTTCATGGGTCGCCAGTCGGCAAGGCGGTTTTGCTGCTGCCTTGGAGTGGCGGTTCTTGGTGCAGAGTCAGAAAAGCACCATCAATCTTAACGCCGCTGTTTTAGCTGGCACAGTGGGTTGCTCAGATTTTAGCGCCGGGAATCAACAAGTTGGACGTCCACTCAGAAACCCAATTATAAAGATGGTAATTATAAAGACCACAGATGGATAAATCTATAAAGAAGGGAAGAAAACAGCCTAAAAAGGCTGAGAATACCCAAAATCAGAACACCTCTCCCTCTACAGGGGATCACAGTTCCTCATCAGCAACAGAACAAGGCCTGATGGAGAACTAGTGTGTTCCCTTAACAGAAGCAGCCTTCAACAGGTGGATGAAAAGAAACTTCTGGGAATTGAAAGAACTTGTTCTAACCCAATGCAAAGAAACTAAGAACTTTGAAAAAAGGTTTGATGAAATGTTAACAAGAATACACAATTTAGAGAGGAATATAAGTGAATTAATGGAGCTGAAAAACACAACACGAGAACTTTGCGAACTATGCACAAGTTTTAACAGCCGAACTGATCAAGCAGAAGAAAAGAAAGCAGAGGTCGAAGACCAACTTAATGAAATAAAACAAAAAGACAAGATTAGAGAAAAAAGGATAAAAAAGAACGAGCAAAGTCTCCAAGGAATATGGGACTATGTGAAAAGACCTAATCCACGTTTGATAGGTGTACCTGAATGTGATGAAGAGAATCAATCCAAGCTGGAAAATATGCTTCAGGATATTATTCGGGAAAACTTTCCCAACCTAGCAAGGCAGGACAATATTCAACACCAGGTAATACAGAGAACACCACAAAGATATTCCTCAAGAAGACCAACCTCGAGGCACATAATCGCCAGATTCACCAGGGTTGAAATGAAGGAGAAAATACTGAGGGCAGCCAGAAAGGTCAGGTAACCCATAAAGGGAAGCCCATCAGACTCACAGCAGATCTCTCAGCAGAAACCCTACAAGCCAGAAGAGAGTGGGGGCCAATATTCAACATCCTTAAAGAAAAGAACTTTCAACCCAGAATTTTACATCCAGCCAAACTAAGCTTCATAAGCGAAGGAAAAATAAAATCTTTTGTGAACAAGCAAGCACTCAGAGATTTCATCACCAACAGGCCTGCTTTACAAGAGTTTCTGAAAGAACCACTACACATAGAAAGGAACAACCAGTATCAGAACTTTCTAAAAAATATCAAAAAGTAAAGAGGATCAACATAATCAAGAATTTACATCAACTAATAGGCAAAACAGCCAGCTAACATTAAATGGCAGTATTAAACTCACATATATTATTATTAATTCTAAATTTAAATCGACTAAATCCCCTAATCCAAAGACACAGACAGGCAAAAAAACCCAAAACCCATCGGTATGCTGCATCCAGACCCATCTCACATGCAAGGATACACAAAGACTCAAAACAAAGGGATGGAGAAAGATTTACCAACCAAATGGAGAGCAAAAATAAATAAATAAATAAATAAAAAGCAGGAGTTGCTTTAAAGCAGCAAAGATCAAAAGAAGCAAAGAAGGATATTACATAATGATAAAAGGATCAATGCAACAAGAAGAGCTAAAGATCCTAAATATATATGCACCCAATACAGGAATACCCGGATATATAAGACTTATAAAGAGACTTAGACTCCCACACAATAATAGTGGGAGACTTCAACATCAATATTAGACAGATCAATGAGACAGAAAATTAACAACGATATCCAGGATTTCAACTCAGATCCGGAACAAGTAGACTTAATTAACATTTATAGAACTCTCCACTTTAAATATTCAAAATATATACTCTTATCAGTACCACATCACACCTATTTACAGGTTTCAATGAAATATTGGTTGGCTGCTTGTTATTTTCTTCCCTCATTTTTTTTTTCAGGTCTCTATTATTAAGCACAATTATAGGCATACCCATTTTTAGGCTGCATTCTAGCCCGGGCAATAAAGCAACACCCCCGTTCTCTCTCCCTCTTCCTCTTTCTCTTTTTTCCTCTCCTTCATTCTTTTTTTTTTTTACTTTCTTTCTTTCTTCTTTTTCTTTTTTTTAGAAAAAAAAATAATAAAGATACATGCTGGACAAAGCAAAGGTTACCATCAGGAGCTTAACAAGTGTAGGGGAGCCTTCAAGAATGTGACTGTGCTAAGAAGCCACAGCCCAAAACAGTGGCTGTTGAAAGGTACTGCATGTCTCCTTCACATTCACAGAGTCAGGTCCCCAGGCAGGTCTGGGGCTGAGGAAGTACAGGGGGTGCTCATGGCTGGTGGACATGTCTGCTTTCTTTTTCTTTTTCTTTTCTCTTTTCTTTCTTTCTTTCTTTGAGATGGAGTATTACTCTGCTGCCCAGGTTGGAGTGTACTGGCACAATCCTGACTCACTGCAACCTCCACCCCCCAAGTTCAAGCAATTCTCCTGCCCCAGCCTCCCAAGTAGCTGGGACTACAAGTGCTCACCACCATGCCCTGTTACATTTACAAAATAAAAAATATACAAAATTTTTGTATTTTTGGTAGATATGGGTTTCACCACATTGGCAAGGCTGGTCTCAAACTCCTGACCTCAGGTGATCTGCCCCCCTCAGACTCCCAAAGGGCTGGGATAACAGGTGTGAGCCACCGTGCCAGGCTAAGCATGTCTACTTTCTTGCTCTGATGTTACCATCAAGACCAGGAATAAGTCTTTGGTTTTTTTTTTCCCTGTGGTTGGTCACTAGATGTCACTGCAGGAAAAAATCTGACCAGAAAACAAATGTAAGGAGAGAGATATTAATGTTTTGGATCTCGGGGAAGCGGTTGCCTTGGCAACAGGGAGCATGTGAAAGAACTTCCTTTTCTGTGGACTGCATGTGACTGCTGAGAGATGTTTATGTTGGTGCCCAAAGAGAAGATGCCCACAGGAACAGAACAGGAACTGAAGCCAGGGCATCCTGAGACTGAATGAAACAGCAGGAGAGAAAAAGGGAGAGAGAATGAGGGAGGGGTGTGTGTGTGTGTGTGTGTGTGTGTGTGTGCGTGTGTGTGTGTGTGTGTGTGTGTGTGTAGAGAGAGAGAGAGAGAAACAGAGATACCAAAAGCACTTTGCACTGCATCAGAAACAATCCTGTGTTGCATCTGAGCCCCAAATCCAAAGACACCACTCCAGAATGAGGTTTTTCCCCTCCGGATGCTCATTATCCTAATTAAGAGGTTCTTTGTTAGTAAATTCAATCATGTCTGCACAAACCCTGGAAAAAAGGGAGTGTAGGATACCCTGCATTCACCTGGAAGTGGATTTTCCATGGGCAGGGGAACACTATGAATAATCTTTCAGATCCTGAACCCTTAACAAAGGGAGACGAAGCCCATACCAGTTGCTCTCACCTGCCTCAATTTCTTTTCTAAATTCTGCTTACAGCCTGGCCATCAGGACCACACAGCTCAGCATGCCACTGGACTCATTTGTTTGTTTGTTTGTTTGTTTGTTTGTTTGAGACAGAGTCTCACTGTGTCACCCAGGCTGGAGTGCAGTGGTGCGATCTCGACTCACTGGAACCTCTGTCTCCCGAATTCAAGCAATTCTCCTGCCTCACCCTCCTGAGAAGCTGGGATTACAGGCATGCGCCTCCATGCCCAGCTAATTTTTCTATTTTTAGTAGAGATGGGGTTTCACCATGTTGGCCAGGCTGGTCTTGAACTCCTGACCTCAAGTGATCCACCTAACTCAGCCTCCCAAAGTGCTGGGATTACAGGCATGAGACACCACTCCCGGCCTCTGTTCCGGTTTTATCTGTTCTTCAGGATTGCTAATCTAACTGTCTGGACCAGGCTGTCTTTGTAACCCCCGGCAGGTAAGGGAACCCAACACAGAGAAGGCACTCAGTAGCTTGTTCACTGAGTAAATGACGAGTTAATGGGCCATGTGCTGCCTGTTTCTGAATGCTCATCCACTGGGTCCTGCACTGCCCAATGGATTGATTTTCCTTCAGAGATCTAAAATGCCTTGTCTATCTCATCTACCTATTTATTCTCCACACATATATTAAGCATTGATGCTGTGCTAGTTTCTAGGGTTACAAAGATGAATTAAGATAGAAACCACCCCTTTATCATCTTGCAAATCCGTAGGAGAGGGAAGCATGTTGTAAATAGCCCTGATGCTGGCTCCTTTCTGCTTGTGCAAAGATCTCTCCCTTGCCAGGCATCCCTGGGAGTCCATATGAGGTTCTGACACATCCACTTCCAGGCTAAGGGATGGGGCGGGTGTGCTCCTGCCGTCACTCTGCTGGGCTTGTGTTCCTGACACCAAGGTCCCTGCTACAGCTTAAGGCCAGTAAGAGCCATTTTGCAGGGCACAGCAGGGGCCATGCCAGCCCCCGTGATTAAGCAGCTTTCTCCTGGAGGCTGATTGAGCCCGGGCTGCCCACAGGCCTGGAGTGGAATGACGTGTATCCACCCCATCATGCTCACCGCATGGGAGAAGTGGTGCTGGGTTCAGTGATGGTTATGGGCTGAATTTTGTTGCCCTAAAATTCATATGTGGCAGTCCTGGCCCCCAGGACCTCAGAATGTGACTTTATTTGGTTAGAAGGTCATTGCAGTTGCAATCATCTCAGTTAGGAAGAAGTCATCCCAGAGGAGGGTGGGCCTTGATCCAATATGACTGGGATCCGATCCAGAAACTTGGACACAGAGACAGACGGGGATGGAAGAAAGATGAGGTCGGCAGCACATGCCAAGGAAAGCCCTGGAACAGACCCTCCTCCACAGCCTCAGAGGGAGCCAGCCCTGGAGACGCCTTGACGTCAGACTTGAGTCTCCAGAGCTGTGAGAGGATGAGTGTCTGCTGCTAAGTTGCCCAGTTTGCAGTACTCTGCGGCATCCCTAGCACACTCATGCAACGACACCTCTGCTCATATCGTTTCACCTGTGGTCCTCTTCCCTCAGGACGCTGGTTCAGGAGGAGCCCTCTTGGGCTCAATTAACTTCCAGGATGCTGTTCGAAGAACTTCTCCCTCCTATTAACAGCCAAAATGCTGTCAGTGGGTCCAGCTCATCCTGCCTTGCTCCTTTCCCCTTAAAGGAAATTCTCTTCCTATATGCTCTTTGGCCTCCCCTCCACCCACAGGTAGCTATAGGAAGCCCACACATTTGCCCTGTCAGCAGAGGTTAGGCTCATCCCCAGCAGAGGAAACGCATGACCTTATCCCAGGGTGGCCCTTAGCTGCCTCCCCGCTCCCCCGACCCCTGCAGAGACAGCCCCACCCCTTCCCAAGTCTGCTCCCTCGTGCCAGGCCCTGGGAAACACGCAGCTGAGGGTCCAGTTCAAGCGATAGCCAGGCAGCAGCACACAGAGGATAAGCACAGTCAGAATGGAAGCATGCTCAGGGTGCAGCAAAGCCTTGTGGAGGAGGCGGCAGCCAAGCGAGAAGGGATTTGCAAGTCATTTAGGAGAAGGCAGGAGCTGAGGTGTAATGTGCAGGAGAACAGCCCTTGCAGGGCTTAAAACAGCTCAAGGAGCAATGAGAGGCATTTCAGAGGCTTTAAAGAAGGGAGCTGGGGAAGACTGGATGAGGCCAGGAAGGCAGCAGGGCCAGATGGGGAAGGGCCACAGGGGCCAGGCTAAGCAGAGTAGACTCTGCCTTCTCTGGAAATAGAACATGACAGGGCTTGAAGAAGATGCCACATGACCCAAGAGGACTTCAGAAGGAACAGCCCAGCAGAAACGGCAGTTATCTGGAAGTGCATAATATCAGCTCATGCTGCCAACCTCTTCCCTTTGCTTGGAATGTGTTTTTCCTCCTTGCACACCTGCATGAGTGCACAGCCCACATGCATGCATACTCTCTCTCTCCTCACTTTCAGCCCGACAAACACTTTCTATTGTGAGGGCAAGAGTCTCACCCTGGGAAAACCACTTTGAAGTCCAGATTGACAGGGAAGTAGCTTCGTCTCTGAGTTTTAGCCTTCCCTCCCATCAAATAGCATAATTGTCCCTGCTATCTTGCCTACACTGTGTTGTAGGGATAAAATCAGATTCGAATATTGGATAATGCCTTCTAAACTGCATTGAATATAAAGAGGGTCAGTGAGGATGGTGATCGTGATGGTGGTGAAGATGATGGTGAGTTGGTGGTGATGATGGTGGTGATGGTAATGGTGGTGATCGTGATAGTGATGATGATGTGGATAGTGATGGTGATGATAATGGTGTTGATGTGGATGGGGATGGTGATGATAACGGTGATAGTGATGATGATGTTATGGTGATGACAATGATGATGGTGATGGTGGTGGTTGTGATGGTGGATGGTGATAGTGATGGTCACAATGGTGATAGTGATGATGATGGTGATGGTGGTGGTGATGGTGATGATGGTGATGGTGATGGTGGTGGTGATGGTGATGATGGTGATGGTGATGGTGGTGGTGATGGTGATGATGGTGATAGTGACGATAATGGTGGTGGTGGTGATGATGGTTATAGTGATGATGAACGGTGTTTATGGTGATGATGATGGTGATGGTGGTGATGATGGTGATAGTGGTGATGGTGATGATGGTGGTGATGGTGGTGATGATGGTGATGGTGGTGATGGTGATGATGCGTGGTGGTGGTGGTGGTGATAGTGATAGTGATAGTGATAGTGATGGTCATGATGGTGATAGTGACGATGATGGTGGTGGTGGTGATGATGGTGATAGTGATGATGAACGGTGTTTACGATGATGATGATGATGATCATGATGATGATGGTGCTGATGGCAATGATAATGGTGATGATGGTGATGGTGATGATGGTGATAGTGATGATGAACGGTGTTGATGGTGATGACGATGATGATCATGATGATGATGGTGCTGATGGCGATGATAATGGTGATGAATGGTGTTTATGGTGATGATGATGATGATGATGGTGATGGTGGTGATGGTGATGGTGATAATGAATGGTGATGATGGTGGTCATGGTGGTGGTGGTGGTGGTCATAGTGATAGTGATCATGGTGATGGTGATGGGACAATGGTGAGGTGATGATGCAAAGGAGTGTCTTTTTCTTCCTGCAAGGTGCTTTAGAAACTGTATGGTTTCTATCCTGCTTCATCTCTTGGAGGAGTCACTTAATTTGTCATCCAAAGTGGGACAGTTTGTGAGTGCTATTAACATTTACACCAGGACAGTGATGCATGAACAGCCCTCAATTACATTTTACACGTCACCAGCCTGGTTTTAAGCCTGGGTTTAAATTACTGAGAAAGGGGCTTGGCCGGGGATGTGGGAAGTCAGGGTACCCTACCTTCCAGGCTATTAGAACTTTTGGCTGAACAACTATCATTCGCTGTCATTATACAACAGCCAAGAGAAGACTGTCTGGCAAGTGTGAACAGGGAAGCTCTATTTCCCAGATAGTCATGCCCAGCAGAACATAAGGGCCCACTGCTCACAGACCCCTCTCCCTGTCTTTCACTTGGAACTTTTGCCTCACACGTGGAGGAACAGTGGGGACTTCTGGGTCACCTCCAACCTGCTGGGCCCTTGTACAGCTGAAGGAGGTCCTCTACTCAGTGGAATTGAGGTAGTGAGCAGGACAGGCCTTCTGCTTTGGTGGGTGAGGCTGAATTAAGCTATTGCTTGCAGGCCCGCGAAACCAAGCCATGATATGCTCCCCAGTGACATACTTAGTTTAGCCAGCGGAAATGGAAACTCTGTGCTCATTCTTGTGAATTAAAAAGTGATGAGCAGTCTTCGGTCTTAGTCATATCCCTTTACCTCTGTCCTAGAAATATGAGACTTGTGACAGAAAAATGCTGTCACTCTGGCTGCAAAGGCCACCTAAGACACATTCTAAAGACCTCAAGTTCTGACTCAGCAACCTTCTTTTCCCAAGGGCATTGACTCTTTTAAAGGTTATCCCTTATAGCCTGAATATCTTGGGTTTACTGGAACAAAAGTGAACTTCTGTAATATTCCATACAATCTGTTTGCTAAAACAGGTTCAATCCAAGGAGGAGAATTAAAAACAAATGTCTGATGGCCTGAGGTGAGCCATTAGTTAGCACAGACAAACATCTTGCAAAGATGACAGATGGGAACAGGAGGAGTGTTCCTCCTCCACCCGAGCTGATTCTCCCTGAATGCAGCTGCGTATTCAAAGAAATTGATAGGAATCCTATCTTAAGACAAGCACGCTGGGCTCTGTGTCAGAAATCCCACCGATCACTTCCCAAGCTCCCCACCCCATCGCTGAAGCCTGGGCCACAGCCTTTACAGTTAAGAATGTTATTAAAATCAAACCAAGCAATTCCTGCCAACCCCCAGGAGGAAAGTTGCAGAGAATGAATAATTCTGCAAAGATCCCGGGCATCTGTGTGCATTAACCACAAAGGCCATTAAAGCTGGAGCCGCAAAGAAAGGGCGTACAAGACTTTGCCCGGTAGAAAATTCTGGCTCTCTCCCCTTCGGCTTGTCTGGGAGGTGCCATCACAAGGGTCCCCACCCGCTGTCTCAGCCTGGGGGACTGCCTTCTCTCTCTTTTGATCACCAGGAAGGAACAAGCAAATTCCTTCTCAGCTATTTCACCAGGACTGCAGCTGTCCTTGCCTCAGGCTATTCTAACGTCCCTGCAGCATCCCAGGAGGCTGAGATGAGGCTTGCAGCCAGTGAACAGTGTCAGAGAAGACAGAGCCCTATAGCCTGTGCCAATCTGACCCGGATGCAGGTGGAGCCAGGGTACTGATCTGCTTCTGGCCTCAGGTAGGAGCAGAATTTACCAGTGATGCTCAGGGACTGCCCTGCCTCTCACTTTGCGCCTTCCACCAATGATCAACATTCTAGGTGTTGCCGTCTTCCAGGAGACGGCCCACGCTGACCTTCAGCATCAGCGTATCTTCATGACATCATGCCTGTTACCTAAGCAACCTGAACCTCAGTTTTCTCTTCTGACAAACGGGCAGGATTCTCTTCTGTTGCAAGAATAAACTCACTAAGGTTATGTCGCAAGAGGCAAGAAAACCCTTGGAAATAAGGGTGGCGTGTCCTTGACATTGGGCCATTTTGCCAAGAGAACAAATCGCATTAGGCTCTAAGCAATGGTCCTAAGAACCCAACAGCTGAACTACCAACCAGGAGGTCTGGAGAATGTCTTCTCTTGAGGGGCTGCCTACTCACTGTTGGAAACGGGTTTAGAACGTTGGGGAAAAATCCACACTGAAACAATGGATCACTCAGCAAGGCTGGTTTACTTCCTGCAGGAAGGGTGCAACTCACCAGCAGTCTTGCCAGAAGTGCACGCCTGAGCAAGGAGACAGGGACATTTATAACTTTCATAACCTGACACAGTGACCTTACTGCTGTGTCCAGTTTCCATTGGCCGGAACGGGGCCTCACATTCCATGCTTGATCCGATTGGCTAAAAACTTGGAAATTTTCTAAAGAGGTAAAGGCAGAGGAGAACAAAGGAAAAGAGGAAGTAACTTGAGGAATGCTTAGAGAAGCTATAACATTTCCACATAAGGAAGGGGAATAAGCTGTGACCTAAGACTTGCCTGGGCTTGTCCAGGCATGTCAGGGCGAATATCTAGGTTAAAGTGTAAGAACTCAGAACACGGGTGCACTTATTTCTTTATTATGACTAACAGCTACTTTAAGATTATTAGCAAAAGCTTTAAAGTAAATTAACCTTTGAATAAACTATTATTTATTCATAATGAACTAAGAGGAAAGCTTTGAAGAGGAACCTTTTATTTATTCTTATTTCCTACATCATCCTGACCCTGTTGTTCCATCATTAACGTGACTTAGCTAATTCCTGTGTGTGTGTGTGTATGTGTGTGTGTGTGTGTGTGTGTGTGTGTGTGCACGAGCGTCTTTCCCATCTGCTCATAGTTTCAGTTTGCAATCCTGATAAAAGCCACTCTAATTGGGGTGAATAATCAGCACTGCTTCTGTTTGGCAGAGCTTTTTGTGTGAAGCTGCATTACAGGGTGTTGGCCAGCCTATACGTTATCTGTTCTTGGGCCACATACCTATCCCTGGTCTAATCAGACTGTAAGGGTCAGGGTCACAAACATAATGGAATGATCACCTAGGCACAGGCAGTATTTCCTGCCACTCCCTCAGCAAGGAAGCAGGCATGTGGGCTGTGCTTCCCAAATATGTCCACTCATGAGAATTACTGGGGCTCTAAGACACAGATGACCAGTTTCTTGCCCTGGCTGGGATTCTGGCTAGGCCTAGGGTGGTCAGAAAAGTCTTAATGGGCCAAGTGTGGTGGCTCATGCCTGTAATCCCAGCACTTTGGGAGGCCGAGGTGGGGGGGGATCATGAGGTCAAGAGATGGAGACGGTCCTGACCAATATGGTGAAACCCCGTCTCTACTAAAAATACAAAAATTAGCGGGATGTCCTGGCATGTGCCTGTATTCCTAGCTACTCAGGAGGCTGAGACAGGAGAATCGCTTAAACCCGGAAGGCAGAGGTTGCAGTGAGCTGGATTGCACCACTGCACTCCAGCCTGGGCAACAGAGCAAGACCGTGTTTCGGAAAAAAAAAAAAAAAAAAGTCTTAATGTCCAACAAGTACCTTTCAGAGATTCTTAGGATCCCCCACACAGGGCTGGCTTCATAGATATGTGACTGGTGTCACTGCTCAGGGTCCCCACTCAGAAGAGCCCCTGCTTGCTGTTTACACTCTGAGATCACTGTCCTAAACTTCTAGATCATTTTCTCTCTGAATTTGTGTTTTGGGAGTGAAGTCTGATGGGACAATGGAGTGCAGTTCAGGGTCCTGGGACTGCTCACCTATGGTGTCACCATTTCCCTGCTCACCAGAGATGGGTTCCTGGCTCCCAGCTCACTACCCCTTGGTGTCCTCGGCCCTGTCCATTCGCACCTCTGCCCTGAAGCCCCATACTCCCTTCCCTGGAACAGGAGCCTCAGTTTGGTTCTGTTGTCCCTCTCCATCCCTGGAGGAGGCCTAGGCATGGACATGGCGGGGAACTCAGGGTCATCGCTCTTCTGGATCAGAAGCACCACACTGCAGTAGGAGGGGACTCAAGGTCATCGCTCTTCCAGGCCAGAAGCAGCACATCACAGTAGGAAGGTGACTCGGAGGAAGCTTCTTATCCACCCTGATCCAGGATCCAGGTATCAAATACCCCTCAGCACACCTCTAGAAAATTTTCAATCTGCAAAAATGAAACTCTATGTCCACTGAACGACAATTTCCTTTTCTCCTGTACCCCCAGCCCCTGGCAACCACCATTCTACTCTCTGCGTCTATATACTTGACTACCTTATTTATTTATTTATTTATTTATTTATTTATTTATTGTTGTGGGGGTTTTCTGAGACAGTCTCTGTTGCCTCGACTGGAGTATAGTGATGTGATCACAGCTGTCTGCAGCCTCCACGGCCCAGGCTCCAGCGATCCTCCTAGCTCACCTTCCTGAGTAGCTGGGATTACAAGCACACACCACCATGCCTGGCTAACATTTTTTTTCCCATTTTTTGTAGATGCAGGGTCTCACTTTGCTGCTCAGGCTGGTCTCAAACTCCTGGACTCAAGCAATTCTCCTGTCTCAGCCTCCCAAAGTGCTAGGAAAAGAAGGCAGGGGCCGTGCACCCTGCCTTGACTACTTTAGACAGCACATGGAAGTGGAATCATACAGTATGTATCTTTTTGTGACTGGCTCATTTCACTCAGTTTAATGTCCTCAAGGTCCATCCGTGTTTCAGCCTGTGATGGGATTTCCCTCCTGCTGAGCCTGCACAGGACTCTGTTGTGTGTACTTACCACAACTTGTTCAGCTATTCACCTGTCGATGGGCGCTTGGGATGCTGCTAAATCCTGATTATAAATATATATAAATAACTGTATAAATATAAATTATAAATAATGCTGATGTCAACATGGGTGTACAGATATCTCTTTAAGACCCTGTTTCCAATGCTTTCAGCCATATACCCAGAAGTAGGATTGCTGCATTTGGTGGATCCATGCTGAATTTTTTAGGAGTATTCATACTATTTTCCATGGTAATGGCACATGTTACAGTCCCACCAAGAGTGCACAAAGTTTCGAATTTCTCCACATCCTCACCAACACTTGTTATTTTCAGGTTGTTTGTTTGTTTGTTTGTTTTGATAATGGCCATGCTAATGGGTGGGGTAGTAGCTCACTGTGGTTTTGATTTGCATTTCTCTGATGATAAGTGACACTGAGCATCTTTTCTTGTGCTTCTTGGCCTTCTGTATGCCTCTTTGGACCGCCACATTTTTAAGTATAGAAACATGGCATAAAAAAGACGAACCCTCACCTTTCCAGGGCACACATCCTATAAGGCAAAAACATAACAAGACTAAAGCCACCCTGGGTGTCAGAAGGCGATCAATACCTCACAGAATAACAGGGTTGGCAGAGATGATTTTACGCCCAAGGCTGAGAAACACTCCTCTTAAGGAGCAGGTGTCCATGGGGTGCCCTGGAGGTGGTGAGAGGGAGCTGTATGGATTGAGAATTTGGGAGGAACTATTCAGGCAGAGGCCAGCCCAAGTGCCAAGGCCTTGAAGGAGGAGCTGATCAGCGTGTCTGGGAACAGAGTGTGCCAGGGACTGGGGAGGAGGTCAGGAGGCAGAGGGGTAGAAACCACCTCATGGGCACTTCAGTGTAATGGAAAACTTAGGCTCTAACTGAGCCAGATGGGGATGTAGACAGTGCTTAGCACAATGCCTCGTGGAAAAAGGTGCTTAATTAATATTAGAGATTGTTATTAATGCTAGCCCATTTAAACTCATTTAAGAGAAAATGTCTTGGCTGGTTTAGTTTTACAGACAATTTAAGGAAGGAGTCTGAGAAGAATACATGAAAACCCCCTTTCCCTCTGGGAGCTGGGGTCGAGGGCTCTGGAAGCAGCCCCTTCACTTTTTCGGAGGTGGCTGATCTAGAGTTTGTTTTGCATTTCTGTTATTTGGCTGCCTCCTGGAATTCTTTAAACTCTTCAGGAATTCCAGGGGCCTGGCGATGGGTATGCCAGGACACATTCTGGGCCAGTGAGTGGACCGTCGAGACTTGCCTGTGAGATTTTCTTGGACACTTCAGCTTCTATTTACATCCACAGCCCGGATTGGGAAGCTCGGGTTCAGCCTAAGGCTTAAGCAGAAGTCTAGGAATGTTTCTGTGCTTCCAGAATAGTGCAGACAGGTTGATTCTCCCCACTGCATGGGGGTTGCCTTGGGATGCTGTCCCGTACAGCAGGTTGGCACCTTTTCGTTGGAGAGAGCACAGTTCTTTGTCCAGAGATGAGGCCTTTCATGGAGCGATGCCCAGTCAGCCCTGCCAACCTCTGAGGAGCTGTCTCCACTGCAGCCAATGGCACCAGGCACAAGGGAAGGAAGAGCTAGCGTGGCATTGGAAAGATCCATCATTCACACCAGGGAAGGGAAGGGAAGAGGAAAGACTGTGTACACAGGAGGCAGGGCTTTCTGGAACGTTCTCTTCTCACCAGCCCTACCTTGAGGGAGCTCCCTCCTTTCTCTAAGCCCACGTAAGGTCATTAGCATGGCTCCTAGCATCCTCCAGAAAACCTTCCCTGATGGGAGCCCCTGCAGCCCTGAGATCGGAGGGGAAGGCCACCTGCCAGTCCTGCTCTGAGTGGGTGGAGGCCACGGGACACAGGCCAGTGAGGGTAGGGCTGTGCTTTGTGTGATCAGCGCCATCAACATGGAGCCGGGGTGAGGTCCGCGGTAGATTCCACAGGATGGAGAAAGACACAGGGAATGTGGTCTCCCACCAGGAAGTGACAGTCTGTGGCTCGAAGTGGGTTGTGGGCATCAGGAATCAGTTAGCATAACAAAGAGAGCAAACCAAACCTCCTCCTGGCTTCTTCAGGCAAAAAGAAGCACAAGGAAGCCGTCAATCCGCTATATAATCAGAACCACAGTAGAAAGTTCTACTTGAAAGATTACTAGAAGTAACACTTCAGCTTAGGAGTGAGTTTATCTTCTCATTTGAAAATGTATATTTTAAATATAGCTCCAAAATGCTATATTTAAGTTATAGAGCAATAATAATTTTAAACAAATTTTACCATTAAAATAAGGTGTGCCTATCGGAAAATTTAGAACATACAAAAAAAAATTTTGAAATCACCCATAACTCTCTATCCGAGACCATCACTGTTAAGATTTTGATCCTTGTCTTTAATTTTATATATGTAATTACAACATAAAATATAATTAGGCTCCAATTATATAAAGATGTAACATATTTTTCACACAATATTATATTATGCAAATTTTTCATGTCATTAGAAAATGTAAAACATTATTTTAAGTGACTACATGTTGTTCCATTCTGTGGCTATTTTAACTTATTTGGCAATTTCTCTACTGTTGGACATTTATGTTTACTCTTATAAATAATGATTTGATTAATGTCCTTGTAAAGAAATCTTTGTGCACTTCACTCATTCAAGAAACATTTATTAGCATTTACGAAGCATCTCTCACAGTCTCAGGTACTGACGGTCCATTAGGGAATAGGACAAAATCCACACCTTCATAAAATTTACATTATAGTAGGGGAGGTAAGCCATAAACAAATGAACAAATAGTGTGATATCAGAGCATAAGTGCTCAAACAAACTAAGCACAGTAATGGGCAAAGAGTGACCATGGAATAGAAGTTATTTTAGGTGTGGTCTTCAGAGAAGGCCTTTAAGGAACTGATGTTTGTGTACCGACCTGCATGATCAGAAGGGGTCATTCATGACATTCCAGACAAGGGAAACAGGAAGGATAGAAGCCCTAAGGAGGAAAGTAGCATGACAGATTGCAGAAACTCAAAAAGACCAGTGCACTACAGTCAAAGGAGCAAGAGAGAGAGATCAAGACATGAAGGTCAAGAGGGCACTGGAGACTTGGTTTGCATGGTGCATACAATGGGAAGCCACTGGAGGTGGGGTCAGAACATGGTTGACTTGATTTACATTTAGAATGTATTCTAGATACTGAATTTAAAATCAGCCGTGGGGAGCAAGACTGGAAAAAGATCCCACCTCGATATGATACCCAAACCAGACAAAGATATCACAAGAAGAGAAAACTACAGACCAATGTTTCTTACGAATATAAATGTAAAATCCTTCAAGAAATGTTAGCAAACCAAATCCAGCAACATATAAAAAGGATGATGCACCATGACCAAGTGTGATGTATCTCAGGAAGGCAAGGTTGATTTAACACTCAAAAATCAACTAAGTGTTCTGGAGTCTTGGACATGTCCACTCTACTTTGTCAAAGTGAATCACAAGAAGCATTGTCCCTGAACGGAAAGACAGAGAGAATGTATGCTTAAGATTTTAGTTTAGTGGTTCATAATCCAGTGGGGCCACATGGTAATTAGAATGATGAATCACCTTTAAGTCCTGACTTTCTAAGAAATTCATATGGATTGATGCAAATGGGAGAAAGAATCCAATTTTAGGCACCTTATTCTGCAAGCTACCCACTTCCCAAAAAAATATCAGGGCTAAGTTGTCCAACACTCTGTATCCAAGATGCTCCCAAAAGAATTGCAAGCTGCTTTACAGAGATGTAGCTTAAACATTTGACTGATGCTTAGCAGGACAAACTCTCATCAGCTCTCAAAGGAGAGCCTATAGTTTTAATAAGTTCAGCAGGTTGTGATTTGTTGTTCTCTCAAGGAAAAGGAAGGGACAAAACAACCTTTGGTGTGGGGGGTGCTAAGATGATATGGAGCTCTGTGTGGAGTATGTGACAGGAGAAGAGATGGTCCAATGGAAAGACTATTTTTACTCCTTTAGTCCAAGATGGCTCTCTACAGAGCCTGCATCAAAGACTCAGATCTACTGCCCGTTAAAGACCTATTGCCCATTGGATAATAGGGGCAAGAGGTGTCAGGAAAACCCCACCCAACTGTGGGTGGTGTGTGAGTTGAGTAAAAGTAAGTAGGGCATAAAGATATAGGCTATGTTGTGGTCTTTCTAGAGTCCACTTGCATGCTTGCTTGGACAGGAATAAGCTTCTTTTAAACACACACACACAACAACAACAACAACAACAACAACAACAATGAAGCAAAGCCAAACAAAAACCTCTGCCTCTCTCCACCTCCATCTCTAAGGAGCCAGTACTAGGTGCCTGTCCTGCTTGCAATGAGAAGACTGCTGCTATTGATCTTGAATAAGAAGTCAGAATTGTGAAATGGGCTCTGACATTTGGTCTCCATATTTGATTTTGAGGCCAAAGAGCTGAAAATCATGGGTTTAAAATTATTCATTAGTAATAGACTCAGTGCTTCTATTAGCTCACCTTGCTCGTTGAGGTTTCCATTCTGTCAAAGGATTCCAGAATTCTCCAAGGCTTTTTGAGTTGAATCCATGTTGCATGATTTCCTTTGTCCACAAAGCAGTGAAGTCATCACTGACCAGCCTTGCACTATTTTCTTGTCTGTTCTGGCAAAGCAAGGTCTATACATCCACATTTCAACGTGAAGTTCCTGGAAAGAAGGAAACTGTTGGAAGACTTCTGCAGGGTTCCCAAGTACCTACAGATTTCTTCCTGTGAATCAGTGTCATGTGATCAAATACATTTTTCCATTCTCTCTCAAGAAAAGATAAGCTACCTAAATTTGTACGGTAGGTTAGTTAACTAAGTGCTTTTCCATAGCTCCAGGAAGCGATGTAAGTAGAGAGAAGAGTGCCAAGGAGAAATTGCTGCTGCTTAGGAGGAGGGAGGAAGAAGAGGAAGGAGGAAAGGGGTAAACAGACAAACCCTCAAACCAAACCCAGCTTTGCTAGCATATGGATGGATAATGAGGAGACAAGGATACAGGGGGGTGGGTGCCTTTGGCAAGAAGTACATTGGAAAGGCTCATTCAGGCCACATCATTCAAGATCTCTGCTCTGGTTAAAAAGAGCACACCAGCTTGAAAAGTTTAAAATGCTACTGGCAGACACTGTCTGACATGGAAATATTTCTAACCTCAAGATGATTTGCAATTAGCGTTCTTTGTAGTGGCACAGTAACTGCCTCGTAGGATTGCCAAGGAGATTAAGTAAGGTAGAGCTTCAGAAAGACCCCATTAAACTGTGATGGGCTATACAATTTTAGGTATTGTTATTTTCAGAGTCAAATAAAATTCCATTTGCATATAAGTATTTACTGTGGTCCTATCAACAAGCTGGGGACTTTAAATTTGTGATTTAATTTAATTCTTACAATGACCCTGCAAGGCAAGTCTCAGTCTCACTGATTTTTTTTAAAGTGAAGATAACTTATAGCTTGTCCATAAAAAACATGCACTTCAAAGTGTGGGTGATATTTCCTGTGCATACAAAGTATCTCTAAATGTAATCTCTGAAGACATAAGAAGAACAATCATGCAGGGTTTGGGTTTAACCAGACTGTGTCACTAAGCCTGGAGTTGAGTATTAAACACAAATGCACCTAGATCTTTTTGGTGGTCAGGGAGTGGTGGGTCGGCGTTCATTCATTTTCCAAGAAAATATAGAAAGATAAGAGTGTACTGTGAAAAAGAGAGAAAGGGCACCTTTCTCAGGTTCCCTGGGCTGCTAGCTACCACCTGACTAACTGTCATTAATGAGAGGATATTGGCTAGGTTCTCTCATGGTTTTTGTCAATCACTGGCCTGGGAGAATGGGAAGAGAGGCTTGCAGTGGAGGGTGGAGGGGCGTGAGACAAGATGGGTGTAGACAAAAAGTACAAGATGGCCTCAGGCTCTTCAGAGGACCCAAACAGGTGTCCCTTCTCGCATCACATTCCTTAGAATATCCTGGGCTGAAAAGAAGATACAGAGAGAGGAAGAGAGAGACAGCAAAGCTGGAAAGTACGGTAAAATATAATCACAGGAATAAAGAAGAGAAAATGGAGCGTCTGGGTTTATTGGTAGCCACGCTTTTCTCAAATAGAGAATTGACTTTCAGCATGGCACTGTGACTCCCGGTGCTGAAGACGTGGGTCAAATCCAAGCAGATTCACTTGTCAGCTGTGTATTGTGGGTCAGCAGTGGTTTGAGGTGCTGAGAAAGGGCAGTGGGCAGAACCCAGCACCGGTCCTCATGTGGTCCCTGGAGGCAGGGGTAAGACAGGTCAGTGGAGGCTGTGAAACTGAAGGACCATGCTCCAGTGAGGAAGACGAAGACCTCGAGGGCCTGTAGCAGACCAGACTGAGCCCAACACACCACAGCCTTGGAGCTGGACCGGGAGCTGGCCGCGGGTCCCCCAGGATCCTGTCCAGCTCTTCCTTTTATTTTGTTTTATTTTTTAACTTGTATTTTAGGTTCAGGGGTACTTGTGCAGGTTTTCTATATAAGTAAACTGAGTGTTGGTGGGGTAGGGGAGAGGGGGCTGATGTACAAAGTATTTTTTCACCCAGGTAATAAGCATAGGACCCAACAGGTAGTTTTGCAATCCTCTCCCTCCTCCCACCCTCCACCCACAAGCAGGCCCCGACGTCTGCTGTTCTCTCTTTGTGTCCATGTATACTCTATGTTTAGCTTCTACATATAATTGAGAACATGCAGTATTTGGTTGTCTGTCCCTGCACTCATTTGCTTAGGATAATGACAGCTCTTCATTCTAAAAGCAAAAAAAAAGGTCCAAAGAAGACCTACAAATGGCCAACAAACATCTGCCAAGATGCTGAACATCATCCATCATTAGGGAAATGCAAAGCAAAGCTGCACTGAGATGCCACCTCACACCCATTAGGAAGGTTACTATCAAAAAAACTGAAAACAGCCAGTGTGGTGAGGATGTTCAAACCTTTGTGCATTGTTGGTGTGACTGTAAAATGGTACAGCCACTACGGGAATCAGTGTGGCAGCTCCTCAAAAAATAAAAATAGAATTTCCCTACGATTTAGCAATTCTATTTCTGAGTACATATTCAAAAGCATTGAAAGCAGGGTCTCGAAGAGGTATTTGTATACCTGTGTTCATGGCAGCATTCTCTACAATGGCCAAAAGGCGGAAGCAACCCAGGTATTCCTCAACAGGTGAATAAACAAAATGTGGTCTACAAACTAAAGGAATATTATTCAGCCTTTAAAAAGGAAGGACGTCTTGTCATATGCTACAGCTTGGATGAACCTTGTGGACATTACGCTAAGTAAAGTGAGCCAGTCACAAAAGTACAAAACCGTATGACTCCACTTCTACCAGTCCCTGGAGTAATCACATTCCCAGAGACAGAAAACAGAATGGTGGTGGCCAGGGAATGGAGGGAGAGGGGAATGGGGAGTTAGTATTCAACAGGTACAAAGTTTCCATTTTACAAAATCAAAAGAATTCTGTGGATGGATGATAGGGATGTCTGCACAAGAAGAGAGTATTTAACACCACTGAACTGTACACGTAAAGGGGTTAAACGGTGGATTTTATGTTAGGTGTATCTTGCCACAATAAAAAAGAATCAAGGGACAAGGCAGATGCTAGAAGCTCAGGAAGTTGGAGATGCACGAGAACGGTGTCTTTGCTCCCAAGTGACAAGGCTTCCCTTCCCTTCTCTGGGGAGAAGCTCCTCCTCCACTGTGGGTTTCTCAACCTCCTGAAGTCAGGGGACTGCACTCTGGGGACAGCTGTCGAGATTCACGTTAACCTATTTTTCATATGGAAAAAAATATGTTCTCCCAAGAGAGGCAGGACACATGGAATGACTGAGCAGGCCCTGGCACCCTCAGCCCAAAGACATAACAAAGCCAGTTCTACACTGATCCTTCCTTTAACCCCTGCTGGGAGCGTGCAGCCTGGGGTTAGGAACGGTGCCCTCATGGATCAGGACAAATTCCCAGATGACCTTTACCCTAACCTTCTCCACCCGAGCTCTTTGGGGCTGCTGGAGATGCGGGGCTTTCATTACTCAGAGGGAGAAACGAATCCTGCCGTTATTATATTCTGGTAATAACCTGTCAGACTCGTGAAAAGCCCTTGCTAGAGGACTTGGGATACACTGCAATGTTATTATGTGTGAAGAAAGCCCACTTGGTTTCTCCTGTGCTGGAGACTGATGTGTTTGTCAACCTCTGGAGGCCCTGGGCATGGAAATACAAGCATGACGCCCCTACCCACCCTCCAGGAGCAATCAAATCATAAAATAGGAAAAAAAAAAAAAAGAACAAATATAAGGAAATTCACCAGTGATCTTCTTTCTTCCCACAATGATTTCTTAGATAAGCTTTTAAAATATCTTTGAATTAATAGACTCTCATTGAAGCAGTTTTAGGTTTACAGAAACATTTGGCAAAAAGGACAGAGTTGCCGTACATCCCTCAGCACCATTCCCCACCATTCCCTCTATTGCTAACATCTTGCTTTTGTGCTACATTTGTTGCTACTGATGAGACAGTGGTGACGCATTATTATTAACTAAAGTCCACAGATTACATTCGGCTTCACACTGTGCCTGGACATATTGTGTGGGTTTTGATACATGCATAAAGACAGGTATCTACCATCATAGCACCATACAGAGTGGTCTAGCTGCCCTAAAAGTCCTCTGTGCTCCGCCTATTCATCTCTTGTTTTCTCCTCCCAGCCAAACCCCTGGTAACCACTGATCCCTTTGCTATCTCCTTAGTTGTATCTCCTTAGTTGCCAGGATGGCATAGAGCTGGAACCATGCAGTCTGTGGCCTTTTCAGGCTGACTTCCTTCACTTCGTTACAAGCATTTAAGCTTCCGCCATGGCTTTTCAGGGATTGATAGCTCATTTCTCTTTACCTTTGGATAATAGTCCATTGCCTAGACATGCCAGTTTGTTCATCTAATCACCCACTGAAGGACATCTCGGCTGCTTCCAAGTTTCATCAATTATGAATAAAGTTGCTATAAACATCGGTGCGCAGATGTTTGTGTGAACACACGTTTTCAGCTCATGTGGGTAAATGCCAAGGAGTATGACTGCTGGATCAAAGCAAAACTATGTTTACTTTTGTAAGCAAGAGCCAAGTGTCTTCCAAGGTGCCTGTTCCATTTTGCATTCCACCAGCAGTTAACAAGTGTTTGCCATTCCACATCCTCGTCATATCAAATGTTTTGTTTTGTTTTTTGAGATGGAATCTCACTCTATTGCCCAGGCTGGAGTGCAATGGCACCATCTAGGCTCACTGCATCCTCCGCTTCCCAGGTTCAAGCTATTCTCCTGCTTCAGCCTCCCAAGTAGCTGGAATTACAGGCGCATCTGCCCAACTAATTTTTGTATTTTTAATAGAGACAGGTTTCACCATGTTAGCCAAGCCGGTCTTGAACTCTTGAACTCTGGTGATCCACCAACCTCAGCCTCCCAAAGTGCTGGGATTACAACCATGAGCCACTGCGCTCTGCTGATATCAAATGTTTATATCAAAAACATTTTCATTTGTCTTAGAGTGAGCTGAGCAGGACATTATCCTGTGCTTTGAGTAATTCTGCACTGATGGGGATATATGTTGTCCTCTGGGAAACTACTGCTCCATTTTGAGTCATGTTCTGGTCCTTCTGGTTCTTCTGGTTTTAAACACAGGTTGATTCTTTAGAGACTTGGAGACTTTGGCACCTGCTTCATTATTAGTAGAAATAAAACAATATTAGTTTCTAAAGTAATTAGAACCTAATTACTTTAGAAACTACTTTACTTCAAATAAAATAAAGTAATATTAGTTTCTAAAGTCACGCTGTGACCCAGCATGATTACAGTAACTCATTTCCAGCTGTCCCCAGCCACCCAAAGTCTGGTGGCCAAGGATGATATTAGCATGATGAGCACGTGCTCCTATGCATGAGTATCCTCCACTGCGCATGTCGAACTGGTGTTCCCTCAGATGAGTTCTCTACAGTGGAGATTTGAAAAGTGCTGTGAGGTGCTTTAGTGGACTTTGCAGGGAGGAACACTGGGCTTTTGGCAAGCTCTGGCTTTTCAATTACAAAGATAATGCTCCCAGACAAGGTGGTCAGGGGGCTCAGAGAGAATGAGGGCTGAGATTCCTCGAGAACATGACAGATTTACTATTATTCATAAAGCAATCCAGCTATAGACTTTTCCATCCTCACAGTGAAATTGTGGACCTGAGTTGCTTTGCTGGTAGCACTTACTACCCCCTTGCCTCCCAAATGTTGTCACTGGAGCCCCAGGACCACACCTTCCTCCCTGCCACTCCACAGAGCGGGTCTGAGATGCAGCCTCAACACGAGGGCAAGGAATTCAGATGTGTATTTTCTGCATCTGCCCCCTGAGCTTCTGAAGTATGCTGGTTCACCTTTCTAATTGGCAAACATTTTCTGTGTTAAGAGGGAAAAAAAAGTTCACCATGTAAAACATTGAATGCTCAAATATGTATTTGGGTTGGTTAACAGAAAATGTTTTTGCCAACATCCAATCTCGTAAAACCTAAAGGTTAAGACGTTTGCACTAAGATTATTTTTGTACTAACAGCTTTCAAAATAGTAAATGTAGCTGTTGCCTTAGTCTGTTGGTATTGCTATAAAGGAATACACAGGGCAGGTGATTTATAAAGAAAAGAGGTTTATTTATTTATATTTATTTTTTTATTTTTGAGATAGAGTCTCTCTCTGTTGTCCAGGCTGGAGTGCAGTGGCACAATCTTGGCTGACTGCAACCTCCACTTCCCAGAATTCAAGCAATTCTCCTGCCTCAGCCTCCCAAGTAGCTGGGGCTACAGGCATGTGCCAGCACATCTTGCTAATTTTTGTATTTTTAGTAGAGACGGGGTTTCACCATATTGGCCAGACTGGTCTTGAACTCCTGACCTCGTGATCCACCTGACATGGCCTCCAAAAGTGCTGGGATTACAGGCATGAGCCACCATGCCTGGCCAGAAAAGAGGTTTATTTGGCTCACAGTTCATCATGTCTAAGAGAAGCATGGCGTCAGCATCTGCTTCTGGTGAGGGCTTCATAAAAACTTCACTCATGGTGAAGGGTGAAGGAGGAGCAGGTGTCACGGGGGAGAGAAGAAGGGAGAGGAGAAGGAAGTGCCAGGTTTTATCCAACAACCAGCCTTTGCAAAAACGAATAGAGCAAGAACTCACTCTTTCCTGTGGGAAGGACGCTGAGCCATTCGTGAGGGATTCGCCATCATGAACACAGCCCCTCCCATCAGGCCCCACCTCCAACACTGGGGATCACATTTCAGCATGAGGTTTGGAGGGGACAAATATTCAAACCGTATCACCCATTATAATTAAAGTGACTTCATTTGTTAGTATTTGATCCATACTCGGTTTTTAAGGAGGTGTTAAATAATTTACATAGTAACTGCCAAGCAGCACAGAAACACGATCCAAATGTGCATCTTAACATTAACATAAGTGCTAGAGTCAGTTTCATTGTGGTAGAATACATATGTGGTAGAATACCACATGAGTGGTAGAATACATGCAACGTAAGTGGTAGAATCAGTTTCATTGTCAAGGGCCAATCACTCATCTGGAAATAGCACACTAGGGAGGAGAATCTCCGTGGCCTGAATAATGTCCTTGGAGTGAAATTTGTGTCTTTGGAACACTGGGGCCAGTCCTCTTGATGTGTATATTGCCAGCACCTGTGGGCTAATTCAACTTTGCAAAGGAAGAGGCACAGCTGAAATTCCAGGCTGTGGTCATCAACCCTCCACAAAAGATGGGGTTGCAGGATTACAGAATGATGAAGCTGTTCACGGAAACTAGAAGCCACAGGGTCAGCCCTCTCCCCTCTGGCAAAACTGCACTTAAATGAGACTAGGAGGAGAGTTGGTCTGTTCACTCTTAAGAAGTCTTCAGGAAATAAAGTTCCTCAACCTCCCTTGGTAACTAGTCACTCTTAAAATTCTTCTCTGTCATGAGTTTCTTTGGATCTCATTTGTTAAAATGTCAGTTCACGGGATCAGGGGATCCTCTCATAGAAATGTTAAAAGGGACCTTAAGGGTCAGCTAGTCTTGCCTCAAAAATGACAAATTAGAGACTCCGACCCAAAGAAGTTGAAGAATGTGCTGAAATCACACGGCTAATGGGGGTCAGAACAGAAAGTCTCACAGGTGCTTCTTTCTTTTCTTTTCTTATCTTTTCTTTTCTTTCTTTCTCTCTTTCTTTCTTTCTTTCTTTCTTTCTTTCTTTCTTTCTTTCTTTCTTTCTTTCTTCCTTCCTTCCTTCCTTCCTTTCTTTCTTTCTTTTTCTTTCTTTCTTTCTTTTCTTTCTTTCTTTTCTTTCTTTCTCTTTCTTTCCTTCTTTAATTTAATGGAGTTTAATTGAGAAAAAAAGAAATGAATGATTTGTGAATTGGGCAGCCTCTAGAATCACAGCAGATTCGGAGCAACTCCAGAAGTGCCTCACGGTCAGAACAAATTTCTAAACAAAAAAAGGGATGTGATATACAGATACTGGAAATGAGGTACAGAAACAGTGGGGTTGATTATAGCTCAGCATTGCCTTATTTGGACACAGTTGGAACCCTCAGCAGTCTATGAGTGGTTGAAGTGTGGCCGCTGGGATTGGCCAAGACTCAGTTACTGTTACAGGTGCGTACGACTAAGGTTAGGTTTTCGATCTTGTTGGCAGAGACACAACGAAAAAAGAAAATTTCATGCCAATATCCCTGTTGAACATCGGTGTGAAAATCCTCAATAAAATACTGGCAAACCGAATCCAGCAGCACATCAAAAATTTTATCCACCATGATCAAGTTGCCTGTATCCCTTGGATGCAAGACTGGTTCAACATACGCAAATCAATAAACGCAATCTATCACATAAACAGAACCAATGACAAAAACCACATGATTATCTCAATAGATGCAGAAAAAAAGACCTGTGATAAAATTCAACACCACTTCATGCTAAAACCTCTTCATAAAATAGGTATTGTTGGAACGTATCTCAAAATAATAAGAGCTGTTTATGACAAACCCACAGCCAATATCATACTGAATGGGCAAAAGCTGGAAGCATTCCCTTTGAAAACCAGCACAAGACAATGATGCCCTCTCTCACCATTACTATTCAACGTAGTTTTGGAAGTTCTTGCCAGGGCAATATAAAGGTATTTAAATAGGAAGAGAGGAAGTCAAATTGTCTCTGTTTGCGGATGACATGATTGTGTATTTAGAAAACCCCATCGTCTCAGCCCAAAATCTCCTTAAGCTGATAAGCAACTTCAGCAAAGTCTCAAGATACAAAATCAATGTGCAAAAATTACAAGCATTCCTATACACAAATAGTAAAGACCCAAATTGTGAGTGAACTCCCATTGACAATGGCTACAGAGGAAATAAAATACTCAGGAACACAACCTCCAAGGGATGTGAAGGACTTCTTCAAGGAGAACTACAAACCACTGCTCAAGGAAATAAGAGAGAACACAAACTAATGGAAAAACATGGATAGGAAGAATCAATATCATGAAAATGGCCATACTGCCCAAAGTAATTTATAGATTCAGTGGTATCCCCATCAAGCTACCATTGATAGAATTAGAAAAAAACTACTTTAAATTTCATGTGGAACCAAAAAAAAGCCCATATAGCCAAGAAAATCCTAAGCAAAAAGAACAAAGCTGGAGACATCATGATACCTGAGTTCACACTATACTACAAAGCTACAGTAACCAAAACAGCATGGTATTGGTACCAAAACAGATATATAGACCAATGGAACAGAACAGAGGTCTCAGAAATAATGCCACTCATCTACAGCCACCTGATCTTTGACAAACCTGACAAAAACAAGTAACGGGGACAGGATTTTCTATTTAATAAATGATATTGGGAAAACTGTCTAGTCATATGCAGAAAGCCAGGTGCTACTTTCCACCCATTCTTCTCTGTCCCCTTCGGAGCTCCCTGATCTGCTCTTCCATGTGTTTATTTTAAGAAAATACAAGAGAAAGGAAGGGGGTCAGAAGGACAGTTCATCCCTGCCCTATACGGGGCCTTGAAAATACTCTGCCTCAGGCATATGCTCTGGTTCTCCTGGGCACAGAGCCAGGTTCATTCCCTCCTGCTATACATCAATGTGGATTTCATACACATCTGTGAAACGCTCCCAGAGTGGCAGCAACACTCTTACCATCATCTGGGTGAATCAACTCAGATGTCAGTGGGTTCCCTACCCCTTGCCTCTAGGTCTGACTCATGTTTAGGGGAGGGAGAGCCAAAAAATGAAGTGAATCTCCAACTTCACCTCCTCTTCTTCTCTACCTCCTCTTCTTCCTCCTCCTTCTTTCTCTTCCTCCTCTTCTTCTTCTTTCTCTCCCTCTTACCCCTGTGCCACCGCCATCCTGGTTCTTCCCTCTAACCCTTTGGAGCCAAGCATCTCAGGAACACAGACAACTCCCTGAAGGCTGCTGGTGTCCAGGGACTGGCATTATGGCTGAGCAGCATCCTCGCTGTCCTCACCCCGGCCTGAGGTGAAACATGAGATCATTGCTGTGCATGAATTGGGATAGAGGACATGGTTTTCATGATGCTCTTGCCTAAACCTGTGAATCAAAGCACAGAGGACAGACGGCGATGCAGCTGCATGGCAAATGTTCCTATGGATCATTAAAATAAGTCATTCTTTTATGTGCATCTTTAATAAGAAGAGGCTTTTTATCATCACTGCTGTAATAGGCATTGCTAAGCAGGCTCACAAAGGGTTTTGAAAAATATTTCATTGATATTTCAAGTAACCCTTTAAAAAAAACCCTTTAAAAGCCAAAATTAATTCATAACTAAAAATTAATCCATACTTAAGGAGCTTACCCATCAGAAGACAATGGTGTTTTATTCTGAAGAATGATGTATGTAAGTAAGTCTTGACAGCCCCGTCTGAGTGTTCCCAGCGTACTGCTTTCTGTGGGGTCAGAGCATCACATGTGGGCCTTGACGTGGTCCAATATTTTAATTTAACTGAGCTATTCATCTTGGCCCACGCACATCCCTACTGAGCACTCACAATGCTCAAAGGATTGTGTGGGGCTTGATTAGAGCAAGCTGCCTCCAGCCAGGATTTCACAGCCAGCAGGGATAAAGCCGGATGCATGCTGTACCTTTGGGTGCAAGCTTCCTGCTCTGAGGCACACCTGCTACCTCTGCCAGGCCCATTTTGACCTTATAGCTGTCCAGGCGGATACATCTGAGAGAATGGTGCTGTGGAAGTGCTGGCCAGTCAGCAGGCCCCTGTCACCAGGAAGGTGAGGTGGTGCCCAACTGGTAGCTGCCAGGGTGCAGGGGCCAGAGCACCGGGTGCTGGCCACTTGGGGGAAGCAGGCTTGGAGACTTGGATGGCTTTCAGTCCCCAACTCCTCTGTCCAAAAGCTCAACTCCCCCTTGGGAGAACGACTTTGCCTTGGGGAGGCAGCTATGGTCAAAATTGTCACCAAGGAGCAGCAAGGTGTGGTTGAACATTTTCAGAGTGGAACATCCTAATGTAGCCTTAAAAATCCCCAGTTCTGGATTAGCATGAATATTTTACAACAAATTTCTCTTCTTACCATTCCTGGCAGCTGAGACTGCAGGGATGGAGCGCCGAGCTCTGGATGGAAATTCGTTTAATCAACTAACTGGCCATCTAAGTCACGGTAGATAATCAGACCTGGAAATGAAGACCAAAATAAGGTGTCAACATCCCAAGCAATGAGCTCTTCCTTCTTTCTCTCTCTTTCGAAAAAGGATGTGTACACATCCTCACAAGGCATGTCCTTGTGAGATGTGCCTGTTTACCCTTCGCTTTCCACCATGACGGTTAGTTTCCTGAGGCCTTCCCAGAAGCAGAAGCTGCTATGCTTTCTGTACAGCCTGCAGAACTGTGAGCCAATATAACCTCTTTTCTTTATGAATTACATAGTGTCAGGTATTTACAGCAGTGCAAGAACCAAATAACGCAGATCTGAGATTAGACCACCAATGTTTTCTTGAGAAGCACAGGAGACAGAGAAGCTGTATAGTTAAATATTAACACCATAAGCAAATATCATAATGAGAGATTAGGATCTCCATTTAACTCAAGTGCTTCTCCCAAGGCTGGGTATCCACAGTTGGGGCTGACCCAGTCTTTTTCGCTCCTTGATGGGAACCCGATCTGCCTTGTTCCTGGTCTGCCTTAGGGGAGTAGAGTTGCTTTCTGACTATGCTGTATGGCTCTCAGGGCCAGCACCATGGAAATGCGACCCGTGCAGACATACAAGGCTCTGCACATAGAAAGCCTCACGCTTGGTTCAAAGCAATGCATCACCACCTTGAAATTCTTAATACATTTCAGAAACAGGTCCTAAAAAGCATTTCCATTTTGCCCTAAGTTTCACAATCTACACAGTGGGTCCCAGTGACTCAGGTCTCTGTGCAAAGGTGTCCCCCAGAATCCGGTATTTCCATACTGGGGAGCATCTGGGCTAAACTTGCCATGCAGAGCCAGGTGTCCATTGACACGTGATAAGTGACACTTTGTTTCACAAAGTGAAACAGAGTCCAGGGCTTGATATGAGGTGCCCAGGTGTCCAAGGTTCTCCAGGTAATAACCTGAACAAGCAGCCATAGGGAGCATGACGTGAGAATGACACAGCTCGTGGGGTCAACAGGGGAAAGGTCTTGATATGGTTTGAATCTGTGTCCCTGCCTAAATCTCATGTCAAATTGTGATCCCCAATATTGGAGGTGGGACCTGGTGGGAGGGGATTGGATCATGGAGGCAGATTTCTCCCTTGGTGCTGTTCTCGTTATAGTGAGTGGGTTCACATGAGATCTGGTCTTTTAAAAAGGTGTGGCAATTCCCTTGCCCCCCTACCTCCTTCCACTCTGGCCTTTTAAGATGTGCCTGTTTACCCTTCACGTTCCACCATGATTGTTAGTTTCCTGAGGCCTCCCCAGAAGCAGAAGCTGCTATGCTTTCTGTACAGCCTGCAGAACTGTGAGCCAATATAACCTCTTTTCTTTATGAATTACCCAGTCTCAGGTATTTACAGCGGTGTAAGAACTGACTAACACAGATCTGAAGTTAGACCACCAGTGTTTTCTTAAGAAGAGAAGCACAGGAGACAGTGGGAGCCACATTGCTGCCTGAGTGTCACAGGCTTTTCTTCTAGGGTCTGCCACGGACTCACCAGAGGTGGTGGCAGGGTCACCTGCACACACAGAGTTGGTTGTGGCTTTAGTTATAATGTGATACCCCATGAAGAACTCTTCTTTTCTGGGATATTTTTTTATCTCCAAGTCTCTGGAGAGCTCTGAGCATACTGCAGGAAAATGCAGGCTAATGCTGAATCCTTCATACCTGTGAGCTTGGAACTGGAGTATAAACCCCGCCTTGAGTTCTGCCTGGGAAGCCTGGGGGTAAGGTGTGCGTTTGGGGTCTGGGACAATTCTCTCCTAGACTCCACTCCGCAGACTGAGTGATCTACAGTGAGATATAAAGGACAGCAGAAGAGAATCAGGCCAAATGTCTTAACTCTGAATAGAGTGTAGCTCGATGCTGTATAGGCTGAGCATCTCTTATCTGAAATACTTGAGACCAGTGTGTTTCTGATTTCAAATTTTTTTGAATTTTGGAATATTTGCATATACGTAATGTGATATCTTGGGGATGGGACTCAAGTCTAAACATGAAATCCACTTATGTTCCACGTACACCTTAAACACAGCCTAGAGGTAATTTTATAGCACATTTTAATCATTTTGTGCATTTGACTTCATTTTGACTGTGACCTGTCACGAGGTCACATGTGAAATTTTCTTCTGTGGATTATGCTGGTGCTCACAGTTTTGGATTTTGGACTTTGGATTTTCAGATCGAGCATGTTCAACCTGTATTTTCTTTAATTAGAAGCGTCTCATCCTATAAGGATAAAGTCAGAGGTCATCGTAAGAAAACTCCACGCTTGTTTGTTGGGGAGCTGTGGGTCCCAGTTTCTGCTCAGTTTTCCTTTTGCCTTTTTCTCGTTTTTGTCTCATTTTCCTGGAGAATTTGACATCTCTTCTCTCCCCAGCTTCTACTCATTTTTCCTTTTGTCATTTTCCTCTCGTTCTCTCCTCTCCTGGAGAGTTTGACCTCCCTCCCAGCTGCACCTCTCCCAGTCTCCCCGTTGAGCCCACCTAATGCAGGAGCCTCCACTGTTGGCTGCAGCCACTTCTCCACTCAGCCCTAGAGGGGGTTCTCCACGGGCACCACTTTGCTGCACAAATCCAACTATCGCTAGTTCCCATTACACGTAGAGTGGAACCAAACTCCGCCTCTCAGCCCTGGGGACCCCTCCCGACCCAGCCTCTGCCCCCTCCTCACCTCACGCCCCACTGCTTCCTTGCTTTGGCCGCTTGGGCCACTCTCTGTCCCAAGCTGGCTCCAAGCTGGCTCCCACACCAGTCTCCTGTGCCCTCCCCCTCAGGGAGCACTGCGAAGCCCATTCCCTCCTTCCCGCTCTTGTGCTCAAGTGTCCCCCCTTCCCGACCACCCTGTGTAAAACAGCCTCTTATATACACGTGTGACTCTGTGTATATATCACCACAATTTTCCAAAATTAATACTGCAACAATCGAAAGCATTGAGTGGTATGCTTTAAACAGGTGAATTGTAGGCACACGGATTATATCTCAATAAAGCTGTCTGAAAAACGAAGCAAGAATTCTTATTCCCCTGAGGCTCGTGTCAGCTCCATGAGAATGTCTGTGTTCTTGGTTAGTCCTTATGGAAAATAGAGAATAGGCAGGCTCCTGGCACCCCTCTGCTCTCTGGGTGGTGCATCTCCACCCCACCCAGCTCCAGTGCTCTGGCTGGTGTGTTTTACAACTCCGTACAGGCAGAGATTGCCGCTGCCCTGCCCTGCATCCTTGGGACCTGGGTCATGGTTGGAACCTGGCAGCAGGCACCAACCGACAGACCCTGCATGCTGAGACGCAAGCAGCCCATGCAGGCTAGACTATTGTATAAACATGATCTCTTTTCAGCCTTAATCCAGTGGATTAGACACAGCTGTGTTCATTCTGCTGGTTCTTTCATTTCACAGCTGCTCCATGCAATTTGATCCACAAAAGTCCAGTCTGTTAAGGTGGAAGTTGTTCTTTGTAATTAATGATTTGCTCCTCCATTGCAATTTGTTCTAGATGTGTTCACTTTCAGGATGCCACTTGACCATCTTCTATATTTCAAGCCATGATGAAAGAGGAGCATGGATTATATAACGTGGTTTCCAGGCATGCGGGACTGTTGACTTCTTCTGACTTGCACCGTTTGTGCCTTTCCAAAGTTCTCAAGGGAGTTGGTGGAAATGTGCAGAATATAAGAGGGAAGGAGAAATGTGCTCCAAGGACAGGACAATTGATGGCTGCTCACAGGCTGGGCAAGTCCAGTCCTTTAGGGAAACAGCACCTTCTAAAGAGAGAAGGGGAGAATCATCTACAACTCAGCTCATCCTCCCCCCACCCCTTTAAAATGTTACTAAAACCGGCAGAGCCACTTTATACCAAGATATTTGTACTTACTCTAAAACACTCATTCCAGGGACAAGTAGCCATTCCTGGATAACTTTCCACTCTTTTTTTTTTTTTTTTTTTTTTTTTGAGATGGAGTCTTGCTCAGTTGCCCAGCCTAGAGTAAAGTGGCATGATCTTGGCTCACTGCAACCTCCACCTCCCGGGTTCAAGCAATTCTCCTGCCTCTGCCTTCTGGGTAGCTGGGATTATAGGCGCCCACCACCACGCTCAACTAATTTTTGTATTTTCAGTAGAGATAGGGTCTCACCATGTTGGCAAGGCTGGTCTCAAACCCCTGATCTCAGGTGACCCACCTGCCTTGGCCTCGCAAAGTGCTGGGATTACAGGCATGAGCCACCACACCCGGCTAAGCTTTCCATCCTTGATACTTTAATATCATATATCTCCAGTACAACACTCATGAAAACACATTACACATACCCACGTGCAGGTGTGTAGACACACACAAGCTCTCTTCCAGGTTCTTTTCTTTTTCCAAGATTGTCTCTAATTCCCAAACCAATCAATCACGATGAGACCACCGGAAGCGGAGGAGCCTCTACACACAGCTGAATTTCTAATCCAACAAACTGTAAGATGTGTGGCATGAGCTCATTTGACAGATGGAGACACTGTCAGACGCAAAGAGAATGAGAATCTTGCACAAGGTCACCAGGCCATGGGGAGTGGAACTTCGCTCAGTGGACCAACCCTATAGCTCACGCTTTTTCCATGAAGCCAAAATGCTTTTCTAGTGGCCCAGTGAGGGGTGAGAACCACACAAGACAACGCACCTACCTTCATAGGGTGCCAGTAAGACACACCAGGTGCCAGTAAGACACAGGCACCCAATGTCGAGCCCTTCGACATAGAAGTTAAATTTCTATTGCTATGTTCCTATGTTTCATCTCATGTGCACAAAGCAAAGACACTCTAGATCATTTGATAATATTAGAAACACTCTGGCGTTGTGTCATTATCATTCTGGACCATTGTTTCATCATGGGAACAGAACCACATGCACAGACACCAGTCATCAGGAACAAAAGCATTGTTGTCTGGGCTCAGGCAACTGTCCTTGGCAATAGGATATGCTCTGTCTGATTATGACATAGGCTACTATACAGAACAGCATGTGTGTGTGTGTACATGTGTGGGTGTGTGCACTGTGTTGCTACTGATTGTAACACTTATATGCCTGTTCCTGCCATTCCTCTGCTGCTGTTTGATTATTGAGGGCCTCTGCCAAGGGATAAATCAGTTATTGAAGGTGGAACTCATCTAATTAATACCTGTTTGTATCCACAACATTTAGCATGCCTTCTTTCATAAAGACATCCACAATATGCCAAATTTACCCTTCTTTATATTGAAATTCTAGTTGAGGAGCTTGGTAAATGTGAATCCAGGTCTCTGAAGTGGTATCTAAAATCTCCATGGCTGTGTATTTGGGTGCAGAGTTGAGCACCAGAGACCAGACTGCACCCTGGACCTCAGCAGAGAACAGGCAGGTTATGAAAACCTCATCTGGGCAGCACACACATGGTCTGGAAGAGCAGGGCTTTCAGGTGCAGAGCTGGGATCTGAGCCCTGATGAAGTTCTCATCTGAGGTCAAAGTTAGAGCCATGGCTAGAGCGAGACAGGGAAAGCAGAGAAGCAAAGCTGAGATGTTTGATGCTTAGCTCTCTGTCAGAAAAGCTTAAAGTTGAATTTAAATTTTTTTTCCAATTGTTCTCCCTGTCAGTGAATGCCCCAGTAGACACCTGGAGGTCATCAGTGACCCTTTTCTTTCTCCCTGGAACCATCTGCCTGCCTCTCATCTAGTGCTACGAATTTTCCACCTTGCCAGCGTCTATCAAGTTCACCTCCATCCACCACCACTTCCGCAGCCCTTTGCAGCCTTCCATCAAGTCTTGCCTGGACAGTTGCAGTGTTTCACCATCTCCTCCACCTGCACTCCCTCCTGCTTAACTCAAAGGAGTCTCCCCCTGCCATGGGAAGGATGTTTGGGAAATGCAGCTGTCTTCCTGGGAGCTGTCTGCCTGAAGCACTGTGCAGCATCCCACCTGCAGGCTAAAGACATGTGCCTTAGACATGGCCTCTGGCCTGGCACGGTTTGACCCATTGGCCTCCCTGGCTCCATCCCACTGCTCAGTTGCACTCTCTCTGCCCCTGCCCACTGCTCTCTCACCACTGAGCCTTTGCATAGTCTGCTCCTCCTACCCAGATCCCCTTTTCTCCCTCTTTCCACAGGTGAGTCTTGCTCACCTGCCAAATCTCAGGACAGCTATCACCTCTCAAAGAAAATTCCCCTACCCCCCTAAATCAAACCCCACCTCGTGCTTGCATGTGAATCCATGCCTGTCCCACTGAGTAGTGAACTGTTGCCATTGTGCATTACTTACAGGTTAGCAATTACTGTTTGTCTCCCAAAGGACCACGGGCTTCTCCAGGAAGAGGCCACGATTGCACCTGTTACCATCGTATCCCCAGCATTTAGCAAGTGACTAGGACGTGGTAAGCTCTGGTAGATGCTTGGTGACTGAAGGAAGGAACCAATTCTGTGTTTCGGTTGTCTTGGCTCTAGGACAATGGTGACCAGTTAGTGCCAGGACCTTTCATGGTCAATCCACCAGTAATCATTCAGAAGTTTGACTCTGCCACACACCAGTCAGGCAGACCGCTGTCAGCCTCTCTGAAAGGTTTACATTTCCAACCAAGCTATATATCAACCACAAGACTCTTCCTGATAAAAAGAAATTTTTTAAAAAGCCTTTTTCCTCAGCCTCTACCTACCCTGTGGATGCCCACTCAAATCAGATGACAGGGCAGCTGAACGTACTGCTGTCCAAAGCATGGGGATATAGAACCAATATTTCCATAAGAATTGGCATGTATTTATTGAGGTGTGTATTAAAAACAGGTATAACTGGCATACATACCCATCCTGGGACTTCACAGATGCTACTGCTTAGAATAAAGCTAAATAAGAAAGAAAAGAAATAGGTAAAATTCATTTACAAAGTCTATATATAGAAAAAATAAGCCAAATCAGGGCTCGGCGAGCTGTGGCTCAGGCCAAAGCTGACCACAGCCTGTCTTTGTATAGCTCATAAGCTGAGAATTTTTTTTCTTTTTAAAAGATTAGAAGAGATAAATAGATTATGGAGATCAGTGTAGTCCACGGTGTCAAATGCTTACAACACAGCTCTTTACAGAAAGAGGTGTCTGACTCTGAACTAAAGACTCACAGTAGGCAGACGTGGGCAGGTGTGGCCACATGGTGGAGGTGGTGTGTGGGTGGACATTTGGGAAACACGGTAACAAGAAAGTTAGGTCAGAAGTCAGGTACACCTGATCCAAATCTCTACTACTTTCTGGCTCTGTGACGCTGGATGAGCTATTTGACCTTCCTGAGGCTTAGCTTTCCAGTCTGTAAAATGGGAAGAATAATACCTGCTTCATGCGTTTCAAAATAAATACAACTTAAAAGCTGTTGAAACCCCTTACACACTTCAAGCTTTGAGAGAGATGTGACTATGATCTGAGTCACAGGTGGTTATAATGTCTGTTTTTCAGATTACAGATTCCCTTGCATTTTTGTTTTTCTCATTGTGTTCAATGACTAGAGAGAGCTGAATGACTTCACAGATGAAAAACTCCTGCCTCCTTAATTAGTGAGCCTCATGATAGATTAACTGCCCCTTTGTTTCCCTGCTTTGCTTAGACCAGACCAAAGCCCATGAGTAACATTTCCTCTGTAAAAAATGTTAAATGTGCCCTTCCCGAAAAGAACCACTGCCTATAACCAGTCAAATTGTGGTAACTATTAGTATACACCAACTTTGTATGAAAAATGTAATCCTGCTCAAAAAAAGCTCCTCTAACTGCCTGTATAAGTGAAAGCTTCACTTTCTTACTTTGAAACTTTGATTCCATTTCTTGGAGTTGATGTTTCTAGATGGGCCATCCTCACACTTGGTGTTTTCAGAAACTGTCTTTCTCCACACTTTCATTGATTGTGCTTAATGCCCCAGCTAGGTCCTCCAAGAGGCAGACGCTGAGATGGAGTTAGGACCACCAGAGAATTGCTGGGAATTGGCTTCTGTGAAAGAGGAGAGGGAGGCGGATTGGACAGGGAGCACCTTCAGATGCAATGCATCTCTCTCAAGGTCTCAGTCAACCACACAGGGAGCAGTTCCCACACTGGGTAGAAACTGCCAGGCTCCAGTGTCTGGTTGTGCTCAGTCAGTGTCGGGGACAGCCTGGAAGGAGTTGGGGGGAGGCTGGAGGTACACTGGCTGGAGCCCACTGCACCCCTGCAGTTGACCGGCTAGTTCTCTCTTGCAAGGAGATGTTTGCTGTGCTTTCTCCTGGATGCTGCAGCCCATCCCTTGCTCCCTGGGCCTGTCCTTCTCCACACATGCGCTGGAGCTGCACCAGCAGGGCACCAGTGGGCTTCTAAGGAGGGTGCTAGTGGTACTCCTTTTCACCCTCTTCCACTATCTGTTGTAAATTTCCCTCACCCTGCACCATCCACTTGGTAGATCTGGGGGGCTTACCTGGTGATGTGACCCAGACCCCATCCCAGGAGGAAGAGTTCGGGATCGCACCCCTTCTCAGGTGGGGGCTGCTGAGAGCCTCCACTCGTCATCACAATGGGTCAAGAGAACACTAAGAAGTTCACACATGCATCACTGGAGTTCCTTGTGGGTCCCTCCTGGCCCTGCTGTGTTGAAAGCAGTCTTGACCCTTCTGAAGACCAGAGCCAATGACCTCTACCAAGACAGTAAGTCCTCTTTTACCCACTGATATTTGGGTGGAAGGGGTCCACAGTGCTCTGTGGGAATTCTTGAAGTTTCCCCATCAGCAAAGTGTGCCTTTGAAAACCAGAACGTTGAGACCCGAAGAGCTCTGACTTGCAGGGCAGGGAGGCAACAGCCTCGGGGTCGAGTCTTCGGAAGTTTGGCGTGTTAGCCTGGGTCCGCTAGAGGCTGACACTCAGGCAGCCTGAGACTTTTGGCTGAGATTGGGGGATAAAGAAATGGGAACCAGAAGTAGAGGGAGCACCTTAGACCAGCGCAGTGAAGAAGAGAGAAGGAAAGAGGAGCAGGTGGAAATTGTTGCAGACTGCAGCCCAGTCCCGAGAGAGGTCTGGCCAAGCCAAGGGGAAGTTCCCCAACTGGTTACCCACTAGAACTGTCCTGTGGAAGATAAAGAGGGAGGAAACAAGGTTGAATAGGAAGAGCCTTTCAGCTGTCGTGGAGATCTGATGTCTGAGAAAGAAAGGGGTGAGGAGGCAGCACTGGGCAGGGGCAGACCCCTGACCACATGACCTCACAAACACTGCAGATCTGATGAAGACGCAGGGCCCTCCTGAGCAAAGACTGCTGGTAAGGAGGGCTTCACATTGGGTGGGCAGGCCCAGGCCCCAGTGCCCGGGTGAGCCTGCCCTCAGACCAAAAGCTGGGGTTGACCAGAAGTTGCTAAAGGCTGGAAGCTGCCAGCTCACTGCCCCTTGAGTAGGCTCTTTAAAAAAAAAAAAAATGAATACTCACTGCATCTTTTAAAAAATGGATACATAATATTTGTACATATTTATGGGGTATGTATGTTAATTTGTTACATGTATATAATGTATTCTTTTCATATGTGGAAGCTAAAACAATGCATCTCATGGAGGTAGAGAGTAGCGTGATGGTTCCCAGAGACTGGGGGCGGGGGCGGGGTGAAGGGCGGGCGAGGAGAGATGGTTAATGGGCACGAACCTGCATTCGGATAGAGGAGTAAGTTCCGTGTTCCCTGCAGGGCCTTCCTTGAAAGGCGGTTCATGAAGAAGCCTCCAGAGCTGCCACCGTCCCGTCATATCAGAACCCTTTCCACTCTGTTACCAATATTAAGTTAAATGACTGCTTATTTTCTCCATAACCAATGAAAGACTATTTTAATGCCTATTTGTAAGTATTTATTCATATGGCTTAGAAGCGTTTTCTCAATATGAAATGCCAGGGTTAAAACTAGGATGATTTTGAAGGTTCTTGGTACACAGTGCTAACTTTTCCTTACAACATCTGAGCAATTTTGTGTTTCACCCAGCAGCATAGGAGCATGTTTAGCTCTTTGAAAAAGGCCAGCTGGGGTAGTCTAGTTTAAAGAAAAACAAGCCAGCTAACCTTTCATAATAATATTGATTGCAACTGTAATGGGATCTTTAAATACTACAGGGGTTGAATATTTTTTTCCTTAATGTTGTTAAACCAGTAGCGGTTTGTTAAAAATCTGTGAGTCTGTGTCTGCTGAGAGACAGATGCCAAGCTGGGTTCAGCCCTGCAAGAGATTCACCAAGGCTCTCCCATGAGGATGTAGGAGGGTGCTGGGAAGACTGGGGAGCTGAAGGAAGGTAATGAAGGTGTGACCCGTGTGAAGGAGGCAGGGAGGGAGGGAAGGAGGAAGGCTGGAAAAACACCTCCCTTGGCTGCAGTGCAGTCTGGTGGGGTCCAGCGAGGCTGTGGGGAAGTCCTGGGGCTAATGTTGTCAATCAGAGGAGTCCCACACCCCCCAGGAATGGCCTGCCTCCAGTGAGACAAAGCAGCAAACATAAGAAGCCACCTTTGCTCATTTCTGCTTGCCAGCATCACTTCACAAAGCCGCTGAGTCTGGGACAACGTGAGGTTTTTCTGAAAAGATGCTTTGAAGACAAAACAAGATAGGGCACACAGCTCCCCACAAGGTCTCTCACCCGGGTCACCTTCTTCCTTAAAAGCTGAATGACCACAGTCCTGCCTTTTCCTGCACATAAGATAACGTCTGACAGCATGACTAAGTGTCCTTTTGCACCCAAACCTTGATGTGATTTTGTACAGACTGAACCTTTACCACCTGAACATCAACTGTGAGCCAAAACGATGCTTTGGCGGCGGCTTAGAGAAACATTCTGAAAGACACCGCCTGGAAAAGTGGACTTCCTTCAGCCGCAGTCCTCAGGAAGACTTCTTAGTAAAACCAGCTTTAACTCTTACAGACTTGATTTTTGTTTTCGGAGACACTTAGTATCCCTGCCACCCTCTGTCTCTGCCTGGGAACAGCCTGCAGCAAGTGCGGCCTCACTGCAAACCAGTGATAGGCTTGGTGACAGATTTGGTGACCAACTAATTTGGTGACTGAGAGCACTTGGTCAAGGACTGTCCCCGCGGCTGAAGATCTGAGACGCCCATTTCCACGGTCACCACAAAAGTCTTCCTGGTTAGTATGGTGCCAACACACCTACAGGTATTTTAGTTTATTTAATTGATTTATCTGAGACTTTTATGTAATTACTAGTTGTTTGCATGTAAATAATTTCTAAGATATTTTCCTCAAAGTATAATTTTTTTCTTCTGTTTTTACACAGATTTAATGCAGTCAAACTTGTCTATTTTTCTTTCTTTCTTTACATTGCAATATCAACAAATAAGCTTATTTGGTTCGGATTTTTATATTTAGGTTTTGAATTTTTATACTTAATTTTTGAATAGTTCTAGAATTTATGTTAACATCAAGTTTAAAATTTGGCATAGATAGTTTTAAAATTGCAAATCACCAGCAAACCCCCCTCCAGAAGCTGAACAATTCCTTCCTTCTTCATTGATTCAAAATGCCATTTTTATGGAATAGCATGTCCTTATGTATAAGTCTCTCTGACACAAGTTGTGTGTCGTGCCTGCTGTTTCCCCAGTATCTCACTTCATACCCGATGGTAGCTCTGCAATCATCTTCCGTGAACCGCATGCTCGTGTGTACAGAACACTGCGGAGTGCATGACCTGAGCATCTCAGCTAACTCCTGCAATCAGCTTACACTGTGAGCTCTTACGGCCTTCATCCTGTAGACGGGGAGTCTGGGATTCACGGGGGACAGCTGATCGGCAAACCTCTTCCAGCCAGCAAGTGACAGCAGTACCCCATTGTCCAGCCCAGGACAACTATGAATCTTCTGTCACACAGCTTGTGGGAAGTAGAAAAGTTCCTCTTCAAAGTTTCCTTTCTTGTTTAAGAAAAATTCGTAAGTGTTAGAAATAATAGTTTGTTTTAAACACTGTCTTCAAAGCCTTCTTGCTTTTTGCTAGCAGCTCTTTGTTAAGCCCTATCCTACGTAGCTGTCAGATGTGCTTACAGGCACGTAGTACATTCTATGTCCTTGTATTTTAACCAAGATATCCGTGCTGGATGTGCTCACAGGCATGCCCCAGCTCGCAGCCCATGCCTCTTCTTTATTTGGACTTCCTTTTTGTTCTCCATTGCTTTTACCTATTTAAAAAAGTTTTAAGTTGTTAGCCAATTGGGTTTTAGTTTAGATTGTGAGGTCTGGCTCCAACCAATGGAGATCAGACACAGCAGTAAGGAAGACCCCAAATGTATAAGGGATAAATATGTCAGCTTTCCATTGTTTGTTGTACTCTCATGGCAAGATTGCTAACGAGGGTACCCTTTCTGCAAGAAGCAAAAAGAATTGCTTTGCTGAGAGATCATTTTCCCCAGTACTAATTTTTCTTTGTGGCACCAAAAAAAATTTATGCTTAACACCGTTCACATCTCTACATACACAAGTGTCTGCCGCCTTTCTATTCTGTCTCTCAGAGCAGCATGTTTTGCTTTTAGAGACCAGAAGGGCACTTAGGAGTAACTGGTTAGACAAGTCACATCTTCCCTCCCCCTCCTTCTCCTCTCCTTCCTGCATCTCCTCTTACTTTTGCAATGTCTTCCTGAGTGGGCATGCACTCAACTCCAGCTAGCAGGGCTGAAAGAACTGAGCTGTTGAGGTGTCTTCATTTCCCCGGACTGCTGTAACAAAGTACCAGAAACCGGATGGTTTCAAACAACACATTGATTGTCCCACAGATAGAGCTGCCAGGAGCCTGAAATAGAGAGGCTGGCAGGGCCACACTCCCTCTGGGGGTTCCAGGGAAGAATGTGCTCCACTCTCCTGGCTCCTGGAGCTGCCGACAGTCCTCGGCATTCCTTGACTAGGAGATGCATCTGTCACTCCCCACTCTGCCTCCACCAGGCGTGGCGTCCACCCCATGCTCCTCTACCATCTCTCCACCTCTTGTAAGGGCACCAGTCACATTGGATCAGAGCTCACCCTACTGCAGAATGGTCTCATCTGAACCAATTACAATAAGCCATGATGCTATTTTCAAAGAAAGGCGCATTCTGAGGTTCCAGGAAAGACAAGAATTTAAGGGGGAAGGCCCTTTTCACACCCCATATGTAGTGTATGGAAATACTGTATGAAATGTGTGTAAACCCACCTTCCATGGGTCAATTCCTAGTCCTCAAGTTCCCACAGAGGTGAGAGGCCTGCGCCCTTCTCTCTACACAGCAGCCACGCACCCCTCTACAGGGTGAGAGCGAGAGGAGGAGGGAGCCTGCGTGGGCCACTGAGCTCCTGGGGTGCTTTTCTTTCCCTCTCATGCCTGTAAAGAAGGAAGGGGGTCTTCTGTATCCCTGCTTCCATGGGCTCAGCATGGTGGGCTTGGGCCCCGCCTTGCCTTCTGGAAGCCCTGGGTAAGTGAGTTTCCTCAGCCAACCCCAACCCTACCTGGTGCCACTGTCCTGAGCTTCTGACAAAGGCCAAGGGGTTTGGAAGCCAGTCTATGGCCCCAAATGCCAGTTCAGGTCTCCCAGCCAGTTTTTGCGGTAGAAAGACTGATTTACTGTGTCTGTATGTCTGAATCCTGTGTCTGCCTGCCAACTGGTTTAGAATTTGACAGTGAACTGAACTGGAGAGGTGGCTGGAAAGGATTGACATTTGGGAGTCACAGTTAACATGTAGAGAGAAAAGCCTGGGGCTGGGGCAGGGCAGTGGCTTTCAGCCTTACTGCTTTAGGAAGCACAGTCCCTTGACTTTGGTGGTGTCAGAGGGATACTGCTGGGGCTCATTAGTGACAGGAGAGGACTCAAGTGAGGCTCTTGCCCAGGTCTCACCTTGTTTTGACTTCTCCAGGTCCACCTGGGCCACAGCAGGGACTAGAAAACCAGAAAGAGGGTCTCTGTGGCCCAGACAGGCAGAGAAGGCGGGCGAGCAGGTGATTTTGTTAGCTTTCCCTGGTTCTGTAGCCAGGTCAGTATCTATACTAGGAGATAGTTTGGTATTTTCCTCTTCATCTTGACTGACTTTCATCTAAAGTGAAGGGGGACTTATCCAGTCATTATGTGGCTTCCCCCATTTTCTCTGAAATCCAGAAATGTATCATTATGATCTGGATTTTGGAAATGGGAGCACAGCTTTCCCCATGGGACATAGATTCTATTAACAAACAAATGGAGCTGTGTGAAGAGGCATTTTGGAGAGGGAAATGGAGGAATAAAGTTGAATGACAGTCAGGAAAATCTAAAGACCAAAATTATCCTTTCCTGAGATGTACATGTGGGTTAGGGGTGACATGGGCACCGTGAGACCTGGGGCAGCGGCTAGAGAAGTTTCAGGATGACCCTGGAACCAGAGGAGTCAATTCCAGGCCCAGCCCACCCCTGCTCTGGGCCTCCAGGTCTGTAGGGTCCATGCTGACCACAGGCAAGTTTGGGGGAGAGCAGATGGCAGGAGCCGTGGTCCCACCAGTCTGCTGGGCACCTTGCAATCATCAACACCAGCTGCTGTTCAGAAATCTGCTGAGGGAGAGTTTCCTGTCAAAACAGATGCTGAGAAGGAAAATAAAATAACTCCCAGCTGTTCTATTTCATTGGCAGGGGGCAAGTGGTAGTGGTAGCTGCAGCATGACTCCAGGTGGCATTGCCAACCAGCCCACCCTCAACTAGCACCCAGGTGCCAAGGCATGGGGCTCAAAGAGAATTGAACATTACAAGTCTTTATATATTCAAAATGTGCAAAAAGGAACCCAAATCTAAGACCTGATAACTAGGGTGTCATGATAACTTCCTAAGTTTTGCAACATAATAGGTGTATTTCAGATGTCACTCTTTGATAGAGGAAACACCTGTGTTTGGCTGTTTTTTTTGCATCAGGCAGCTATTGCTGCAAAAACGCTGTATAACAAACAGACCCAAGAACCTCAGGCTTTATTTCTCATTCCCAGAGTCATGTGCAGGCTGTGGCTCTGCTGGGCTCAGCTGGGATTGGCTGAGCATGGCTCTAGGCTATGGGCATGAGCCTCATTCTTCTCAGGACAACAGCTATCAGGGCATGTCGCTTTTATGGCAGAAATGTCTTATTTCTTAGTAGGTCTTAATTCATAAGACATTTAAGGCTTATGAATAATTAGACCCCTAAGAACCCACAAGCCCCTCTTCATTCTTTCTTTTTTCCATTTTTAAATAAAATTTCATATAAGACAGTTTCATTAAAGTATAACACACATGCAGAAAGATGCACAGATAATAAGCAAACAGATAAATGGATTTCATAAAGTAAACACACTCATGCAACAAATCCATAGACCATCAACAGAACATCACTTAGATGAGGAAGCAGCTGGGTATTTATCCAGAGCAAAAGAAATCTGTGTGTCAAAGGCATCGCTGCATCCCATGTTTATTGCAGCACTATTTTTTTCCCCATTTATTTTGTTGCATTTTAGGTTTTGGGGTACATGTGAAGAACATGCAAGATTGTTGCATAGGTACACACGTGGCAGTGTGATTTGCTGCCTTCCTCCCCACCACCTACATCTGGCAGCTCTCCCCTTACTATCTCTTCCTCTCCCCAGTTCCCCATCCCCCACCATCCCTCCCCTATTTCCCCCCAACTGACCCCAGTGTGTAGTGCTCCCCTCCCTGTGTCCATGTATTGCAGCACTATTTACAACAGCAAAGACATGCGCTCAACCTAAGTGCCCATTGATGGACAAAGGGATAAAGGAAATGCAGTGTACATACACAATGGAATACTTTGCAGCCATAGAAAAGAATGAAATCATGTTGTTTGCAGCAACATGGGTGGAACTGGAGGTTATTACGTTAAGTGAAATAAGCCTCACACAGAAAGACAGATGCTTCATGTTCTCACTCATAATGCAGAAGCTGAAAAAAAAGGTGATTTCATGGAGACAGAGAATAGAATCCTATATTATCTGGCTCATTACAGAAAAAAAGAAAGGGCTGTGGAAATAGGATGACAAATATGAGAGGCTGGGAAGAGGGTGAGAGGAAGAGATAAAGGGAGGTTGATTTGTGGAAACATCATATAGTCAGTTAGATAGAAAGAAATCCCAATACTTGATAGCAGAATAGGGGTGACAACAGTCAGCAACTGTACAGTACATTTCAAAGTGGTTAGAAGAGAGAACTTGAAATGTTACCGACACATAGAAACGATTAATACTCACAGTGATGGATATCCCAAATACTCTGACTTGATCATTACACATTCTATGCATAGAACAAGTACTCACATGCACACCATAAGTATTTTAAAACATTTTATATCAATTGAAAGAAGAAACAGATCATTGCCAGCAACCCAGAGTTACCCTTCTCATGTCCACTTTGGTTAACTAACCCCTTCTCCCATTATCCAGACTCTGGACACCACAGATCAGTTTTGCCTGTTTTTGAGTTTAACATAAATAGAATCACACAGTATATATCTTCAGTGTCTAGCTTCTGATGTCTAATGTCATATCTGCAAGCTTCATTTGTGTTGTGGTGGTGAATTGTTTTGATCTGTCCACTTCTATGACTGTATGATATTTTACTGTATTTACCCTTTCTTTTCTTGATGGACTTTTGGATTTGTTCCATGTTTTTACTGATATAAGTACTGCCACTATGAACATTTCTGTGCGTATGTCTTTGGGTGAACATTCGCATGCATTTCTGCTGGATACCTGCCTGAGAGTGGAATTGCAGGGGGAAGGATAAGATACACAGGGGTGTGACAACTGTGGACACTCAGTTTCCAAAATAATAGTGCCATTCACACCCCCAGTGGCAGTGTGTGAGAGGTTTAACAGCTCCAAATCCTCATCAACGCTGGGCTTGCCTGTCATTCTTGTTTGAGCCATTCTGAAGGGTGCATTGCAGCATCTCCTGTGGTTTCCTGTGGCATCTCCTTGACAACCCATCAAGGTGGGCATCTTCTCATGCATGGGCCATTTGAATATCTCCTCCATGAAACACTCAGCCACATCTTTTACCCACTTTCTGCTGGGTTTTCTCTTTTTCTCATTGGGGTGTGAGAGTTCTTTATATTTGCTACATATGAGTTCTATATGGGGTGTGTATGTTGAAAAGCCTTCTCTTGCTCCAGGCTCTGCTATTACCCCATCATCCTTTATTTTCCTGTTTTAGCTAACAATACATCAGCAGAGCTAGCTCCTCACTCCCTGGGAAGGAACCATCGTAGGTCTCTCTGTGCATCCGCTATGGTTTGGCGCCCTAACCCTAACTGTAACTCAACACCCTACAGATTGGTTTGTAGCTGGGTGGATCAGCACAGACATTGCTCCTCCCTCATTAGTGAATGCCCATAGTCCCCGAACACCTATAACTTCTTAAACACGACCCTAGGAGGAAATACACTTTTGCTCGGAGACTTCCACAACTCCAGTCAATCTGCCATAAACTCAGGTGTCTTCAAAGATGCTTCCGCTGAAATGACTCTAATTCTATCATGAGAGCCTATGAATCAATCTGGAATAAGGGTAAGAAGAAAAAAAAAACTTTTCCTCACAGTGAGATCTTCTTTGAGGGGTCCAACTCACACATAGGACCTCGAGTCACTCGTACAGCAAAGTCAAAATGGGACAAATTCTGACCCTACAGGAAAGTGACAATAGGAGGAAATCGTTTCTTTCTTGTTAACACGAGTGGGGTGTCACACAGGCTCTCCTACTGCACAGTGGGCACCTGGGCAGGGGACATTTGCAACATTGAAGTGGGACAGGGAGCAATTCCAGTCTGAGACCACCAGTGCCCTTTCCATGAGGGTCCACCCGACCAGAACTTTAGTTGGGAAGGTGACAAGACAGCCACACACAGCATTGTGTAAGAAGTGGATGACCACAGTGTCCCTCAGTGGGCGTGGCTGGAGGAGGAGAGCACTCACGGGGGTGTCGCCAGAGACCGCAGTTAAACACGCCCTGGAGCCTCTGCCCCAGCACAGTTTCAGAAAATCAGCCTCAGCTCACGAGGTCAGCAAAGCACCCTTCGCCATGGCTATTCGAACAAAGCCCACAGCCGTTCCTGAGAATCCCACTTGAAGGGGAATGCTGAGCAGATGTGATGTCTTGGCCTTGGGAATTTCCGAGTCTCTTGTTTTCCTCCCAGGAAGCTCCATCATGCACTGCCCGGGTCTTGGGTGCACGGCATTCCTCGCAAGACAGGAGGCACGCCATCCCAGCCCAATCAAGGACACAGTGAAAAACGTGGGTGATGACGCGGGTGCCACCTATACAGCTGTCTGCAAAACCATGCTTAGTATTAAAAAATAAAAACTGATGAAAATCCTAATACAGCAATACTCTAAGTCCACATGTGATTTTGATGAGAAGGGCTTGCACCTCCTATAAAGCCCTGGAGTAAATAAACAAACTCATTAAATTGCCAAGTGTGAGAAAATTTCCTTTGAAGAATTCTCAAAGCAAGTCAATAATTTCTGGATGGAAAATGGGCACTCCCCACTGCCTGTGCATGCAGCCCTGGGGGAATGTGAGTTTTCTCAGGGTGGAAACAAAGAGTTGAGCTGATGAGTTGGGGGGTTTGGAGCCCCTGGTAACTCTAAGAAAGTGGAAAACTGAAGCTATTTTGGCCTGGATTTCTGGGCCCCGGGGCCACTGTGGAGATGAAAGGAGAGAGAAGGAAGTCCCCAGAGTACTTAATGGCACAACTGAGAAACACAGTGGGGAGGAGCAGATAAACCTGAAACCTCAGTGGGTGCTGCAGCCATCCTCGGCCAGTCTGCAGACGTGCACCCATGGTTGCTTGTTAGTATTGCGTCCAACAGAGCTTTGACTCGCTCAGGTCATATCCAGCTGACAGTCCCTCCTTCCCTGCATCCCACATGCAATTCCCTGTAGTGGAAACCTGTATCCCCAGCACTACAAGCCCCCCAGCACTAAGAGCACTAAGGACCTGCATCTCCAGAAGCAAGAGCCCCCAGCACTAAGAGCACTAAGGACCTGCATCTCCAGGAGCAAGAGCCCCCAGCACTAAGAGGAAGGGGACCTTTGAGCTGTCAGTGCCTGGCACAGCTCACCCTTCCTCATACCCAGCCCTGCCCTCATGGCTCCCACCAAGAACACTGCCTCAAACCCTCACCAGAAATCCTTCTAGAATGAGGTGCTTTTTAAATCCAGATACAACTGTGAATAAGTACTTGGTTTTTAGATGGAATTTCCAAGTCCCTAGTGAAGATTCTGTTGTATTACAAACTGACATTTCCTATAGTAAGAAAATAAGGAAACCAGATTTCCTTTGCAGATTTTGCAGTCAATGGGACTTGAGTAGCAGGGAAGAAATCACATTTTTGTGTCACCTAGGAAATGCCCCAACCCATCCTCTAGGCTGCCTCAGGGGTAGCCCGGACTCTTTCCCATCACCTGGTCTTTGATGTCTCCTCTCTCCCTGATCCCCTCTGGGTGGCTCCTGAAAGTCAAGGATGAAAACAGTACTGCAGCTCCAGGGGAAAGGGCAGCCCCAGGCCTAGAGTTGACCCTAGTGTGTGTGGTCTGGTGGCCCCGGTCTGGCTCTGTCTCTGTCACTGCTGCCCATGTCTCTGGCTGCCATGACTCACTGTTCTCAGCTTGGTCACGGCTCAGTAGCTATCTCTGCCAACCAACCGGTGCCATATTAGCCTCCCTGGTGCATTTCTCCTGAGTCTGACAATGCTGGCCATTGACTTTAGCTTAGGTGTTTGGCCTTTATCTGCCTATGGGGTCCTTCCTCTCAACCACCACCACTCCTCTGGGAAACTCCCTGGCCAAACTCCCATGACCCCTGAGCGACCCCACAGGAGTGAGCAGGAATTTTTCACTGCCTTCCACACCCGGAGGGAGCCCGGGGCATCCCAGGAGTGTTGGTCTGGGATCTTCTGCAGAATCATGCATTCTCCTCCCTGAGTCCTCAGTGGGGAATGACACAGAAGTCTCCCTGCTTTTTTGCTTTACCCTCAATCTTTCTCTTAATGTACGTCCTCCATGCCTCTTGGACTCCAGCCTCAATCATGACACATATCTGACTAATTTTTGTCTCCCTCTTCTGCCATTCTGTGGGACTATCAAGAACACAAGGAAAGATCCAAGAGCCGCTTGTGAGATTTTTCAGGGATTTTGCAAGCTGGTTGTTAAGGCATTATGAAAAAGCAAATCATAAAAATTCACAGTTAGATTCATTTTATTAAAAGCAACAGCAATAAACACTTAAACCTTATCACTTCCTAATTATTTTGCTACATTTTACTATTATCAGTGCTCTTGTGGTTTACATTTGTTGTATCTTGATGGTGGACACACCATTTGATGGTGGCCACTGGGAATCTTTTCTCAGGGCTGTGACCAGTCAGGTCACATCAGGAGCTTGTAATTGGCCATGGTGGGAGTACTTACACCATGGGTATTGGCAAATGCTATGAACCAGGGCTTAACTTATTGTTGATTGCTTAGTCTTAAGCATGCTAGAGGAAATGTTAATACTCAGTGCAGATTAAACATGAAAGTATGTCATGTCTATAGCCATCATATTGTGAATAGCACAAAAGCTTGCAAATATACTCTTCCATTGTCAGAAAACTCATCAATTCAGCAAAGAAGTCACTCACATCATGAACAAACTAGTGAAGCTTCATTGTTGTTTCTTTTTTACTTGTTAACATGAATGAAAATATCAACCCACATTTATATCAGAACTATTCTCATTCAAGAATTGGAACCATAGGTTGACTACAGATATTGCACAAAAGTTTGGCAGGAAAAAAATCAATAAAGTCATTTCATGAGAATAAATTGGTTATGAGAAATTTTTAATAATGAGTATTATATGATTGAGCATTATTTGTAGGTATTTGCTGCATATTCCTTATAGCAGTAAATGTACAATGAACTTATGTCCACATGCACATATTTTAGACATCTGGTTGCTAATCCTTCACCAGCACACCACACCACTGGCTATAAAAGTGGGCTGGGTACAAAGAGTGACAAACCAGCTTACCAGTAAGGAAACAAAAATTGAGAAGTGTTTTTAAAAGGCTATGTCTATTAAAAATCCAGAAGATGCCATGTAAGAGATGATTTGACTCTAAGATCAGTGAGGAACAAAAGCAAAAGTAAAAAAGAGAGACTAAATCTGGGAGTAAGGAAACATGATTCCATCTCCCTAGCCTACCTTCTTTTACCCCCTCAGACTGGGAAACAGAAATTAGAGAGGAAAGGAAGAGTGTATAGTTAAACCTCATTGCAGCTTTAGTTTTCACTTTGATGACTAAGGAAGTAAAGTACCTTTTGTATGTTTATTGGACATTTGGATTTCCTCTTTTGTGAAGTGCCTGTTCAAGTCTTTTGATCATTTTCCGGTTGGGTTATCTGTCTTTTGCGGACCAATTTCTCATTTTCTACTCATCTAACATGGGAAACTTTTTTAAAATTCTGTTGTTTCTATTATCTTTTTTTAAATATTTTTTCCCCCAAAACTTTAATTTTTTCATTTGGGATATTTCACAGCTTTTTCTGTGGGTCATCAATATGCGTATTTATAGTTCTAAGGATGTATTTTTATTGGTTTTAGATGTTTATCCATAATTCTTTTCCATGACAGCTTTCTCACTCTCAAATATTTATTTTCAACATTTGTAGACTTAAAGACATTTTTAGTAATAATTATAGTAAAGGCCTTTTTTTCTGTCACACTGTCATATTTTAGTTTTTTTGCATTATACCCGTGACTTTTTAGTTTATTTGTTTCCTTGTTTATCATCTTTTTCCTACCAACAGTTTTCATCTTGTTCATCTCCAGTGTTTAGAAAATGCTATATAATAAAGGAGATGGCTTAAAATCCTTCTTGAATTAAAGTAACCTATTTTTTTTTAATAATGGGTTTTCATTTTCATCCTAAATTTCGAACATTCTACCAGAATGTTTTGAGAAATTTTGTTTGTTTTGCCTTGAATATGGTGAGCTGTTTTCACATTTAGTCTTAGTCAATTGCATTATACCTTTGATTACCAATTCTGATCCCATTACAAAGGACAGTATTTCCAGACTCTATTTTCCATTTCTGTTGATTTTTTAAAAATGTTTTTATGTTACCTTTAATACGATTACACAAATAACAGATTTATTCATGCTTTTCCTTAAAATTCAAAAACCATAAAATTGTAAAAGTGAAATTCTTCCTTCTCCTGTCAGTACTGACAGATTTGTGATTATTTTCCTTGACTGTGCAGTAGTCATTGTCAAATGCACATATTATAGTTTATTCAACCACCTCCCAATGGATGGACATTTAGGTGACCACTAGTTTTTCACACTTACAGAGTTGCAGTGCATATTTCTATGAATGTATCATTCAGCAAGTATTCAAGCATTTCTATGGGATATTTTTCTAGAGGTAGAATTACAAGGCCAAACATTATCTTTAAAATGTTAGCAGATAATGCTGAATGGGTCCTCAGAAATACTATACCAATTTATAGTCCCCAAACTAGAGAGTTTATTTCTTGTACTCTGGTGGCCAAGATTGGCTTGTATCAGTTCTGATGAGCAAAAATGTTATCTTTATTCACATTCTTCTTATTTCTTAATAAATTTCAACTTTCTGAGTATTTTTCTCTATTTTTATTTTCTGTGTCATTTGCTTAACTTGCCGAAGAGCCATTATTTTATTTTAATTTCTTCCAACAATGATGCTATTCGGTTTATTAAACATTTTATTCTCCCCTTCTCCCACCATATTTCTGTTTTAAAAATGACATATTTTTATCTCTTTAAGAATAGAAAACCATCCCTTTATAAGATTTTCCTTTGTTCCATGAAATATATTCATTTCAGGTGAAGATTTTCCTCTTAGTTTTTGTAAAAATGATCCTTTTATGTTCCAAATACTTCTCAGTCCCTGTTCCTTGTTGTTCTCTGCTTACCTCATTCTTGAAACATAGATGTTTTCTTTTATTGTTGTAACTTAGGCATATCAAAAGCCTGCTTGTTTTATTATGAAAATTACCAAACACCACAAAGGCATCTCTGCAATGGCCCCATATACCCATCACCCAGATCCCAAATATCAAGAAATTGCCTTCATTCATTCATTTGTTTTCTTGTCTTCCTTCCCTCCCTCCCTCTTTCTCCTGTCTTTCCTTACTTCTTCCCTTCCTCCTGTCCTTCCATCTTTCTGAAATATTGTAAAGCAAATTATGGATGCCAGATCATTTCATCCTTACCTTCTTCAGTATGCTTTGCTGTTTTAAAAAAATGAGCATTTTCTTATATAATTACAATGCCATTAACAGCTGACATAATTAACAATTCTTTGAAATCATCCAGGACCCATTTCAGATGTCACTAATGGCTTCAAAAGTGACTTTTGTAAAGTTGGTTTGAAAAGGTCCACTTTTAAAATGTATTATCACTTGCCTATTCGAATATTCTGGGCTCTGTGCTGTCCTGGGCTAGGACTAGAAATGAAATGGAGGGACAATCCCCACTTCCAGCTAATCAGCTGCCCCATCTCTCTGTGTGCTGAGTACATTGTAGAAGAATAGTAAAATTGGTGCTAAGTACTTAGGGACAGTTCTTAGAATGAATATTTGATTTACCAACTTCATTTACTAAGTGGTCTATCAAGCCTTTTCTGTTACAGCTGCCAGGAAGCCCCAGCAGAAGCCCAGCAACATGGCCTGTCCAGCACTTAAGCTGGCGATGTTAAAGGATCTCTTTTTAAATTTACATCCACTTAAGAAATTTCTGAAGGCTAGAAAGCATTTTCACTGTGCAAAAGGTTAAGAATAACAAATTTAGGCATAGTAGCGTTTTTCTAAGGCAAAAACAATTCAGCAGATCAAAGGGCAGATTATGCAAATTAATGGTAATGGATTTGTATTTTCCCCTGGTTATCACAGAAGCCTGTCTGCAGAGAAAAGTGACTATACATCTGAAAATACCCAGATTAAGGACTGACAGTGTCCATGCAAGTAGAAAGGTATTATCTCCTAACACCCACAACCCACCAAGGTCCTTTGAAGACATTACTGCTATCAAAACAGCCTTGCCATGGAGGAGAGCGCTAGCTGGGACTTTTAGCTTTTCAAAAGCATGAGATACGGCCCCAGTTAAGAGTTAAAACAGCGCGGTGGCTCAAGCCTGTAATCCCAGCACTTTGGGAGGCCGAGGCGGGTGGATCACGAGGTCAAGAGATCGAGACCATCCTGGTCAACATGGTGAAACCCCGTCTCTACTAAAAATACAAAAAATTAGCTGGGCATGGTGGCACCTGCCTGTAATCCCAGCTACTCAGGAGGTTGAGGCAGGAGAATTGCCTGAACCCAGGAGGCAGAGGTTGCGGTGAGCCGAGATCGCACCATTGCACTCCAGCCTGGGTAACAAGAGCGAAACTCCGTCTCAAAAAAAAAAAAAAAAAAGAATTAAAACAGCAGAAACCAACTACAGTGAAGGCATCAGTGAAGTCTGATTCTCAGACTAGGGGTCGAGAGCTCAAGACTCATTGTAGGCTCTGCCCCAACCTTCATTTGGTCTGAGACATGTCCTTGGGATTCTTTCTGGGAGTGCATTCCTGGTGACTCTGCTTCCCATATGTGCTTCTAACTGCCATCTAGCAGGTACAATGCCATCGTATCTGCAGAATAGAGGAACTATTTACCCATGGCAGTACTTTTATTTACAAAAGTGAGTCTTCCTCTCCATCATTTTCTCCACCTCTGCCTAATTTGAGTACATCTAATGGGACAAAGAACAAGCTTTTCTGAGCAAGTCATGAGACTTCTCCAAGTTCCGGCTCCCTCTTCTGAACAACAGGAATAGTAGTACCTACCTTACACATTGTTCTGAATCTTAAATGAAATACTGTTGGGTGCTTATTAGCAATTCCTGGTTTCCTCATTATTTTGCTCTTTCATTTAACCTGTAGTACTCATAGCTCTTCCTCATTCTAAAAACAATCTCAAAAATCATTTAATTTTCTTACATGCAGTTGCTCTGAAGTTTATTGTCTCTGTGGCCTATAGCAGGAGAATCTGAACCCCCTCGCTTATGTCATGGGACTTTGCACATGTCCCTGATCCCACTTCACCAGCCTTGCAAACCCAGGGCCTATTTCAACGTCCACCTCACCTGACTTGGAGATTTAAAGAACCTGTGCCCCCCAAGGCTGTTCTGTGCCTTCCCAGGAGACATGGGACAGACAATTCCATTGTTACAAACCATTCCTTCTTGATTTGCTCCTCCTGGAGGTTTTAGGCTGGGCTGGATCCACAAATTGTGCTTGAGGGTAGGAGGCAGATGTCACTCAAAGGTTGGAGAGGGGTTGACTGTAGTGTCGGTTCACAACTCTTCTGTCCCTCACACCCTGTATGGCCTCCTTTGGGCAAGGTATGTTTTCCTCCCCACTCAACTGGGCTTGACCATGTGACTTGCTGTGGCCATGAAATGTGGGCAGAGACAACTGTGTGTCCACCCTGAACAGCCGCTTTAGGAGGTCTGCATGGTGACATTGGCTCTCTTGTGCCCCTGCAGTCCCCCTGCTGGTTAGTATCCAAAATTCTCATGTTGAAGAGTTCCCTGCCTTGGTTCAGGTGATAGCTGCCCCTTCCACTATGATCTGACCAAAATTCAGCACCAACCTTTCCTTTATCATGCCCTTTGGCATGGGTAGGCTCCACTATGGCACCTCTGGGGCCATCTGCTGCTTGGAACACAAGCTTGAGGCCACCTGCTGAAGCCCTTTCCCTTCCTGTCTCATCTCTGAGGCCATAAGTGACCTCATGATCTGAGACAAAGCCTTACATACAATTGCTTTTCCTAAGTCCCCTGACATTTCAACATGCATTGCTTCCTTGCAATGGGCCACTCCTTCCCTGGCCTCTGTTAAATGGCAGACCCTCCTTGCAGGAAGCATTCAGTTGTCTGGTGAGGGCCTTTGCCTTCTGAGGCAGGTGCTCTTAAGCAGGAGACTCTGGTTGTCAAGAGCTGGTCCTGGAAGGTTGGGGCAAGGAGGCAAGGATGACTCTCAAGACACATGGCCAAGTCTCTGGTCTGCATTGAGCTGGTTCTGAGGAACTCCAGGAGGGGGTCCCTCTAATTCCTGCTCACTTGCCCAGTCTACCCCACCTTCCCACCCACCAGCTCTGATTTTAACACAGCCCTTTCAAAAGCAGGGAACCAGGCTTCTGACCCTGTTTTTCTAGCACTGAAACAGGAAAGCTGAGTAGGCGATAGAAGGGGTTAATAGCCACAGTCCCCAACCTTTTTGACACCAGGGACTGACTTCATGGAAGACAATTTTTCCACAGATGAAAGAGGTTGGAGAGTGGATAGTTTTGTGGCTTGGGGACGATTCAAGCCCATGACATTTATGGTGCACTTTATTGTTATTATTATTGCATTGCCATATATAATGAAATAATCATACAACTCACCATAATGTAGAATCAGTGGGAGCCCTGAGCTTGTTTTCCTGCAACTAGACTGTCCCATGTGGGGGTGATGGGAGACTGTGATAGATCATCAGGCATCAGATTCTTACAAGGAGCACGCAGCCTAGATCCCTCACATTTGCAGTTCACTACAGTGTTGGCACTTCTATGAGAATCTAATGCCATCTACCGCTGATCTGATAGGAGGTCAGCCTCAAGCAGTAATTCAAGGCATGAGAAGCTGCTGTAAATACAGTTGAAGTTTTGCTCGCTTGCCCACAGCTCACCTCCTGCTGTGTGGTACCAGTCTGTGGCCTGGGCATTGAGGACCCTTGTGCTACAGCATAGAGCACCCATGCTGATGCCAAACCACTCAGGTGGGTGACCTTGGAAAATGCGTGTAGCTTCCCTCTGCTGTTTTCTCAAGACTTCAACAGGAATCATCACTATAGGTAAAGTGAGCACATGTTCAGGCTTGCTCAGGACCGTCCTACTTATAAGCCTTTTACACTCTCAAGTGTAGCAGGAGCTGTCAGGAGTCTGTTACACAGTAGAGCTGAAGTCCCTGAATCTTCGATTGGCACACAGGATAGGCTTTTTTTTTTTTTTTTTTTTTGAGACGGAGTCTTGCTCTGTCACCAGGCTGGAGCTTAGTGGCGCGATCTTGGCTCACTGCAACCTCCGCCTTCCTGGTTCAAGCAATTCCCCTGCCTCAGACTCCCAATTAGCTTGGACTATAGGCGCACACCACCACACTCAGCTAATTTTTGTATTTTTAGTAAAGATGAGTTTTCAACATGTTGTCCAGAATGGTCTCAATCTCCTGACCTCATGATCCACCCAGCTCAGCCTCCCAAACTGGGATTATAGGTGTGAGCCACTGTGTCTGGCCCAAGGCTATGTTTCTTACTCAATATTTTCATCATGGAGCTATCAGAGGAGAGGCTATTCAGGTGAGGTTGCACATCCCTTACGGAGGCTGGGAGGAGCCCTGCTGTTTCCTTGGCTGCTATTGTGAGGTGCATTCATTACTTCCTGCATAAATCCAAAGTAAGGGAGTTTTCATTGGGTCTGTGCTTGCAGGTAAGTGGGCAGAAGAGGAACAGGTTATTCAAGGTGTGAGAAGACAGGCTAAGGGTGCTCGGTTTCAGGGACCTTGAGTGGACAAAGAGGCAGGAAGAGAGACAGGCAGATGAGCAGGCCAAGGTGACATACTTTTACTAGAAATGCCGTTGGCAAGCAAAGGAAAAGTAGAGGAAATGAAAGCCACCCCAAGTCAACTGCTGTAAAAATTGTCAGAAGAAACTTGTCTCTAAATTGGTGCTTAGAGACAAGCACTCCAGACATGAGGCAGGACCCATGGAGCATGAGGATAATGTTCTTTCTGAGCCCAGCCAAGTTCACCCTGGGGTAGCAGGGAGGTCAAGGGCCAGGGGGAGGGTTTCACCCTGATGAGCCCACCTGCAAGGCAGCTGATCGGGTAAAGGCATTAGAGACTCTGGGAAGTATAATCCTATAATCAGGTTGATAGTTCAAGGACACAGATGCATCTTTGTTCCCTAAAGGGTTGAGAGAGATGCAGCAAATCAGAAAATGAGATTTACATTCTCTTAGGAAGATTAGTCATTGTTCACCTGGGCAACAGGTCATGAAGATCAAAAATATGTGCTCCAGAGTTGAAGGAAGGAGTCCCGACTCCTCTTCATTGATTACCAATTAGTATTGACAGAACTCTCACTGTGGGGTGTGGGGCAGGTGTAACCAGGGCTTTCTCTAAAATAACACTTTAGCAAGGAAGGGACAGAAGAGTTTGAATGCATCTCAAAATGATCTTTAGCTAGTAATAATAATGATAATAATATTTTAATCCTGCAAAGGAAAGATAAAATCTGAGTATCATGTAAGAATGAAGAAATTGGTTCCACACGTAGGAAAAGTGCTGCAAAAATAAAGGAAACCAAAATTTAAAAGTCTGGTTGATCAGCCAAACTCTGTGGCTGGGTCCCTGGGCTGTTCTTTCTCCTCCTGAGATGTTTGTATTGTTTGCATCACTGTGACAATAGGATAAGAATGTGGCACCTTGAGGTGAACTCAAAGTCATCTTCACTCTCTGCTCAGTAAGGGGAAAGCCATGCACTGGGGAGTCACAGACTCAGTGGAGAGGCTGGGAATCGGAAGCTCAGTGGAGAGGCTGGGAGTCAGAGGCTCAGTGCAGAGGCTGGGCGTCGGAGGCTCAGTGGAGAGGCTGGGCGTCAGAGGCTCAGTGGAGAGGCTGGGCGTCGGAGGCCCAGTGGAGAGGCTGGGTGTCGGAGGCTCAGTGGAGAGGCTGGGCATCGGAGGCCCAGTGGAGAGGCTGGGCATCAGAGGCTCAGTGGAGAGGCTTGGCATTGTCCAGGGTTGAATCCTGACACTGAGGTTTCAGGCAAATTACTGGCCTGTGTGAGGCCTAACTTCCTGATCCCTAAGAAAGGCCCATGAAGCCTGTCTTGCAGGTTCTCCTGGAGATGACCTAACAGGAAGCTGGGCCACAGCAGGTCTCATCTCACGTTAGGTCCTTCTTCCCTCTGCCCCATTTTCTGTGTGTGAAGGAAGAGCTATGGGGGAGGGAGTAGTGCAAGATCCAGACTCATGGTCTGTATGATTTTAGGAAAAACCCCCTAAGAATTTCCCAAGACCTACATAGAATTGGAGTTAAAAACACATATGCTCCAAATGTGTCTATTATTGGCTACTTATTTAATAATACAGTTATGACCTAAGTAAAAAAGAAGAAGAAAAATAGCCATATCTTTGATTGTAACTTGTAGTCAACATTTTTCCATACCCAAGAAACCCTTTTTGATGTTTATCTTCCAGTAGTTGATGTTTGGTTTTCAACATTCTCCATACTACATAAGGTCATTGGGGAATTATTTTAAAAAAAAAAAATACCAGTCATTGCCACATGTAATTTTGTTGTCGTTCTTCTGAGAGTTTTCTTTACGAAACTGAAAATTATTTGTGGTCTTGTCCTCACTTGAAACAATTAAAGAAATATATACTATGCACATGTCTCTCACAGAGCTTTCAAGTTGTACCTGGTAGGAATCATCCCCCACAACTTCAGCCCTGGCAGAACTTCCTGTTGGTACTAACTAAGGGCCCTAGTTCGTAGATTTTGTTAAAGAGTCATTGCTTTAGTCAACGTCTTCACGAAACACACAGTGACAGCACAGAAGAACACCACCACTGTAAAAACCTTCTGCTCTTCCCTTTGACCTTTCCCATCCCTTCCATTAAACCTTTCTTGGAGCTCATTTGGAAGAGGGAGCCCTGAAGAGCCTTTCAACTTACCCGATAGATGGTGGAAGTATGTAGCACATTTCTGGGAGAAGTTCTACATAGCGAAGTTATTATATCATGTATCTTGCTTAATTCAGGTGTAACTATAGCAACTGCCTATAACTGAGTAATCTCTCATGAAAATTAGTTTTGCCTTAGGCCACTTTAATTAAAGTATAAATATTTTGAGGGAGGAACAAGTTAGATTTTTAAAGAGGGAGGAGTAACACGGAAAAATGTGTGTGTGTGTATGTGTGTGCACATGCACGATCTTCTTCACTACTTTTTTCTGTCATGGCCCAGAAAGCTAAGGAAACTATCAATATAAAATAAAAATGCTTTTAAAAAAGAAACATTTAATAACATTCATTTTTAAATGCTTAATTTAAACACATAATGCATTTGTTTTCCTCTACATGCATAAACTCTATTACAACAAGTGATATCTGTTTGGAGAATGAAATAAAACTACCATTACTACTTAGGATTGGGAGGCAGTGCAGGTTCTTCCAGGGGAAGCCAGATTGGTAACAGATGCCAGTGGCATTGTGGATGCCAATGCTGTTCCATTACTGTACCACCAGTAGTTAGCTGCGTAATCTTGAGCAACTTTCCCAGCTCTGAACCTACGTTTCCTCCTCTATACAAGGGAAGTAACAGCACCAGCGTCATAGGGTTGTTGGTGGAATTAAGATAATGCATGAAAAGGACTTGGCAGGGGTACAGTCAACACGTATTGGGGATGGATAGCATCGCTAGCAGTTCATCAGAGAGGCAGAGCTGATGGGACGCTCAGGATGGATTGCTTGGAGACTTGGGTCCTGATCCTCACTCTTCCAGGAACCAGCCAGGAAGCCTCTTCTCCTCTCTGTGGTCCAGCTCTCTCACAGTCTCAGGAGACCTGACTAGATCTCATTTAAAATTCACCCATTCCCCTAGTTCTGTACTTCGAATTCAGCCTGCACCAAATACTCCTTGCCATTGTCTCCTTTACGTTTCTGAAGGGCCCAGTAAAGTGGAGATCAGCGAATCTATTTGTCCCAGACAAGGACACGGGTTCACAGAGGGTCTCAGAGCCAGGCCGGGGAGGAGCTGAGTGTTGGTCCCACTGACTCACACTTTTCTGATCCTCCTGAGTTCAGAGTATGTGCAAAGAGATTCAATCGGAGGTACATACCTCTTCAAACTGAGGCCACGCCCCAAAGTCCATATTTGTCCCTGAATTCAGACCCCATTGATCGGCTTCTCCCACGGGATGGCCTTTGCCCTGTGTTCACGCAGCAGTCATCCGAGTGTCCTCTTGGCATCTGGCTGTTAATTAGCCTGGAACTGACAGCCTAGACATTGATGAAAGTTATGATTCCCAAACTTCCCCCTGGAGCTTTGAAGGATGAATCTGCGAAAACATTTACCAGTATTTGTAGGATGGAATTCTGATTCATTTCAGATATTTTTTAAAGTCAAAATACTGTGTAAAAAGAAAACACATGCCCCTTCAACCCCCAACATAATTGAACATTTAAAGGGCCTGGGTGGTTCCATTTATTAGAATCACATGGAGGGAATGTATTGACTCTGCTAAATTTATGATTCTCTCAAATGGATAATTCTGTTAAAAGAAAGGGAGAAAAATCTTTCTCATGAAACTTCTAATTCCAGTTCAACAAATCCCTAATATCTAGTGAGAATGTAGAGTGTTTAGGGAAAATTAAGGCAAGATATTGCCGTAGATTTGACATCATAGATTTGAGGACTGGCTGGGTGCCCCATTGCCTATGGCAGTGCCAGCTTTGCCTATCGCTCAGGCAACCCTGGGAATGGGCAGAGTGACCTGGGGCTTGGAGGGGCGCATAACTGTTCAGGGTCTTGGGGAAGACTAGCAAGCACAAAAGGTTCTTCTTGAAGAATGAGCAAAACCTACAGGGTGAAGAGATGAGAGGATGGTCTTTAAGGCAGCGGCAGTAACACAGAGGTCAAAGCTTTTACCCTCAGGCGGATGGGGCCTGGTAAAGTCAACTGACAAGCTTGCCTGCTGGGTTCTTCAGGAAACAGACTTAGACACAGGAACACGTTGGGGATGACATCAGAGAAGGAAAAAGAGAGAGCACAGAACTCTGCCCCTGCCAGGGGCTTCCCATTGATGGAACCCACGCTGATAGAGAGGGCTAGGCACTTTTACCGTGGCCTCCACCCCAGTCCCATCCCACACAGTCTGGGACCTCCCTGAGAAGAGTATAACCTGAATTCAAAAGCCAAGGGTGGGCTCTGAAGGAGCCAACAGGTGGAGGCTCCAGGCGACCACCTCCTGCTGAAGGCAGCGCTGAGCGACACTTCTGTGCCGGCCATCATGAGATGCAGCAGTGACACAAGTGAAGCTTACCCAGGGCACGGTATGTCTTCTGCTGAGCATGTTCCCTTCATTATTTCATTCAACCCTCAGGGCAGCCTGGTAAGGCAAGCGCCATTAGCAAGAGTGCCGTTTTCCAGGTACAGTACATGGCTGGGGAAGGCAGTGCCAACTCAGAAGCACGTGGCTGGCATGCAGCAGGGGCAGTAGCAACCCCCGCCACATGCAGAGCTGGTGGTCTTGACAGGATGCTGGTACCGGGAGAGGCAGACCTGGGCCAAGCCACCAAGGCAGGAGGCCAGGTCAGAGGGCTGTCACGGCGCAGCCCAGAGCAGGGGCAGGGTGAGCTAAAGAAGAAAGGATGGCTTTGGAAAAGCTTCCAGCAGAGAACTTGCATGGCGCTGTCTCCAAGCAGATGCATCGGGTTAGACAGCTGTAACTGGAGGATGCTGAGGTGACTGGCATGCTGAGCTTTGACACCGCTGCTTCCACCGATTTTAGCAGCCTGTATGAAAAAAAAATTCTTTTTTTGTTTGTCTGATTTTTTGTTTATTTTGTTTTGTTTTTTTGTTTTGTTTTGAAATAGAGTCTCGCTCTGTCGCCCAGGCTGGAGTGCAGTGGCGCAATCTCAGTTCACTGCAACCTCCGCCTCCTGGGTTCAAGCAATTCCCCTGCCTCAGCCTCTGACTGAGATTACAAGTGCCCACTACCACTCCCAGCTAATTTTTGTATTTGTGGTAGAGGAGGGGGGTCTCACTATGTTGGCCAGGCTGGTCTTGAACTCCTGACTTCAGGTGATCCACCCACCTCGTCCTCCCAAAGTGCTGGATACAGGCGTGAGTCACCATGCCTGGCCATAATCTGCTTAAATTCTATTCATAATACTCCTATTTTAGTTATTTAACTTACTGAATAGGTCATACATTCGCAAGTTTTGAGAGCAAAGGTATGAAGGTATATATACAGAAAAAAAATCTCTCCCCTTTCTCTGATTCCATCTAATTAATTCCTGCCGTACAGTATACCCAAGCATGTATCCAATGTTATCAAACATTTCTGATGCATTCTTCTAGAGCTTTTAAATGTACATAAAGCAAAGAAGAACAACACACCCATCCTTTTGACCACATGTTAAAGCATTCTATATACGCAATTCTAATTTTTTTGTACATAAAGGCCTATCTCACACTTTTTCACAGCACCATCTTATTCCACAGATTGGATGTAATACATTTGATTTATCTATTGATGAATATTATTTTGTTTGTGTGTTTGTTTGCTATTAAGAATACTACCGCTAAAAAAACATGTTCTTGGCCAGGCGTAGTGACTCACGTCTGTAGTCTCAGCACCTTGGGAGGCCAAGGTGGTAGGATCACTTATTATTTGAGTCTGGGATTTTGAGTCTACCCCAGGCAACATGGTGAAACCCCATATCTATAAAAAAGACAAAAATTAGCTGGGCGTAGTGGCTCTTGCCTGTGGTCCCAGTTACTCAGGAGACTGAGGTGGGAGACTCCCCTTAGCCTAGTAAGCTGAAGCTGGAGTGAGCTATAATCAGGTCAATGCACCCCAGCCTGAGCGATGGGAGTGAGATCTCATCTCAAAAAAAAAAATTCTTTATTTTAAAAGTTTTAGTTTGCTGTCTATCTGTGGTGATACCCTTTTTCTAATTCCAAATGTTATATGTTTGAATTTCTTTCTTTTTTTTCCCTTGATCACACTTCCCCCAAACAACTCCATTTTGTTCATCTTTTCAAAGAGCTGGATCTTCACTTTATTTATTATTTCTATTCATTTTATTTCTAACTCATTGTGTTCTTCTATCATGATTAATACCTGCTTTTGCTTATTTTTGTTTTTATGTAACTTCTTGAGTTGAATATCTCTCGTTAATTCTTAAAAATATTTCTTCTCTAATAGTAAAGGCTTTTAAGGCTTTGAATTTGAATTGACAACACTATTGGTAGTTTGGATTTGTATGTTTGATTTGTATTTTTCTCATTGTTATTAATTTCTAACCCATCTGTAAATTTACTTTTACAATAAATTGATTTACTTTTTGACTCAAAACTGTTTTGAGTCAAAACAGTTTGAAAGAGTGCTTTTAAAATGTCCCACTATATTTATAATTTATTTTTTAATATTTGTTTGCAGCCTATTTTTAGAGTAATACAAATGGTTAAATAATGAGATGTGTAATTTCTACATTGAGGTAAGTAATCAAGTTTTCCTTTAGCCTACCTGTAGCCACATTTTATAAATATTTTCTGGTTATTTGAGGGGGAAAAGCTTCTCTTAGTGTCTATCAGCAGGGTACAAAATTAATCGTATCTATTAAAATAAACATGTTAATTGCAATGTTCATATCCTTTTTCTTTATCTCTTATTTCTGGCAAATTCTGAGTTGGTGCATTAATCTCTGGCACTGTTACTGTGCCTCAATAATTTCTCCTAGCAATTCTAACAATTTGCAGTTATACATCTTTTGATGCTATGTTGTTTGTGCATCAAAAGGTTTATGACTAAACATACAGCAGAGCATCTCTATGGAGTGTCAAGATAAAGGCTAAAGAGCTGCATTTGCTTTTCCTTATTTCTAGAACAGGCCAGGGGACAACCTCCCTGACTCTAATGTAATCTCCTTAACCATCAAATTTGACAAACCACGCGTGGTGCCCAGATATCAATTTGCTCAGTGATTTCACTGATGACTCAGAAACTCAGCCAGTGTCTTTTCCCTGAATGTAATCCAGTCATTTTATGGATTTTAAATGATGGGGTCACCATAACAACATACGCACAGTCTAATTTGTACCCAGACATGAGTTTCTACTCTTGGCAAGATTTGCCCTTTTTCTTTCAAAAAGAGTTTACTGTAAAGATTAAAAACTCAGCTGCAGTTGGGTTAGTTTCAAAAGAGGTCAAGTCAAGCTGCAAAATTAATATTTTGCTTTGCTACATAAAGTTTTGTCCAGCACAGTAGGAAAGAAATTTAAACACGTTTCAATTTGGAGAGGAAATTAAAGGGATTTTTTTTCCTCTTGACATCGCTTTTCCAGCAAAACCTCTTTTAAAATATCTTTATATATACACTTTTATGCACTTGAGCTGCCATTTTATAACCACAAATTCCTGGAAGTAGAATTCTCCTATCAAAGGATGAGAAACTTAAATTTTGACATATAATTTTACACGGCTCCTTGAAACACTGAATCTACACATTTAGTGTGCAACTGTATCTATATTCCCCCACCCTCACTACACCAGACAGCCTCAATCTCATGTTTCCAATTTGGCGGAAAAAAAAATATTTCCTCACTTTAATCACATTTCTTTCATTATTAATAAGTTAAAACATTTTCCTAAATTTAATAGCCATTTGTATTTCTTCTGTTAATTGCTTGTTCATTCACATTGTCCATTTTTCTCTTGGGTTTTCTTTCTTATCTTTAAGAGCCGTGTATTGAAATATTAATCTTTTATCATCTTAATGATATGTGTAAAACATTTTATATTCCATCCCTGTGCACGTATGACCTTGGCTGAGTTTCTTATCAATCATCTCAATATAAAGACACTGCAAAGTAGGTTGGCATTGTTCTTCTCAATTACACATGATAAGAACAGAATTCAAAGAAGCTAAGTGGATGTAAATGGACATAAAAGCCAGGATTATGTTCTGAGTTCCATTCACCTGTGGTCTTCAGTCCCTCAAGTGCTTACTGCACACGTTTTTCAGGATGCCTGTGGTTGCTGCTACCGTGGCTCCATACGGTATACAACCAACTTTCATTTAGCCCAGAGAAATCTACTGTCCCCCAAAGCCATAACAACCCTTATCCTCATCTAGGACCAACTTGGTTTAAGGTCCAGCCTCCTTGAATTCATGGAGTTTCAGTTTTCAAGAACATCTATGTTCAATCTTAAGGGAAAATCTATTACTTTGTTTTGGTTTGGTTTGTATTAGAGAAACCAGAGAACACTGAGTTCTGTGGATGCAGACGAGACAGTCCTGTGGCAAGTCTGCCTTCCATGCGGTATTTGCCATGAACGCTGGGGAGCTCTGATCGTAATCACAGAAACTTCACAGCAAATTTCCCTACGGAGAATGAGGTCGACCAGATACGCATATCGTGTTATTAACGTCTTTAGCTGATGCCAACCTGCTGAACTGTTTCAGAGAGGAACCAGGAAAAGCTAAAACACCACGGTGTCTTGTTTCACTGCTACAGCACAAAACCAGCATCTCCCTTTCGGAACCACCACATCTCCTCGGTCAGTAGACATTTGTGGACTGGGGGCAAACTGCCTAGTCTGGTCATGAAAGCCACTGCCAATAAGTGAGTATAATTACAGGGTGGCAGAGTCGTCTAACACAGCAGCAGGCCTAGGCCACGGAGGGTATTTGTTCCAGTGCCGTGTCTGTGGCCATCCGTGTCCAGGCTCCAGCTGTAGGTGGGTTTGGGCTGTTCACCGCGAGCAATTTCTAGACCACTGAAGCTCTCGCTTATTTTTTGTTCGTTTCACTCTGGGCTTTAGAGACTCTCGAAAGCAGCCACAGTCCAGCAAGGTCAACTTTGTGCAACTTAAATTTCTGTACAATGAATACCTGGAGTGCAGGGAGGAATTGCTCCCTAACACAGTGGGTTGGGGAGAAGTGCTTGTGGCATTCAGCTGACTCTGTGTAAGATTTCCGTAAGAGATGACAGCATCAATTCAGGAGTTAGAGAGGAGTACAGGGGACAGGGCAGAGGTGGAGGAGTGAAGCATGCAAATCCATGGCCAGAGTGCCGGCTTGAGATGCTGACTATACTCGTGATGAGACCTTGGGCGAGATGCCTCCGCTTCCCTCTGTATCCCTGTTTCCTCATCGCTAACAGAACCCACCCTGTATGGCACAGTGAGGATTAAACTGGAAAACACATGCAGGGCCTTACTGTGCCTAGAAAAATCAAAGAAATCAGTTGCTGTCATCACTGTCAGTGCAGTGCTCACCCCTCGCTGGGACACGCCACCTGCTGAGTCAGCCCGGCCGTGTCAGGTGGTCCACCTGCTCTGCCTTCCTGGTCCTCTGCTGGCCAGGTCCCTTCAGCTCTAGTTTCAGGCGTGATCAGACACCTCTGTGTGTTGCTTGCAATTCAAGGATAAATACTGTTTGTGAATTCAAATTATGCAAATTTGAAATTATATATTATTTTTAAATCAATACAACTTAACTCTATGCAAATATTCGGAATAATACAATGCCTGAAAGCCCAAACATCAAGAATCACCCAATTTCCTGGCGAGCTCCAGGACTTTGAAATCGCATCCTTGCCATTGCTGCAAGGTGGTGCTGTGTGAGCTGATGGGCAGCCACTCCTGAATTCCTCTGCCCAGGTCACTCTTGTATCAGGCAGATTTGAATTATTCCACAGCTCAGGAGTGCATCCTCTTCACAAAAGCTTCTTCCCAACGTGTGTCACTATAGCTACTCCTAGCAATGATTCTATTCCTGCACCATTTGGTACAGTTCAATAAACTTACTGAACAACTAGTTTGTACCAGGTACTCTTCTACTTGCTAGAGATGCAATAAAAAATGAGACATAGGCTGGGACCAATGGCTCACATCTTAATCCCAGAACTTTGGGAGGCTGAGGCGGGCAGATCACAAGGTCAGGAGTTTGAGACCAGCTTGGCCAATATGGTGAAACTGTCTCTACTAAAAATACAAAACAACAACAACAACAAAACTAGCGGGCATGGTGGTGCGTGCCTGCGGTGGCAGCTACTCAGGAGGCTGAGGTAGGAGAATCACTTGAACCCAGAAAGCAGAGGTTGCAATGAGCCAAGATTGTGCCACTGCACTCTAGCCTGGGCAATAGAGGGAGACTCTGTTTCAAAAAAACAAAAACAAAAACAGACACATTTTCCTGAGGAGGATATGCTCCAAGGTCAAAAACAGCCCATAATTATATGCCAATGTAATGCGACAAGTTACAGCAGGAAGCCTGCAAGTGGGTGTGCACAGGCTGGCACACGAGGCTGCAAATGCTTCCTGGAGAAAATAACCCAAGCTTGTAAGGACCAAAAGGGATTAGCCAGGTGAAAACAGGGGAGAAGAGGGAGAGGTGAGAAAAGAATTCAAGACAGGTCTGATGAAAACAAACTTTTTCCTATTCTTCTTAGGCTCAACAGAGAATACTTCCCCTATGGTCACCAAAATGCACTGTGGGGATTTGTCCCCATCAGCAACCAATTCTCCAGCAGATGCCAGCTGGATGCCCTCTAATCCATTTCAGTCCTGGCATGACCTACCTAGAGACAGCATCAGGTCCCACAGGTGGAGGGCTCAGTCTCACAAGACTGCCCCCACTTCAGATGTCAACCACAGGTAGTAGGTTGTCACCTGTGCTTCTGACCGAGGAGCTATACACTGGGGGTTTCCACAACGCCCTCCTCAGGCTCAGTTAATCTGCTGAGTGCTCCACAGATCTCAGGGAAACGCCGTCCTTATGTTTATGCATTTAGCATAAAGGATATTACAAAGAACACAGAAGAACAGTCAGATGGAAGAGATGAGCACGGCAGCATGTGAGGGAGCAGGCAGAGAGTTTCCAAGGTGCCACCCTCTAGGTGCCTTCCCGTGTTCAGCTAGACAGAAGCTCTCTGAACCCAGTTTTGGGGGCTATATGGAGACTTTGTTACATAGGCACGATGGATTAAATCATCAGCTGTTGGTGATCAACTCAACCTCGGTCCCTCGCCCCTCCCCAGATGCCAGGGGGTAAAGGTGCGGGTTTGAAAGCTCCAATCCTTTAATTGCATGGTGGTGCCCCCTCAAAGGCAGCCCCCCATCCTGTCACTACCCAGGAGCCCATCCGGAACACTTCATTAGGACAGAAGATGCTTGTCACTCAGGAAATTCCAAGGGATTAGGAGCTCTGTGACAGGAACCAGGGTCAAAGCTAAACATTAGAACAAAACATTCTCCTGGTGCCCCCATCGACAAGGGTTTTAGGAACTCTGTCAGGAACAGACAAAGTGACAGGTTCTCACTCTGTGGCCCACACCAGAATACACGGATGCCATTGCAGCTCACTGCAGCCTCAACCTCCCAGGGATCAGGTGATCCTCCCACTTCAGTCTCCCGAGTAGCTGGGACTACAGGCACATGCCACCACACCTAGCTAATTTTTGTATTTGTTGTAGAGACAGGTTTCACCATATTGCCCAGGCTGGCCATGTCGAGGGCACCTTGTCCTTGGCCAGCTAAAGCTCTTCCCAAAATGAATCTCAGGCCAATCTCATTGGCCAAACCAGGCACCCTCCAGCTGCTCTCAGGTCTCTCCTGTTAACCTTGAGCAGCCTCTGTCCTCAGGAGCTCTGGTGGGAGGTGCCCTAGACCCCCTGGCTCTTACCCCAACCCACAAATTCTTCAGCCATAGCTGGAAAGACTCTGACCTGCTTATCCCCGGGGTTTCCTGTCTCCTGGCTGACAGATCTCAGTGAAGCTTCCTTGCTTCTCGCTGCTTTTGGGAAGAGCGTGCTGGGAGGAACCTTCTGTCCCATCTCAGTGAAGGTCACTGTTTTCAGCATTGGCAAAGCCCTCCCTCCAAAATCCACGTTGACCTCTGCTGTCCTTTTCCATTTTCTTCTTGCAAACTCAGTAAATCAAGGATATTTTCGGCTCCCACTATATGAGCTGAAATACTGCCTTCCAAAGTTCAAGTTTTTTTGTTTGTTTGTTTATTTTGTTTGCTTTAAGATGTTCAGCCCTCTATTTCCTCTTACATGTAAGGTCATCTTAAGAATATGTCCTTAAAAGCACAAATCGCTAAGCATTGGTCTTTAGGCGGCCGCTTCGTTCTGTCTCACAGTGCTCCAGTGGGAGTTTCAGCTGCTGGTCCTGGCTACCCAGGACTCATGTGAGGTATTCCAGAGTCATGCAGCTTTCTTGAGCTTCAGGATCCCTTACTGCAAAATAAAGATGGCAACCCTAAGTCACAGAGTTCAATTTAAGATAACATCCATAGAGCATGTAACATAGTGCTTGGCACATAGAATAAGCAATGAGAATCGTGATGATTATAAGTGATAATATTATTTTAGCATCCCTAAAAAGTATGAGGCCAGGCACAGTGGTTCATGCCTATAATCCTAGCCCTTTGGGAGACTGAGGCAGGTGATTTCGTGAAGCCCAGGATTTGAGACCAGCTTGGGTAACATGGTGAAACCCCATCTCTACAAAAAATACAGAAATTAGCCAGGTGTTGAGGGTGCATGCCTGTAGTTCCAGCTATTCAGGAGGCTGAGGTGGGAGGATCACGGGAGGCAGGGAGGTCAAGGCTGCAGTGAGCTGTGATTTCACCACTGCACTCCAGCCTGGGTGACAGAATAAGACCTCATCTCCAAATAAATAAATAAATAAATATTTAAAAATATTCAATGCTTCTATTTACAACCTCTTCTTTTTTATGCATTGCAGATAATTTTTTACAAGGCTCTGAAGAGCCATTAAAAGAGTCGCAGTGATGCTGGTCAATACGGAGCTCCCTTTTCTCGCCATGAGAAGTCTGGTTGGACTACGTCAGTTCCCACCCAGCACTGAGCATTCTTGTTGCAGCCTGTTTGAAATGGAAAGCACTGTACGTTATTTTTAGCATGTTTATGTGTAGGTTGTGCTAGAAGACCCCATAGCATTTCAGGCCCTGAGTCATCACTGGGGACAACCAGCAGATCCCACTGGAACTGCAGGTGACAATCACTTTATTCCTTCGGGAAGTTTATCAGTGCTTTCAGATTAGTAAAACAAAGCCACTTCTTATTTGTTTTAGAGTGTTCACATTCACATGTGCCATTTCCAACGGTCTCTGAAAGAAACAGCACAGGTTTGTTCTCAATGAAACTAAGGTGAGGAGAGAGAGCCGTGAAGCCATGAAGCTGGGAAGGGAGGATTGAGGTGAGGTGGTTTCTGCTCTCCCATGCTCTAGCAAGGTGTTGTCAGTGTGATGCTGTGGCTGACTGCCGGTGAAGGTGGTCCCTGCTGTACCTGACTCAACCCCCCCAGTATCTGGGTGTCTCTGGGATTGGACACTGGACCCAACCCAGGCCAGTTTTCACCTAAGGAGTATGAAGTGAAATTCCATCTGGTCAGCCAGCAGGTGGCTGCAGTGTGGCTTGCAGAGCTGAGGGCGAGTGTCTGTGTCCCATCCAGGCGCCCAAGGAAGCAAAGAAAAGCTGTCTGCAAAGGAAAAGCAAATGAGGCTGGTAGCTCAGAGAAGAGCCATGGAGAGTCCCCAAGCCTTCCGCGTCCTACATCCGACTCACTCCACTCTCAGCTCCTGGAGACACTCCAGAACCCATATGTCATATAAGCCCATCTTTTTTTTTTTTTTTTTTTTTTTTTAAAGATGGGGTTTCACCATGATGGCCAGGCTGGTCTTGAACTCCTGACCTCAGGTGATCCGCCCACCTCAGCCTCCCAAAGTGCTAGGATTACAGGCGTGAGCCACTGCGCCCGGGCTAAGCCCATCTTCTCTCTAATCTATATGTTTTACTTCTAATCCTAATAACTTAAGAACCTTCCGCTTTTTCCTTAGTCAACCTAACTCTCATTTCTGTTGATCATAATTTAAGAATCTTAACAAAGACTATGAGTTCCACATGATTTGCCTGCCCAGATCTCAAAATATTCTATGAAGACTTTTAATTTTTATGTATTTGTGTGGTGAGGGAGAGAATAGAGTCTCGCTCTGTGGCCCAGGCTGGAGTGCAGTGGCATTATTGCCACTACTGCAACCTCCGCCTCCCAGGTTCAAGTGATTCTCCTGCCTCAGCCTCCCAAGTAGCTGGGATTACAGGCACCCACCACCACACCCAGCGAAATTTTTGTGTTTTTTTGGCAGAGATGGGGTTTCACCATGTTGGCCAGGCTGGTCTCAAACTACTTGACCTCAAGTGATCCGCCTGCCTCAGCCTGACAAAGTGCTGGAATGACAGGCGTGAGCCACTGCATCTAGCTTATGAAGACTTTTTAAATGTTCCTTTGATGATGAGGAACATTTGAGGATACAACAAACAGGCCAGGCTTAGCTGATTCCATTGCTGCAAAGAATTTTTCACAGCAAGAATTCAAAGTGAATCATTCCCTTTCCCCTATGGCACAGAGGCGCGGATACCTAACATTTAGTAAGTGATAATTATGAAAGAAAAATGGGCTCTCAGATGGCACTGCCCCGGCACATACAAAGAAACAAATAAAATCAGATCTTGTGAGTGAAGCAAAGTTTCAATTACATACGACTAAACACACAATACTCGTTTTCTAAAATTATCTGATTTCAGGTCTATAGCGGAGGCCTGAAGCTGAGCCTGGTGGGAGGATTAACCTTTCTCTGTGAGGGTTCATCAGAGGCAAACGTGGGAGGAAGGAAGAAACTTAAAGAAAGAATGGGAGGAGGAGACAGAAGACTAGGATGGCAGAAAGGGAACCCAGGAATCAGTAGAGGTACAAACAGAGGAGGAGGCACAGAGTCTCCCAGGACACCCAAGCCCTGGAACCCTCTTTGAAACCTCGAAAGAAAAGGGTGCTTTCTTTTTGTCTCCTTTCTTCTCTCTCTCTTTTTCTCTCCCTTCTTTCCTTCCTTCCTACTTTTTTCCTTCTTTAGAGTCTCAAGGAAGAGTTGGTAATTCTTTATCCTAAGGAATTATGATAAGGTTTTGAGCTCTGGGAATGTGCAATGTTTCAGAAGCACAAAGAATTCATTATCTATTCTCCAAACAAAGCAATAATTAGATCACTCCTGATAACTAATATCATGTTTTCAGAAGCCCTGAGTAGATGATAAGCTAATATTTGTACAGTGACCTTAAAAGCGTGGCAGCTAAGAAGCTCTTGGAGAGATGCCCAGAAAAGCACTCATTAGTAAAGGATTCGGCAATTCAATGTGGAAAGGAACTTTCAGAATTCTTTTAAAAATGTTTTCAGTTTTGTAAATCACTATGTTAGAGTAACTGTGGAATTATTCTTTGACAGTATAATTACATTTTAATTGTATAGCAATTATGTGTTCAATAGTAATCAAGGGGAAATTCAGTAGCCAATCAGCTTTCACCACTGTGAAATGCACGGACTTTGTGGCTCACAGGGTAGAAGACTTCTGTTTTCCCTTCGCCATCTGAATCATTCAGCTGTACTTGAGCATTTATAAACATGGCAGGGGCTTTCTCAAAGGCGTGAGAATGCTCAAATATCCCCAAAGAAGTGGCCACTGTCTATTAAAAACCTAACTAGAGGCTATTTCATGAAATGTTCTGATGACAATTTTAGGAAAATATTCTTCGTTATGCAATCAGCTCCCATGGGACAATCAAGTCTTCAGAGGGAAAAAAAAAAGGAAGCATTTTGTAGGGGGCTGGGGTGGGTGCAGGAGCCTCAGCCAAAATTCTTTTTGGATGGTCCCACTTAGAACTGTTCCTCCTTTCTTTCTGCTCTAAATGTTAAGTAATTCAGACTAGAAACCACAATCTGGCACTAATGAGCAATAAAATGCTTCTTAATCCCAAAGATCTGTGTATTATTTTCCCCCTATATTTTACATGTTGTGATTTACGGATCTGCTGTCTGGGCTGTGAGGACTGTAAAAACTATTATATGGTTATTTTCCATTGTAAAGTGTTTTCTAAAATACTAAATGTTTTATGTCTGTTATCATTGTTAACCCCTGCACGGCTGCTCATCGTGTCTAATGTGTGGTTGTGGTACATGGACAAACTGGGAGCTATTTAGAAAACTAGAGTCTGTTTTAAAAATTGATCTGGATAGGTGTGATGGTACATTAAATACTAACTGATCTATATTCTTAAGGGGGAGACAAGCAAGCCATTTATGGAACTTAAGGGCAGGACCAAGCTAAACTCAAAGGGATTCCAGGGACAGGGAAGAAATTAGTTGAGGGAGGTCTAAGGGCACTTGACCACTGGGGATGATCTCACCAGGCCTGGACAAGGGACCATCCCATGTCATGGAAAATGTCTAACAAGCTAGCTGTGGGGGAGAGGGGGGTATGGGGGTTGCCAGTTTCTGCGGTGTAAATGCTCTCGTCTTGGCCATTTCGAAACTACCAACGTGACACCACTGAATGTCAGCAGGAGAGAGACGCACCCGACTTGCTGTCACAATTCTCTCACCTTCTCATTTTGGATTGAGAGTAAAGGGAGACTCTATCCCCCTACATATTTCAGAGTACGCCGATAAATTCTAAGGATAGACATAAAACATTTCTCAGTTTTGTTAGGGAAGTATTTAGCTGTCATTTGTTTTTAGTTTCCCAGAATCTAGAACCCACTTCTGTGTTTTACGAATTCCCTATCTCATGAAACCCAGTGGAAAGCAGAACCTGAAATGGCAGATCCCCTCCTTCCCAGCATCCCTTGCAGGTAGGGCGTGGTCATGTGACCAAGCTCCACCAATCAGATGTGCGCCCAGGTCCTTCATGCCGGAAGTCGGTGGCACTGGAGGTGGTCCATGGCACCTGACAGGAAGCAGTGCCCCTGGCTGTGAAGCTGGACCCTGGCTGCAGCCAGAGGCACAGCCCAGCAGGGCCAACAGGGTGGGGGCAGCCGGGCTGGGGGTCACACCTCCTGCACGTGCTGACTGTGGCAGTGGTCCTGGCACTGCCTGGCCTCCCTTTCCTACACAGATTTCTTTTTTGTCAAGTCTGCTTAGATCAGCCAGAGCAGGTGGTGGGGCTGCCCTGACCCGGAGCAGGAGGGTGATTTTCAGGTTACTGCAGCCAGCTTCTCACCACACAAGGCCATGTGGGGTGGCTGCCGTGGCAACAGCAAAGTCAGGAGGGAGAGGATGCCCTGTTCCCTCAGCAGTGGAACTCGGGCTGGTAGTGTCTCACGCCATCTCACAGCTATTTGGAGAGAAACAGTATTTTTGTCCTATAACACAAACTCTGTTTTACAAAGGCTGGTTTTAAGATTTGGCAGTGGAGTCATGGACCCCCAAAAGCCTGCTCATGTTGTCTAGGTGCCTGTGGAGCCTGGGTGAACCTATTCTGCAGGGAGTTCATGAGATGTGGGTGGGCTAACTGCAACCAGACATGTCTGAAATCTCCCCACCATCTGGCCTTCCCCAGGGAGGAGGATAGCATTGGTTGCATGATTGTTAAGCGTGCCTGTCGGGCGAGGGAAACACTGAGGCGCTGAGAGGTTATGTGACGCCAATTTTAAGGCGCAGAGCCAGAGTGCAGCCTGGATTCTGTGTCTCCCTGGCTTGAATGTCTGTGCCATTTCATCTACGGCAGCAGAGGATTAGCTGGACTTTTCCAGACTTGTGTGTTGGGTTGGTGGGGAGTGAGGGACTATGGGGGAAAGAGTGCTTCCTCATGCACAGAGAATGAGATTATAAACTAGGGGATTTTTAATGAAAAGTGATGATAATATGCCACAAGGATCTTGAGATTATTCAAAATCTTCACCTAATTCTGCTTCCAGGAACCCACCAATGGGACTCAACCAGAGAAACAGTCAAAGCTTTAACTCCAACACTGTTTATTTTCGCTTTATTTATAAAAGCAGAAATTGGAAACAACATAGTTTAAAGGGTGAAGATGATTGAAAAATTACAATACATCTCTTTATGCAGCCATCAAAATCCGTGTTTTCAACGGCATGAAAAAATTCTCAACAGGTAATATGAAGTGAAAAAAAGGACATACAACTATATTTAGTATACCAATTTTGTGTGAAACAAAAACGTTAAGAATGATTCTTTCTGGCTACAGAATCATTGTGATTTACAGTATTTTCCAAAATCTCTGCAATGAGATTTTGTAGAGAATCTACAAAATTTTCTAATGCACATATTGATGTATTGAAACACAAAGAATGTGTATAGAAATTCATCTAAATAGTCTGGAGCTCAATACTAAAAACAAAAGATTACATTAAAAGCACACACACACACACACAAAGAAATCTAACAAGACCCTCAACAAAATGCTTAAAGATGATGGGAAAAAAAAAAAAAAAAAAACAATGGAAAGCAAAAAGGAAGCAGACATCTAATATTAATAGAAGATGAAATTGAAATTCTTAAGAAGTTGTACAGTATTGTGAGAAATCTCGTTATTTTGTATAGAATTAATCAGGAAATGTCATCTTCAGATATGTACTAGGGCACGATGGTGGCAGAGCCTGGAGTTGAGAATTACATGTGAATTTGAACTCTTAACAGGGACCTGCTTGCCTGTAATCCCAGTAGTTTGGGAGGCTGAGACAGGCAGATCACCTAAGGTCAGGAGACCAGCCTGATCAACATGGTGAAATATCTCTACTAAAAATACAAAAGTTAGCCCTGTGTGGTGGTGTGCACCTGTAGTCCCAGCTATTCCGGAGGCTGAGGCAGGAGAATTACTTGAACTCAGGAAGCGGAGATTGCAGTGAGCTGAGATCATGCCATTGCCTGGGTGACAAAAAAGAAAAACCACAGTGACCTGTTATCAGCCAGAGGAGTCTGTGGACACCAGCACCTCTCTGCATCATTTTCTTCATCCCTAACAGCAGAAATACCACTAGTGACCCCACAAGGTCGTGGAATTAAATGGATTGGATGTGAAGTCACTCACACAATAATGGATATAAACAGCTGCTCAACAATTTTCTTTTTCCATGCGCTGAGCAACACAGCAACAAAATATGTAAAGAAGAATTTATTACACATATGAGAGAAATAGACAGAAATATAATCATTACATGAGATTGTGACTCACTGCCGTCTAAATTCAGACAATAGCAACCACTCAAATTGCTGTCTGGGGATCATGAGGGATACAAAAGGGCTTTGTAAACTATGAGGCAGCAGGACAGTGTTAGCTGTTTTGCAAGATGCAAAATAATATTTATGGGAAGTGATTATTTTTTTTCCAAGGTCACAAAAAATACTCAATACATTTTAAAGTAGAAATATTTCAGTCCATATTTATGACCTCAATATGATACATTCTAATATTAGTTGTTTATATTTAAAGTAGAGAAATGTTGTCTTCTCCAACATTTTCAAGTGCTCCCTGAACTAGCACTTGCCAAACAAATGAAATAATTTAACAGTAAATTGTTGGGAAAATAAAACACTCTATATTAAAATTTTAATAATAAATCAAGTTATGCCTGAAAAAATGGAATTGACTATTAGAATTTAAATACAAGATTAATTTACAAGCTTTGATGTAATAAAGAAAATCACCAAAAAGATATTCAAAAGAATTTAAAATGTTTAACATATATAAATGAGGACAGGCTAAGATAAATACTACCAGAAAATATGAGTCCATAAAGAACTTACAGAAATTGATTAGAAAAAATTAAACTCAACAGATTTGTGGAAAAAACTATTTCAACCCCTAGAACACTAATTTGTTATTAACTAACAGATGCAAAGATAAACAAGAATATTTTCTTTAATAGTGTGAAGATTCTCAGAATCAAAATAGAGTCACTAATGTTAAGAAAACCCTGACAAATAGAGCCAGGAAAGGCCATGAAGAGAGGCTTCTCATACTTGTATGTCTGATAACATGAAAAGACTACAAAACCACAGCCTTGCTCAAAGACCATCACAACCTCTCACGAAAAAAATACTTCTGCAAGGATATCTGCCCAGCAACTGCCTGTCCAACCTTGGAATGGCATCACCCTTGATATGGATCTCTGGAGCCAATGATAATTATTTCAAAATAATTACGTAATCCTCCGCATTTTTTTCCTTTGAAAATCTTCATCTCTTTACCTTCCTGAACACACGCTTAGTTTGCTATGGCATTGCATGTAGTGATGCTCTATTCTCAAATAAAACATCTCTTCTTTTAGAGAGCCTCTCTCTGTGTGTTATTTAGGTTGAGAATCTTAATATATTCTCCCATGTGCTGGGGAATGTTCTAAGCACCGATGTGTTCATTCCTTCCACCCTCGCAACAACTCTCTAAGGTAGATAGTATCCTTGTTCCCATTTTACAGATGGGGAAATGAATCCCAGGGGGGTGAAATAACTCATCCACTGTCACAGCCAGGAAGTGGCAAACTGGGATTCAAGGTCAGGGTCTGTTTTCTCCTGTTCATTTTCTTACACCACCGTGATTGATGAAGCCGAAGGTGTAACCATAAATATGGAAATGCAGCAAGATTTATAGTGGTTAAAACAATAGAAACTGCCAACAATGTAGAAATGCTGAAATAGGTAAGTTGCATTAACTGTAGAACTTTTATACTGTCGCTTAATTTATAATTAAGCCAACTTTGAGCAAATTAAAGATACAAAGTTAAGTGAAAAGAACATAACCTGCATGCAACCATGTAAAACATGCCTGCAGAAAGATGAGGACGGGAAGGTTGCATGGAAAGGAAAATGGTTGACGTGGCGATAAATTGTACCCATGCAATACGAAGTGATAGCAGCTGGGGAGGAAAGGTTAAACAGTGTTAGAGTCTCTTTGCATTTCCCCCAAAACAGCACCCCTTCTTTCATCGCAAAGGCTTCCTGGGGCCCACAAGCCCCTGTCCATCCGCTCCTTTGAGGCTGCCTGGCACCTCCTTTGGAGGCATTTCCCTGGCACCCAGCCCACACCTGGCGTTGGGCTGTCCTCTGCAGCTCCACAGCAGCCTGCTTGTCCCTTCGTGGTGAGCCACACTGCACAGGGCTGGCTCCTCCCTTTTCCCACAGCACCCAGGAGACCCTTGAGGGTGGGGCCGGTCTTCTGCATTGTGCAGCCTCCTCTCCTGCCATAGGGCCTGGCCCTTGGAGCCCATGTGTATCTGTTGAAGAACACAGATATCTGGGTCTAAATTTAAAAATATACAAAGCTAAATAGCTAAATATAAAGCTCTGATAGCTTTATAACATTTGTTGGACAATTTTCCTCCCAGAATACTGCAAATTTGAACCCAGAATTTTATAAGTTAAGCATTCCAGAGCACCATAAATGGAAAGACTGCTAGGCGCTCTTGTCACATTGAAAAACTATCATGCCTGTCAAACCTGAGATGTCACCTCTTTCATGTTGAATCTTAATTCCAGGAGTTCTACGTTCATCGTAATAACAATACTATTAATATCTGCTCATCTTTCTAAACAGTAAATTTCAGTAGCAAACATTTTGAAGAGAATTTGTTTGACCTTTAAAATGGCACTGGGAAGTAAGTTTTTATTCCATCTCACCTATGTGGAGCTGGAGGCTCAGCACTTTGTTGTAGGCAGTGTGGCTTGCTTCAGGCTGCCGTAAGAAAGCAGTAACAAAAACCTCTCTTTAGTATATACTGAACGGCACCTAGGAAGAGCATTTAAAAGGGAATTAAGCAGAACGCTGAGATTACTCCAGCTACTTGGTGATAGTAACAATATCACAGGTAGTTTTCACACTAGCGTGGGACTTTGCCGTTTTCAAAGCAGTGTCATGTGTGAGCTGGGTTTTGTTTGCACCTTATAGTTCCAGAGCTGTATTCATCTTACTTAATTTGGGCTCTAATGAAGGCAAGGTTGAGAGAGATGCCCAGTAATGACACAAAGCCTTGCTCCACTTCCAGCGTGGAGCCCTCAGCTCTCCTGGGTCCTCTCCTCTCCTCCCACAAGAGCACCTTCAGTGAGCGCACGAGGATGTAGATTTTATAGACGTAGGAAGTGAAGACGCGGGAATTTAGGTAATATTCCTGATATTGCACAGCCAGTGAATGGAAAAATCAGGAGTCTGCATCCATGCCCAGCAGACTTTGCACTAAGGCAGGGGTTCTCACAGTGTGACTCCTGTACCAGCAGTATCAGCAGCATTTGGGAACTTAATAGAGGTGCAGGTTCTGGGCCTTCCCCACTGACACTGCTGTATCCGATCTGCCGGAGGTGGAGCTCTGCCTTCTTGCAAGCTCTGGGATGATCCTGATGCTCTCATCTATATATTAATACCTATAGCTATCAATGGCTGCTAACTGGTGGATGAGGACTTGAACGCAGGGGTTTTGATCCCTGATTCCATGCTCCTTCAATGGACTATATCAGCTGTTCTCAGTCCCACCTGAACATTAAATCATTTGGAGAGTTTAAAAGCAATTCATCAGCAACAAAAACAAATAACACAAAGAAAGAAACAAACATTCTCCAGGCCCCACCCCAGGACAATTAAGTCAAAGTTGCTTGGGGTGGCACCAGGAGCTGCCTTTGTTTAGAGCACCCAGATGCCAAGCAGCTGTTTCCCTGACTGTCTGATAATCCTTGGCAATCAGTCTCCATCTAAGTGCCAGTCCTTGAAAAGCAGACTGCAAGCTCTAAGCTGTGTGTGTGGGTGGAGCTGCTGGCTGTGTGGCCACTGTAAGGATCAGTCTCCACTGCAGGGTGATGGTCCAGGCTACATCTTTGGGGAAACCCCCATGTCATATTCTTAATGCTCTCTAAGTGTTTTTACCCTAAGGTGAACATGCTAAGTGTTCATATCTGACTGACCAGAGTCAGAATCTTCTTCTCTAGAACAAGGTTCTCCTAGTCTCTTTCCTGAAGGAAATATCAAGAGTCTAGTGGGGAATAAGCCTGGCTTCTGGGTGTCTGAACCACCTGCATAAAACCTTGTCATGGAGTTCGTAGGGGCTGAGGTGTGTATCAGATTGCATCTCTGCTTTCCTTGTATAGGTTCACCTGCCTATACAATTGTATTGCTGTTCTCTCTTCTTTCATTATATCCTTGAGGGTCTATGCTTTAAAAAAAAAAAAAAACTTTTTTGTTGTTTTAGTGGTATTTCAGAAATAAGGGTGACTCAATGGATGTGTTAAGCCTGCCACTTCTAACCAGAAATCTGTACAAAATTTCCTATGAGTGTCCTTCTTCATTCTAGCCTTTGTCCAGACATGCTTCCCTTGCTCTCTAGACAAGCAGCTTCCTTCTGTCCTCATATGCTCTCATTGTTCCTTCTTGCCTCCCTCTCTGCCAGAAATGCTCTTCCTCTTGAGTTCTGCCTGCTTGATTCCTCTCGCCCTTTGGAGTTCCCAGATCTGTCCCCTTATTGGAGCCTTCCCTGCAGCACCTGGAGCTGTGCTTGGGTCACAAGGTACTGTGGTCTTATGATGTGATTGATGTCAGTCTTCCCAACTAAAATGTAAGTTCATGAGGCCACGAACCTGGCTGACTGTGTGTGTCACTGTATCTATCTCCTCTACCCAACGCATATTTTTGAATAAATAAATGAGTGAATAGGCAGGTGGGGGCTTGAAGGCCGCTTGATTTTGGCAGTAGCATAATGTAATGTGAACTGGCTTTGCAGGCTGGTAAAGTTGGCACATCCTGAAACTCTCTCAGCAATACAAGAGCAATCCACAACAAACTTGCTCGACAAAAGCTAAAAGCAAATGAAACCAGGATTTTACTGAAAATATCTGTAATAGCAGAAATCCAGGGGTAATTAACACCTTCCCTTTCTACTCTTATTCAATATTTAGATTCTCCTCTTAGCACCCTAGACGAAGCAGAAGCTAGGTCACCTGCACTGGGTCCTTTCGTTTACTTCTTATCAAAACCCTGGCCATCTGGCATGTTAGGATCTCAGTAGAAAAGGAAACAAAATCCACAGGGTGTTAATGGGTTGATTTTTGTGGCAAACTTTAGGAACTTTCAGTAAAAGCCATAAAACAAATGAAGCTGAAGATATCCTGGATGGAAAAAAATGCCCCCTCTCGTAGTGATGTGTTTCTGGATGGGTGAACATTGTTCTCTGAGTTGAATTCCCATGAATAAGGGAATCCTGTCTAGGAAATAGGAGATGCAAGGTAAAGTCCCATTCTTGGACATGGACTGTTAAGGATTTCTCAGTCTGCTGTCATGTGAAGTGACTATAGGCGCAAAACAGGGTCTCTCCCACCAGTCTTCCTCTGGTTTGCTCTCCCTGCCCAAGCCCCACCCCCAGACATTCTGAGTCTGGCCCTGGCACTGGCCCTGACAAAGGCTTCCTATTATCCTACCCAGCAACTACAAGCTGGCAGGAAAAGAATCCAGAAACCTGACATTTTACATCAATAGGCTGTAAGAAGCATGTGTTGGTTATCTCTTGCTGCCTAACAAATCACCCTGTAACTTTGTGTTTGAAAACAACACCCACGCATCTCGTGGTTTCTGTGGATCAGAAATCTTGGAATAGCTATACCGGGCCCTTGGCTTCATGGTCTCTGACAAGGTGCCAGCGAAGCGTATCACAGCTCACAGTGGACTGGGGAAGAGTGTGCTTCCCAGTCTGTGTGGTTGTTGGTGTGATATCTGCGTTCTGCTCGTCACTCAGTGGTGCCGGTGGCTTGTGCATTCCCTGGCCTACCTCTGAAGTGATGGTCTGGGAATATTTTATAACATGCCCATGGCTGCTGTCTGGAGGCCACCATCAGCTCATATGGGGCCTCCACAACAGAGCAATGTGCTCTACCAAGGTGTGGCCGAAGAGACAAGAGTCTGCCGGCAGATCAACGCCAAGGTGCTACCCTGTGAGGTGACCAAATCCCATCATCTTCACCATATCCTATTGGCCAGCAGCAGTCACCAGGTTCAGTTCACACTCAAATGGTGGGGGCAGGAATACCACCTTTCTGCATCCTCCTGGAGGTAAAGTCTACCAGTGAGTGCCAGGCCATGCATGGCGACCAACCTAGGCATCGAGAGGCCACTCGTGTTGTCTTGGTTTCCCGGAGCTGCCCTGACAAAGTCCCACAAACCAGGTGGCTCAGACAACAAAAATGTATCATCTCAAAGTTCTGGAGGTCAGAAGGCCAACATCAGACAGAGTTTGCTCCTGCTGAGGGCTGTATGGGCCTTTCTGTCTTCTCCCTGTGTCTTCACACCCTCTTCCCTCTGTCTATTTCTGTCTGCTTGCCCAAATTTTCCCTGTTTATAAAGCCAACAGTCATATTGGATAGGGCACACCCCAGTGGCCTAATGACCATCTTAACTTGTTCATCTGCAAAGAGCCTAATTCCAGGTAAGTTCATATTCACACATTCTGAGGGTAGGACCTCAGTATCTTTCAGGGGACAAGATTCAACCCATAGCAAGCACGAACACCATTTTTTTTCCTGACCTAAACCATACTTACCTAGGGTTTTGGCTTTTTCAAATCAGCCCACTGCTTTGAGTGTTCTTTGTTTTTTTTCAAAATATGTAACATTTTTTAAAATTAGAGAGAGCTTCACGTGACAAAGTTAGCCATTGAAGAGTGAGCCATTCAGTGACATTTAGCACAGTCGCAATGTTGTGCCACCAGCACCTCTGTCTAATTCCAAAACATTTTCATCACCCTGAAAGGAAACTCTGTCCCATTAAGTGGTTGCTCCCCATCCTCCCACCCCAGCATCTGGCAACCACCCACCTAGGCCATTGCTATTGAGGGTTTTTAAAGTCCACTGAGCTGACTGTAGCCCTCACTCTGCACCCCATCCACACAGACCCAGACAGAGCTGTTACCTTCTTCTCAGAGGTGAGGAGACTGAGTTAAGGGGACATTAAGTGGCTCATGTCTGCAAGGTGGAGGTGCCGTTAAAACCTGACTGTCTAGATCCCCAGTCCACACCCCTCACACCGCCTCAGCAGCCTGTCTGGCTCCAGCCTTCAGTCAACTGCACAGTGGTGGCTTCAGCTGAGACCAGCGATCCCTCCTCGTGCAAGTGAACAGGGACAGTGTCCCCACTGTCCCTCTGCCCTGGTAGTCATGGCCATCTCCTCTGTCCTCCTCAGCCTGCTGTGAGGATTTCTTCCAGGCTGCTGGGAGGGGGGGCTCTTGCAGGAACTCCCTCCGTGCGTCCCATCAGGGGCATCTGCAGGCACTGCCTGTCCTCATGGTCACCTCTCACCGCGTCTCCCCTCTGCCTTGCCTGTGTGGGTGTCTCTCACTGTTCCCCATGTCTTGCACTTCACCACAGGGTGCCTGCATCTACTGCTGCACTGATGTCCTAGAACTTTCCACAGCCTTTGCTAAAATAACTAGGCCTCCAGGCTGGAAAACCCTACTGGAAATTACTATGGAGGGAGCAAATTGCAAGCCCCATATTCAGATATGTGAGAAAAGTCACTTTTATTTCCTACAAGTAATGGCACTGAGGCCAAGCAAAGAAGGCGGGGCAGCACCAGGCAGGGTGGGTGGGCAGTCATCAGCCCATCCTTGTCCCAGGCCTGTGGTCTCTTCCCTGCCAGACTCTGACTGGGCACCCTCAACCCTGGGGTTCCCTAATCACATGCCCTCTGAAGTCAGCCACACTGAGGTCACCGATGAGGAGCCCAGCCAAGACCTCACAGCTGGAAGAGCCCAGAAAACTCATTCCCTCCTTCCCAGTCTATTGGGATTGACTTTGGTCTGGCTAGTTCTCTCTCCATTTTTCCCCAGAAGCACACAGTGTCACCTCATGCCCTTCAATGCCTACATCCAATTTCTATAACCAATTGGGTGTTTGGAAACCTGTCTTAGGAAAACCCCTCCGAACCTGCTGGAAGGCCTGGACACTCCACACTGGTGGCTCTTGTCTTGAACAGGCAGAAGGACTAAGGAAATATGGGGGAGGAAAAACAGTAATTCACATCTCAGATGTTATTCTGCCACAAGGAAGAATGATATTTTGGGCTGGGCATGGTGGCTCATGCCTATAATCCCAACACTTTGGGAAGCCAAGGCAGGCAGTCTCATTCGAGACCAGCCTGGGAAACATGGCAAACCCCAGCTGTAAAAAAAAAATACAAAAATTAGCTGGGTATGGTGGTGGTGCACACCCCTGTAGTCCCAGCTACTTGGGAGGCTGAGGTGGGAGGATCGTTTGAGCCCAGGAGGTCGAGGCTGCAGTGAGCTGTGATCACGCTACTGCACAACAGCCTGGGTGACCCTGTCTCAAAAAAAAAAAAAAAAAAAGAATGATTGTATGGAATTTTCAGGAGTCTTCTCAATGTGGGCTCCAGAGAGAAGGTTTTAGATAGAACACACTGCTCTGACCTAAACGCCACTTCCTAAAGCGTCGATGTCATGCTTTGGAAATGACACGAGAAACTTAGAGCATACTTCCTCTGGAGCTCACTCTACCCCTCCATAAATAAAAGCAATGGTGGCGAGAAGGAAATGAAATTAAAAATTGAGAGCTGAAAGGCACCTTGGAGATCACCTAGCCCAAAATTCTTGTCATGGATGAAGTTAAGGGCCTGAAAAATGAGACCATTTGTCCAGGCTGCCAGCTAGTTGGAGCTGTCCAGACCCCACACCTGCCCACTGGGCCTTCAAAGCCCAGGCCTCAGGGAGAAGCTCCCTCGGGCCCCCAGATGTGCTGCTTGCCCGCCTGCACGCCCACTGGGGAGAAGGAGGCAACAAAGAAACGAAGCTGTCCACAGAACAAACAGCAGCCTCTTCTGCTGCCTGACAGTCCTCGTTGCAGAAGGATATTTCCAGACGTATATATGTATATGAATATTTCACAACACAGGATGCTTTTCAAAGGCAAATTTTACAAAGTGCCAGTCCATGAGAAGTTAATACTGGGTTTTCAGAGAAAGAGGAAACCAGAATGGCTAAACATTTCTGCTCTCTTAAAAACCACAGAACCCACAGCAGCAACAAATGTGACAGAAAAAAGCTTTCTGCCAAACAGGGAGGAGGGAGAGACCCTTCCCTTTATAACCAAAACAGAGACCAATCCTCACCGGAAGTGAAAGACGCCTCTCCCAAGAACGGGCTGTTCCCACAGTCACAGAACACACTCATTTTCCACAAGACAAATGGGGTGACCCATCAGCCTCCGGTTTATGTAATATTGCAGCTCAGTATTTATGAGGCTTTGCAACAAAGAGTAATTTAAAACGGGAGCACAGTGAGGTATGATGTCATCCCAAAAACTACTCACTTAGCTGTGACAATAGACAAGTGACAACAAGAAATGACAGCTATTTACTGGAAAGCTAAGCAGAGAGTTTGTTTTGTTTTGTTTTATCAAGCTTTAGATTAAATGCAGCCTTGTAGGAGATTGAAAATGTCTCAGGAGCCACAGACTTACTTCAGCCTCCTACTGGGTTGGTTTTGGTTGCAGCCGAGTCATCCCAGACAGCGTCCCCACTTTGGTTTCAGTGGCTAGAAGAGAGGAACCCCACGTTACGGCCCTCGTGGCTGAGAAGCACCAATATCTTCCTGCCCTACAGCTGATGAGTTCCATTTATGAGCTGATTACAATGGCCAAAGGAGATCCAATAGATATTTTGGGAAACGGCTCATAAAATGCATTCGGATAGACTAGAAATAAACACAAAGGTTCCAGGAATTACATTTTTGGAAGCACTAGCAGGAGGAGGGGAAGCTGAGCTGACATTTTGCACAGGTGCTTCTAATTATATCTCGCATTGTATTTTTCTCTGCACCTCTTTTTTCATATGAACAGTAAGTATAATTGCTGAAATGTTCTCAGAATAATGCCTCTTTTGTTTTTTTGAGATAAGGATGCATCTTTTTTTTTTTTTTGAGATAAGGTCTTGCTCTGTTACTCAGGCTGGGGTGCAGTGGTACGATCATGGGTTCACTATAACTTTGAACTCCTGGGCTCAAGCGATCCTCCTGCCTCAGCCTCCCAAAGCTCAGGGATTACAGGCATGAACCACCTTGCTGGCCAATACAGCTTTTTTTTTAATGGCAAGAGGACTCCAAGAGCATTTTGGAGTCCTCTTGGATTATCTACCTAGAAAACTTGTCTCCACAAAGTATTAGGCTAAAAAGAATGGCCCTCTAATTTCTGATTACTTGGTTAACCTTCATAAACCAATGGCATACAAGTTGCACTATAAACTAATCCTGAAGAGCAAGGTCTATAACCTTTTTGGCACTAAGGACCAGTTTCATGGAAGACAAATTTTCCAGGGACCTGGTGGGGAGGAGTGGGAGATGGTTCCAGGATGATTCAGGTACGTTACAGTTATTGTGCACTTTATTTCTGCTATTATTACATTGTAATATATAGCGAAATAATTATACAACACCATAATGTAGGATCATATAGAATCAGTGGGATTCCAGAGCTTTTCCTGCAAATACAGAGTCCCATCTGGGGGTGATGGGACACAGTGACAGATCATCAGGCATTCGATTCTTATAAGGAGCTCACAACCTAGATCCCTCACATGTGCTGTTCACAATAGGGTTCATGGTCCTATGAGAATCTAATGCTGCTGCTGATCTGATTGGAAGTGGAGCTCAGGCAGTAATGTGAGCAATGGGGAGCTGCTGTAAATACAGTTGAAGCGTCTCTGGATCGCCTGCTGCTTACTTTCTGCTGCGTAGTCTGGTTCCTCACAGGCCTTGACTAATACCAGTCCATGGCCCAAAAGCTGGGGACCTGTGTTGAATAATCCTCTTTTTTTTTTTTTTTTTTTTTTTTTTTTGAGATGGAGTCTCGCTCTGTTGCCCAGGGTAGAATGCAGTGGTGCAATCACAGCTCACTGCAACCTCTGCCTCCATGTTCTAGCAATTCTCCTGCTTCAGCCTCCTGAGTAGATGGGACTACAGGTGTGTGCCACCACGCCTGGCTAATTTTTTATACTTTTAGTAGAGACAGGCTTTCATTGTGTTAGTCAGGATGGTCTCAATCGCCAACCTCATGATCTGCCTGCCTCAGCCTCCCAAAGTGCTGGGATTACAGGTGTGAGCCACTACTCCCAGCCTGAAAAGTCCTCTTCTAAGCACCAGTTTAATGTTGCAAACTTGGAGGTAAAGATTAAAAGTTTGGGACAGTTAACAAAGTTATTTTTTAAAGTATTTCCTGAAGAAAAATTCTCCCATACTCACCCACTCCATATAGTCATTAGCTTCTGACAGTAACACTGAGCAATAATAGATTACAGAAGAAAAAGCATGTGATTATCTAAATTGATATGGAAATATTTAGTAATGCTCCATATCCATTAATGAAAAAAAATTCTTAGCAAACTGGGAGAAGAATTGAACTCCCTTAATTTGATCATGCTTTATGCCCAAACACTTGCAGTCTATCTTATTCCTGATGGAGAAACCTGGGAAACACTTTTTGCTAAGATAATAAGACAAGAATGCTAATTTTTACTGGTTCTGCTGAAGATGTTGTCAGAGGCTCTGGCCAACAGTACAAAGAAAGAAAACAAAGAGTATGAGAATGAAAGAAGAAGAGATAAAACCATCATCACTGAATGATTATCTACCTAGAAAACTTGGCTCCACAAAGTATTAGGCTAAAAAGATTGGCCCTCCAATTTCTGATCACATGATTAACTTCATAAACCCAAAGCATTTTACTATCTGTTATTCAGCAATAAGAGCAAAAAACATTTTTTATAAAAGTAACAGCCCATTCACAAGAGCAGTGCATTCTTAAGTATTTAAAAATTAGCTTAACCAGTAATATACAATGTTTCTGTCATGAAACGTCAAAATTATGGTGAAGGAAACAGAAGAGGATATAAATAAATGGAGAGATGTTCCACTTTTGGCTGAGATGATGTAATGTTATAAAGATATCCTTTATCACCAAACTATATATAAATTCAATGCAATTCAATCAAAATTTCAGATCTTTTTTAAGAAACTCATTAACTCACTTTAAAATACATGGAGAAATAAAATTCCAACATTTAAATCAATCTTACAAAGAAGCAACAGGGGATTTGCGTTAACAGATACTAAGACATACTTCAAGATCACAGGGATGTGGCATTTGCCATAGGATGGACAACTGGATGAGGGAGACAGATAAACAGCTCAGGAAGAAACAATGCTATGGGAATTTAGTGCATGTGAATAACACATATCTATGGACACAGGACCAACTCAGCAGACGATCTTGGGAAAGCTGGCTCACTATCTGAAGGAAGGTTACATTGGGTGCCTAAACCAAACCACATTTGAGAGTGGACTGTATTTAGATTAAAAACCAAATGGGACAGGTAAAATTATAAAGTTAATAGAAGTAAACGAAGCATGATATTTTTGTAATCTGGATTGGAAAATTGCTTCTGGAACAAAACTCTAAGAGCACACATTGTGTGGCAAAAATGATCAATTTGAATACATTAAAATTCAAGGTTGGTATTCAAGGAAGGAAACTGTGGACAAAGTTATTAGCTAACAATTACAATGTCAAAAACTGACATGGGATGCACTTGTGTAACATACAAGGGATTCTTACAGACCTTCTAGGAAAATGTTTCAATAAACAACAAAATGGCAAAATATCAAGAGACAAAGAGAAAGCAAAAACTCAAAAAACTAAAAACGTATGAAGATTATTCAAATTCATTAGTTTGCATCAGGAAAATGCAAATTCAAACAACTATAAGAAAACACTCTATAACTGAAATGAGCATAAACAAAAAGCTGAAAATATGGGGTCACAGGCCCCCTGATGTGCTGCTGGAGAGGGGACAGGGTATACCAGCTATTTTGAATGATCTGGCATTACTGACAAATTAGATAATAGCACACCACCTGAGGTAGAAAAATTCTGTGCCTGGGTAGATATCACAAAGAGATATAGCACAGATGCATAAGGAGGCATGCATAAAGATATTCATTATGGCAGTATTTACAGGAGTAGGGTGTCGGAAGCACTGTGTGTGTATATGTGTGTGTGTGTGTGCGTGTGTGAGTGTGCATGTGTGTTTCCTGACATATCATGCATCAATGAAGAGGGACAAAAAGAATTACAGGAATATTTACTAATATGAGTGAATCTTGCAAATAAATATGAATGCTAGTGAAAAATAAGAAACCAAATGAGATGTATATGAAATATATATCATGATATCATTCATATACAGTGTTCCTTGTCCATGGGTTCCACATCTGTGGATTCAAATAACTGCAGATTGAAATATTCAGTAAAAAAAGATGACTGCACTGAACACATTCAGTTTTTTTCTTGTAATTATTCCCTAAACTGTACAATATAAGAACTATTTATATACCATTTACATTGTATTAGGCATTATAAGGAATCTAGAGATTATTTAAAGCAGGCGAGTCCAATCTTTTGACTTCCCTGGGCCACACTGGAAGAAGAATTGTCTTGTGCCACACATAAAATACATTAATGATAGCTGATGAGCTAAACAAATAAAAAATCGCCAAACAAACACATAATGTTTTAAGAAAGTTTACAAATTTGTGTTGGGCTACATTAAAAGCCGTCCTGGGCTGCATTCAGCCCATGAGCTGTGAGTCGGACAAGCCTGATTTACAGCATATGGGAGGCTGTGTGTAGTTTATATGCAAATACCTCACCATTTTATATCAAGGACTTGAGCATCCTCAGATTTTGGCATGTGCAGGGAGTCCTGGAACCAATCCCCTGAGGATACTGAGGGACAACTGCATTAAAAATGTATTCAGAGAACTCACTTTCCAACATATTCCGATTAGGTTGTTTCAGGCCCAGCATTTCCGCTAAGAAAAACTGTAAACGTTGAAAAGCATACAGACAACATTTGTCTGAAGAGGGATCTAGAAGAAGGGCAAAGCCAAGAGAGGTGAGCCCCGCATTTGTGTTGAATTTGTCCTTTTCCAAAAGGAAAGATGGAAGGCATTCCTTTTCAGTGTCCCTGCTGTGTGGGGGTACAAAAACTGGTGTTATGTGCCCAATCATAGGGAGGAGACCTTGTGAACACACCAAGCTCTCAAATGGGACCCTGAAGACTGCTCCCTAGCGGGAAAGGTGAAGAAGCAATATGCTAGTTCACAAAAGGACTGCCATCTAGCAATCAACCACCTGAACACCTTGGCAGTTGATGTGCTATGCTGCCTTCCAGAAGCAAATAAATAAATACATCTCTTTGTTAGGAGATAACATTATTAAAAGCTTAAGGATACCATTTGGCTTTCCCTTAGTGCAGGTCTGCTTATTATCTTTTCTCTCTGATTTTGTTAATCTGGAAATATCTTTGTCTTCACTTTTAAGGGATATTTCTTCTATTTCAAGAGGACCACTTCCACATGACCTTTATACCATATCTTTTCTGTTTCTTAAATTTTTTTTCATATTTTTGACCCTTTAACATCTACGTGCTTATTCTGAATATTTTCTTCTGATGTGTCTTCCAATTCACTAATTCTCTCTTCATAGTATCTTCTGTGCCCTTCAGCTATATGTTCAGAATTCTAGTTGGCAGTTATTCAGACTTTGAAGGTGTTTCATTGTCTTCTGTCTTGTAACAGGGGAGAATGGACACATTAGAAGCAGTCTTGTTTTCTGTTGGGAAGTTAGCAGTCTTATTTTTGCTTCTTTGAAGGAAGCTTGTCTTAATATCTGGCTTCCTTCATTCTTAAGGCAAAAAGTAATGCTCACACAGAACTCAGAAACACAGGAGGGAATGTAGAGCAATGGAAAAGATGAATAGGTGGGTAAATACAAATGAATATTCGCTGCATAAGAAAAAATAATGACTTGTGGTTTTGAAATAGATATAGAATAAAATATAGGACAACAATAGCACATAGTGGTGAAAGTAATAAATAAGTTAGAGTATTCATGGTTCTCATGTTGTTTCAGAAGCATTAAGAATATTCATTTATATTAGACACTAAAAATTTAAGAATGTGTGCAGAAATCTCTGGGATAACTTTGCAGTACAGGAGTGTATAAGTCACAAACTAATAGAGGAAAGAAATAAAATTTTTAAAATACTTAAATAATCAAAAAAAGGAAAGAAAAAGTATCATGGAACAGGCAGAACAAATAGAAATCCAGTAGTAAGCGGTAGAGTTAAAATAAAACATACTAGTAACTTACTGCATGTAGTTAAATTTAAAACTACAATTAAAAAATTAAATACTACAAAGATGTTGAAGGGAAAGGGAGAGATGAATAGACAGGGCATGCAGGACTTTTGAGAAATTATTCTGTATGATACTATAATAGTGGATGCATGTCATTATGTATTTGTCAAAACCCATAGAATATACCGCACAAAGAGTGAGCTCTATTGTGGCGTATAGATGCTAGTTAATAATAATGTATTTATATTGATTATAACAAATATACTACACTAATGCAAGATGTTAATGAGAGAGGATGGGGACACTGAGGGGGTGCACAGAAACTCTAAGCACCTCCTACTCAATTCTTCCATAAACCTAAGACTTCCCCAAAGAATAAAATCCATTAATTTTTTTTAAGACAGTATTGTCAAACTGGATAAAATAGCAAATCCCAAATGTGTTTTTTACAGAAAACACACACACAAATATTTAAATGAAAAGGATAGGGAAAGATACACCACGCAAGCACCAGTCAAAGTAAGCTAAGGCCAAGTGCAGTGGCTCATGTCTATAATCCCAGCACTTTGGGATGCCAAAGCGGGAGGATCACTTGAGGCCAGCAGTTTGAGACCAGCCTGGGCAACATAGTGAGACTCTGTCTCTACAAAAAAAAAAAAAAAAAATTTCAAAACATTGGCTGGGTGTGGTGGCACACACCTGTAATCCCAGCCACTTAGGAGGCTGAGGCACCACTGCATTCTAGCCTTGGTCACAGAAGAAGATTCTGTCTCTTAAAATAAATAAATAAATAAGCTGGCATAGTTACCTGAATGTCAGACAAAGTAAACCATGATACAAGAATCATTACTTGAGAAATGTGGGGATATTTCATAATAAAGAAAGTTTAGTCCACTAGGAAGATGTAATAGTTCTAAATTTGCATTACCAAATAGCATAGATTCAAAATATTAAAAGAAAAAAGTTGACAGACTAAAAAGAGATGTACACAAGCAGATTGGAACACTGAAACACTTTGCTTGGTATCTAATAGAACAATCAGACACATCCTTCCTTAATCTATAGATATTGATTTGAAAAATATTAGTAACAAGCTGTATCTAATTTCTCCCAACAATTGTGGAATATATATTCTTTTTAAGTTCATGTAGAACATTTTCCAAAATTGACAATTAGCTGGTCCATAAAATTCCAGTTTTTAAATGGATTAACTCATATAGTATATAAGTTAATGAATTTTTTGTCCATAGTGAATTTAGTATAGAAAACAATCACGAAAATAAAACTAAGCTCCTCTAATGTTGTAAAATAAGCAATAGAGTTCTAAATAATCCACCAGTCAAAAAAAGAAATTTAAATTTAAATCAGAAAATATTTTACGTTGAATGGTGGTGAAAATATTACAGATAAAACTTATGGAATACAACTGAATATGTGCTTAGCAAGAAATTTATAGCCTTAATTGCATGTATTGGAAAATAAGGTTTCATATGGGAACATAAAGGCATAAGAATGATACAATGGACTTTAGAGATTCAGGGGGAAGAGGTAGGAGGAGGGTGAGGGATGAAAGACTGCACATTGGGTACAGTGTACACTTGGGTGACAGGCGCACCAAAATCTACAATGAGAACTGGAGAGAAGGTTGTTTACTGAAATTAGGGGCAAAGGGGTGAACAGAACAAGGAGTTAAACTTTAAAATGGAGAACAAAGAACAAGAGAGATGAACATACTGACATACTGATTCTTTGAAGAGAAACTTGGAACTCACTGTGTTTAACAATATGAAATGTCAAAACAGCAAATTGATCTTCCTATATTGGAGATCAGGATTGCAGTTACAATTGCAGGGATCCATGAGAGAGTTGCTGAGGCCAGTAATGTTCAGCTTCTTGACCTGGTGTCTATCACTCCATAAAAATCTATTAAACTACACTTAAGATTTTATAACAACAGACTAGAGGAAGACAGTTGCATTCCACATGTAGATGACAGAGTAGTTTCTAGAATATATATTTAAAATAACTTCAACAAATCCATTTGAAAAAATATCAACAATTGAAATGCAAAAAGAAAAAAGTCATTTCACAGGACAGAAAATGCAGTAGAATAAAAGAATATAAAAACATGAAGAGATTCCAACTTTAAAAATGCACTCAAAACAAAATGTAAATGTTTTCAAAAATGCACATGAACAAGAAAATAAATGTTAAATTCATTTAAATTGTTACCTGTAAAAGGAGAGGAATGAGGAATTCGAAATGGGGATAAAAGTATAGTAAAAGAGGCATTTTTCATGTATCAATCATAAAAATAAGTCATGACTGAGAAGTGTTATTAACCCAGTGCTGCTCCCACCCTGAAGTTAAAAAGAAATGAAATGATAAACCAAAGACCCACCTTACCTGCAGAATCTGAGCATCTAGCTATAACAGATTCTTCAAACATCAGTAACTCAGTTTTCACCTCTAGCACATCTCATGGTGTTAGAAACAAAGTTTTGATGCTGCAAAAGAAATAGCATTTGAACATAAATTTTCTCAGCAAGGCAATTTACTTCTATAGAAGGGTGCGTCTTGCGGTTGGAGCAATGGTGAGAGCACACTTGAACAAGGGAGGGGAAGAGGTTCTTATCCCTGACGCAGGTAGCCCCTACTGCTATGTCATTCGCCTACTGAGTAGAGTTGAACCACACAGTCTAAGCTAATTCCAATTGGCTATTTTAAAGAGATCAGGGGTGCAAGCCAGAGTGGTGGGGTGAGCAGTTTCAGTGGGAAAGACAGTTATAGAACAGGTGATTAAAGGTGACTCAGGTCAGAGCAGATGACCACAGGTGACTCAGGTCAGAACAGGTGACCAGGCTTGACTCAGGATGGAGCAGCTGACCAGGGGTACAGATATGAACCACTGATTAGAACTGACAGGAAGGTTGTTTACTGAAACTAGGGGCAAGGAGATGAAGAGAACAAGGCAGTTAAACTCTAAAATGGAAAACAAAGAACAAGGAAACTAAACCTACTGACATACTGATTCTTTGAAGAGAAACTTAAAACTCACTGTATTTAACAACAGTCATGAACTTTTGTTCTACCATCTCAACTCCCAAAAAGTTACATCTTACTTTAGTGAGTGCAATTCTTCATTTATTTCCAATTGTCCTCTTCCTGAAAATGACTTACAAACTGCTGATGATACAAAGGTAAGCTTACAAACTACTGATGATACAAAGGTGAGCTGATTTACAAACTACTCATGATACAAAGGTAAGAATAAGTATTTGAGGAAGTCAGAGTGATTGTAAAATATGCACAGGAAGAGAATACAGCTTATTGCCCCAAAATTCCACACAGTGAGTTGATGAAGGCGGTCACTAATTTGACTCTGAGGTTTGGGCAAAGAAAAGAGGAAAAGCTGTCACTTCACCTACGATAAAAATCTAACAGTTATTCAAGGCCAGTTCAGCCAGGATTTTCAGTAGTTAGTTCTAACGGTGAGATGGAAATATGGAATTTTAAAAAATCACCACTTAGAACTATATATTGTTGGATCTTCCTTTTCATTTATTGAACAGAATCCAAAACTTTCCAGTTGCTTTGGGTACAAAAACTCGATCCAGTTTAAAACTCATTTCCAGCATCATTTAGATCCCTTCTTCTCCCTGGAGCAACTGTTTGAGCCCAGGCTCTGTTTGCATTGGAGGAGAGGATGACAGACCTTCTCTCCTTGCTTGATAGTGCTGCTGTGAGGAGGAGGAAGAGGCACTCTCCACCCAGCTGCTGGGCTGGCGTCCCTTGGTTGACTGTCTCTGCAGCTCTGCTTGTCACCATAACCCTCCATAAATCAAAAAGTATCTGAGACAGGTCTCAATCAATTTAGAAAGTTTATTTTGCCAAGGTTAAGGACATGGCCATGGTACAGCCTCAGGAGGTCCTGACCACATGTGCCCAAGGTGGTCGAGGTAGAGCTTGATTTTATACATTTTAGGGATACATGAGACATCAATCAATATATGTAAGATGTACATGGCTTGGTCAGGAAAGGTGGGACTATTCAAAGCGGGGAAGGAGCTTCTGGGTCATAGGCAGATAAGAGACAAATTATTGCATTCTTCTGAGTTTCTGATTAACCTTCCACTGAATACCCAAGTCACTTATGGCTTAGTCTGACTTAGTCAAACAATAGGGCCGAGGAAGCACTTTACACATGCTTTTGTCTCCTGTAAGCAGAGGGGTGACTTTGTTTTGTGTTTTGTTTTGTTTGAGACAGAGTCTCACTCTGTTACCAGGCTGGAGTGCAGTGACTTGATCTCGGCTCATTGCAACCTCCACCTCCTGGGCTCAAGTGATTCTCCTGCCTCATCCTTCTGAGTACCTGAAAACACAGGCACATGCCACCATGCCCAGCTAATTTTTGTATTTTTAGTAGAGACAGGGTTTCACCATGTTGGCCAGGATGGTCTCGATCTTGACTTCATGATCTGCCAACCTCGGCTTCCCAAAGCCATGGGATTACAGGCGTGAGCTACCATGCCTCGTCAGAGGGATGACTTTGAGTTCTGTCTGTTCTTTCTCCACAAGGAATTTCCTTGTGGGCAAATTGTGAGGGAGGTTGTAGCTTCTTTATCTTTGTAGCTATCTTCCTTAGGAATAGAATGGGAGACAGGTTTGTCTGATGCAGTTACCAGCTTGACTTTTCCTTTTGGCTTAGTGATTTGGGGAATCCAGGGATTTATTTTTCTTTTACACTTCCTAGGAGCACTAGGAACAGGAGTCCCACTCTCTCAGGGTTTCAAGGCTTCTCTGCACATCAACCCCCCATGCAGGAGAGCTGGCCCCACTCAGCACTTTCTGCATTCCCTGCTACCTCCCCACAGCCCCTGCTGGGCTCCCCTCAGTCCATGGGCTGTCTCTTGGGTGGGCAAGAGCACTGAGGTGCTGGTAAACACTTAACAATCAGTCTCCCAAAAACAGCATGCATATATATGTGCATACATATGGTTATTACAAACTTTACTAACACAAGAAATGTGTAACACAGTTTGCAAATATTAATCAAATATACAATACTCTTTATTATAAATTCTATAGTAAAAAGTATTTTAAAAGGCCAATTGATTGACAAGATGCTGTCTTAATTTTTGGTGAACTCTTGTATCCACAGTCAACCTATGGTTCAATTGACAACAAAGTATAGTTTTGAGGCAAATGTTGGTTGACTGGGCACGATGGCTCACACTTGTAATCCCAGCACTTTGGGAGACTGAGGTGGATGGATCACTTGAGGTTAGGAGTTCGAGACCAGCCTGGCAACCTGGTGAGAACCAGTCTCTACTAAAAAAAAAAATAAAAATGAAAATTAACTGGGTGTGGTGGCACACACCTATCATCTCAGCTACTCAGGAGGCTGAGGCACAAGAATCGCTTGAACCCAGGAGATGGAGGTTGCAGTGAGCAGAGATTGCACCACTGCACTCCAGCCTGGGTGACAGAGCAAGACTCCATCTCAAAAAAAAAAATGTTGGTTGGTATTTTCCCTCATGTTAAAGCAACAGACAAAAAGAAAACAATGAAGCTGGGTTTTAAAACCTAACTTGTTTGTCAGTGGCCTGAGCACCCTTTCTCCTGAGTCAGATGATACTTTTACACACTGCAAAAATATTTCCTCAATTGCTTGTGCTACTTATGATGACTATGGACACACCACACTTTCTAATTTAATCTCCACTAATTTACTAAGTCTAGACCAGCTGTCCCCACCCTCTTTGGTACCAGGGACTGGTTTCACGGAAGACAATTTTTCCACAGCCCAGCATGGGGGGCGGGGGGAGTTAGATTGTTTCAGGATGAAACTGTTCCACTCAGATCATCAGGCTTTAGATTCTCATAAGGAGCACACAGCGTAGATCCTTCGCATGTGCAGTTCACAGTAGTGTTCTCGCTCCTGTGAGAATCTGATGCCACCACTGATCTGACAGAAGCCAGAGCTCAGGTAGTGATGCCAGGGATGGGGAGCAGAGTAAGGAGAGATGAAGCTTCTCACTCTCCCACCACTCACCTCCTGCTATGCGGTCCAATTTCTAAAAGGCCGAAGACCAGTACCAGTCTATGGCCCAGGAATTGGGGACCCCAGGTCTAGATAACCAACAAAACGGTAAATTAAGCCCTGGTTTATAGCATTTGACAATTGCCATGGTGTAAATACTCCCACAGTGGCTGGTATCAGAGTAGCAACCTGATCTCAGTAAATGTGCAGCTGAGAAGAGAAACGTGGTCACACACCATTACATAGGATTGCTACCAGGGGGCTAGGTAATATCCATCATTAATAATAATAATAATAAAGTGGCATTAATAATAATAAAATGGGGTAAAATAATTAGAAAATGAGTTCTGTGCATTTACGACCTCTGCTTTTAATATAATTTGTTTTATTGTAAGTTGACATAATTTAATTTTTAATCCTGGCTATATTTAACAACTGGCTCACAGTATTCCTGAAATTTTCACAGGTGGCCCTCATGAGCTGATGCAAACCAGACCCAGCACCACTGGATGAAGGGCCTGAATGAGATGCATGCTGGTATGCAGCACCCCCTACACCCCTTCTCCAGGCACTGGTCCCATCCACAGCCCTGCTACCAGCAGGGCCTGAGGGCATACTGGGGCCATGCGATGCCCCATCCAGAGCTGATTGGATCAGGTAGAACACACATGATCTAAGGGGACCCATCCGTGGACAGACTGAATCAGAGTCTCTCTTCCTCTGGATTAGAACAAAGATGCAGAGAAAGTGGCCAGCAGGTAGAAGAACAGAAAAGAGACACAGGGAATGAAACTGAGTTTGTTGATGATGAATTGCCAGCCCTAGAAGGAAGTGTCACAGGTGACCATTGCTGAGGTCTAAAACAGCAAAGATCACCACACCTTAAAGTAAACAGCCACGCCATTCATTTTGACTAACCTGATATTGCCTATACAGGTATTGATCGACTTACCACCTATGCAACTTACGACCATTCGACTTTACGACCACAATCACTAGCCACGACTGCAACGCGTCTGGCAGCGCAAACGTTGCCCAGCTGGGCATACGACAGTGCGGACCAGCTTCCGGCAGCACTACCATCTCCGTGTGCACCATTTCAACTATACATATAGTCTCCTCAACTTACGACCAAATTGTGTTATGACCAGTCCGCGGTCCTGACCATGGTCGTAAGTCAAGCACTAGCTGTACACAACTGTGAACAAGAGCAAGATGCTTCCACCCTCCTTGAGGAATGCCCATGGCACGGTCCTGATGGAAATGATGGTCAGTTTGATTGACATGTGGGTCCTGTGTCTTATTCTAAGGATTACACACAGAGAGTGATTGTACATGCTTAGCAGTGCCTGAAATACATGCCGCTCAAGGATGGGATCGGTAAGGAGTCAGCAACGAGCCTATGCCCCTTCAGAGAGCCTTCAATGAAACGCTAGTGAAATATCAGGAAAAGCAGGCCGACAAAGATTCTCTCAATCCTTGAAAATGTAAACCACGTTAATTTCAGTTAGCCCACATGCTTCTTTTGTTCTGTAGCAGAAAGTACAGTACGTCAATATCAGCCCTGATGGAAAGAGGACATTTGACCTTGGTGTTGATTGAATGACTAAATCTAGAGTCACTTTTGTGCAAACCAGAAAGAGGTGAATGTTTTTGTGTGTTTGCTTCCTGAAACTGCTTTCTTTGTACTAATTTAACTAAAGGGAACTCTACCATCCCAGGTCAGAGAAATTATCAGAATACAGAGTAAATATAGGTTGGTGTTGACTTTTATAAGATACATACATGTCTGTTTCCTTTTCTGTAAAATGAGGATACATCCCAGGGATGTTGTCAGGCTCATATAAGATCATGGGTCCATTCATTCATTCATTCAGTAATTCACTCGTTCAACACACTTATGTAGCAAAAACCCTTTGTAAGGTGCTGGGATCCTTTCAAGGGTATGAAAATGTTCTGTAAACTATAAAGCATGGTGTTTATACAAGTCACTGTTCCTCCTCATTGCTTTACATGCAGGAAGCTTATAAAGAGCATGATTAGAGAATAAAAGACAGTTTAGAAGTTAATTGTACAAAATTGCATGAATCATGACCCAGGATCTAAGGAAAATATGCCTGGCTGAAAGCAGCTCACTCTGAGGCAGAGCCCTTCCTTGAGCCCCCACAGGGAAGATCTTGAGTCTTAAAACACCAACGTAAGCACTTTCCAAGTGCTTGCCATTCTAAGGCCAGTGTAGGAGAAAACCAAGATTTGTTTTGGAAAAACAAGGTTGATTAATTGAACGAGATGCTAATTCCAGACGCAAACTGCAGCTATCTTCAACTGAGGCAGATGTGAAATCTCAGAGAATAAGCCCAACAAAAGCCAAAATGAAAACCTTTTGACAGTCTATGTATATATGTAAGAAATTACCAATATATCTACTAAACCGCTAAATAATGCTAAGGCTACACAGCACGCTTCAAGGTCCGATCAGATATTTAATTTCAGATCCGTCAGTTTTCTACTCATACATATTTTAATCTTTTAGAACTCCTTGAGAAAACAAAGTAAACATGTTCTTTTGGAAATAAAATCTGAAGTTAGAAAATAAAAGCAGATGATTTCTTTGGGTAAAGAAGGACAGTTTCTAAGATATTGAAATTTAAACTTTGGAATCATAATTTCCAGGAGCAGAGAATCAAACAAAATATGTGTGAAAGAAAAGTGCTTTGAAATGTAAATTAAATTCCAATATTAATTTTCTGGTATCACTCACTTATTTACTTGTCAGAATAACATTTCCAAGGAGGAGACATTCATGCCGGATTGTGACTTATGACCATGTCCAGTTTGATGTATTGGTGGATTCACTATGACAGAATCAGCAAAGGTAAGTCAATGATGTAACCATGCCACAGCTTGGTGGGCAAATGCACTTTCCTATAACATGCATAATTTACAACTGGAAGTTTAATAACCAAAGTTCTCCACATCAAGCACTTTAACAACCATAACAGTGAGCAATTTCTATGGTATTCCTACACAGCCTAGAGTTTACTAACCAGCTCTCCTTTAAAGATAAGTATTCATGCAAACACCAAAATCCTGCAGGAAATTTCCTTGCCCTTTTTGTTCGATAGACTCAGAAACTCTGATGGCAACATAGAGAACACATACATATTTAAATTTTATGGTTTATACTTACAAATATTCTCCCATCCTCTTATTTTCCGAAAGCAGGGATGTTGTTAACCAAAGGTTTCACATTCTGGAAAGTGTTTGTGAATGCCAATAGGGGCTTCTCTTTGAGTTGTGTTGAAACTTGTGGCCTAGGTTTATAAAACTTCTAAACGAAAGCTCGATTATGATATTCAAGACTGATAAGTGTTATCCCCTACACGATCTTAGGATGTTGGCCTCCAAGCCATTGGGATAGCTAGGTGTGATGAGCCTGGCCTGCCTGAGAGCCACCGAATCTACAACTGTGCCTCATAGACATTCACTTCTCTGCTTGCTCAACTGCCATTTCCCCTTCCTTCCCCTCCGCCTTCTCACTTCTTATTTTGTTTTGTCTTCCTAATCTCTGCCCCACATTACATATGGCAGAATTCGAAAGCAGTGGACTCCAAAACTCTCAGAGTCCTGGCTTAGTCAATGACCCTCAGGGTGGCCTCGGGGACGTTTTGTGTGGGTCTCCTTATTTGCCATAGTTCCAGTCTAGAAAGTCACTGAAAACACTGAACTTGTGAATACCAAACCATTCTCCTAAGGAAAACACAAAGTTAGGTTCCGGTGAGCCTCTGGTTGCAACATTTTTCTCAACCAATCAATACACAGCCTTGTTTTAAGTGTGTTTCTGTGTAAAGACACCTTATTTAATACAGACTGTTGATTCGTTAATGTCGAACTCACAGCCAATGGCATTATAGTAAATGCCTGAGTGGGTTTTTCTAACACGTGTGTTTTTTCCCCAAAACACATAACAGCCTTCTTGTGCTATGAACATGGGAAAGCTCTTCACTGCTACACTTGGGGGCCATTTTAAAGGGCAAAATCACCAGCCAAAAGAACAAAAATGTTAAAAACAGGGCTCTCAATAGACTGAAAAGGACACTTGTTTCCCATAGGAGAGCTGAAACAAGAAGGTAGTGTTGCCTTCTCTGACCTTAGCTGGGAAAATGTGCATGGGAAGATTAAAAGTGATCACTGCCCTGTCCATGTCTACCAGTGATCACATGCATGCCGGGTGTTTGCTTTAGGGTCACACATACACGTCAGCAGGTAAGGCCAATTCACAAATACGGAATCAGCGAATAATGAGGATCGACAGCTATATTTTGTTTCTCCTCTTTGGCCTGAGACTCCTTATTTGCAAAATCTATTAGAAGAGGAAGGAGCAGCATCCTTTAACCCATGCTTCAGGGACCCTGGACATGAGCTGCCAGGAGCTGGGACACCCACGCCTTCCTTTCTTCCCGTGGCAGCCCCTCCTGTTGTAGAGCTGCTTTCGCCCACTTGAGCCTCGTGCTGCTGCTGAACATGGATTTGCTGCACACACCACCAGCCAGAGTTGGCCATTTGCTCAGTTGGAGCCAACCTACGAATCTTGTCTCCCTCTCCCACCTTGACACTAGCCCAAGGGGGCAGAAACAGCTGCACAGGGGGCCAAGAGGGACCCTGGGAAGGAAAGCCACTGTGGTTTTGTCTGGATGGTAGTACAAGGACACTGTGAGCCTTGCACTGCTGTCTCCTGCCTGGGAATGATGCCATCACAGAGGAAAACAGAGCCAAGAGATGGGACGACGGAGGAGGAGAGAGGAAGCAATGCAGGCTGATCACAGGATCAGTGAACTCTTCAGTCGGCTCAGTGAATACATTCAGAAGAATATGCTGGGCTGGGCGTGGTGGCTCATACCTGTAATCCCAGCATTTTGGGAGGCCAAGGTGGGAAGACTGCCTCAGCCCAGGAATTAGAGACCAGTTTGGGCAACATGGAGAAACCCTGTCTCTATAAAAATTCCAAAAATTAGCTGGGCATGTGTGCCAATAGTCCTAGCTACTCGGGAGGCTGGGGTGGGAGGATCCCTTGAGCCTGGGAGGTCAAGAACACAGAGACTCATCATTGTGCCACTGCACTCCAGCCTGGGCAACAGAGAAATATCCTGTTTCAAAAAAAAAAAAAAAAGAATATTCAATTACTTTGAGATGGATTTCTACCACGTGGGGAAAGCAAAATGCCCTATTTGCTCACAGAGGCTGGACAGGTTGGAACCCATGTAGATTATCTTTATGAGTTTTTTAATATATTTTTACATTTTGCTTTTTTTCTCCCCATAGTCTTCCTTCTCCCCTTTACCCGCCCATAACGTGGGATTGCAGAAATTAGTCCATTATTTGTCATGTTTTTACCACCAAGTTTCATCTCTATTTTTCTTCTTTTGAAAAACAGAGGGATAAATGTTTTCTTTACCTCTTGTGTTAAAACCACAAGAAACTGATTTCTCCTTGAGAGCCATGATTGATTTCCCCCCCGCCATAGGCAATTGATTGCCGTTTACTTTTTAAACAGGCACACAGCATCTATTTACCCAAGTGATTAAAAAAGAAAAACAATGTCCTGGCTCTGCAGTGCAGCCAGGGTGGGCTCAGGAAGGGAGCAGGCGCCGCGTGGGGGGACGGCGTGATCCCAGCGCCTTGGTGTGTCTCAAGGAACAGACGACTGTTGTTCGCCCTGGCTCGCTTCTGACTCATCCTTCCTGTAACTGTCGCTCTTTTGATTCCAGTGTGGCATCCTCCTGGCTATGTCTTTCTGATACAGAAGCCGCCCAATCTGGCACAGGGCTCAGCAGCTACTGTTCCCATAGACTCCCCGGGAACTGTCATGAGACCTGATTCATCAGGTGGAGAGCCGTCCCTCTCAAATCACTGCAGCGCTTTTAAGCCAAGGACTCTTCCCTGTCCACCAGGATGTTTGACACTATCTTTTTGACCCTCTGGATCTGGAAGATCTGTGCTTATCCTCAGAAGATACAAGTACTGGGTCTAACACTCACTTCCCCCTTTTCATTCTCTGATGTGCTTCTCACCAGCATAGAATGGTGGCTAGCATCTGCTGAGCTTTTACCGCGTGTGTGTGGCACGTTAGATATGTCAATTCAGTAAATTATCACAAACCACATAAGTGTACGTATGTTTTTCACGGTTTATGGACTAAGGCACCCAAACTCAGAGAGGTCAGGTGACTTGCTAAGGGTCACACAGCTAGAGATGACAGAGCTGGAATTGGAACCCAGCCCTGTCTGACTCCAAAGCACACAGGTTATCACTACTCCACAGGTGCCCTCTGCTGTGGACCACAGAGAGAACAATTGCTCCTTTGCTTTGAAGAAAGAGGAAGGAAAATCCTTGTGGGGCTGCAAAGAATGAAGCTACACTTTTTCCCCCTCAAAGACGGAGATTCCTTAACCCAAATTGTCCTCATCGTCACCCTGGCTCAGCTGCTTGGTTTCCAGAGTCACCAAAGTTGCGTGTGCACATTTTTAAATAGGTCTCTTGTTTTTATTTCGTGCAGCAGGCAGGGAGGGGGGACTCTTGGCAAGGAGCCCTGCTGTTGGGGAAGCCTAGGCAGAGAGAAGATCAAGGAAGGACGCGTGGGTATGGGAGTGGCAGGAACAGAGTCTACACCTGTGCTGCCCAGCACAGCAGTCACTCACCACCTGGGGCTGCTGAACACTGGGAAAGGGGCACGTTCAGGCCAAGCTGTGTTGCCAGGGTAACACACACACCAGGTTCCAAAGATTTCATATGAAAAAGAATGTAAAATATCTCCTTGATAAATTCTTTATATTGGTTTTATGTTGAAATAATATGTTGACTATATCAAGCTAAATAAAAATAGCATTAAAATTAATTCCACCTGCACAGCAGGAGGTGAGCAGCAGGTCAGGGTCATTGAAGGTCACCACCTGAGCACCGCCTCCTGCCAGGTCCGCAGCAGCATTAGATTCTCATAGGAGCACAAACCCTGTTGTGAACAGCACATATGAGGGATCTAGGCTGCACGCTCCTTAGACGAATCGAACTAATGCCTGATGATCTGAAGTGGAACAGTTTCATCCCAAAACCATCCTCATCCCCCCACCATCTGTGAAAAAACTGTCTTCCCTAAAACCAGTCCCTGGTGCCAAAAAAGCTGGAGACTGCTGGCATAGAGGGTTACAAGCTGTGGGAAGAGAGAAATTCAGAAGAAAGAACCCTCCGGATACAATAGGGTGCTTTCTACGAAATCTTTAAACATCCAGATGGGTATTATACTGATAATTTAATTTGACACCTGGGGCTACTGGTGTGTACCACCACGTCTGGCTAATTTTTCTATTTTTTATAGATATGAGGTCTCACTATGTTGTCCAGGCTTATCTTGAACTCCTAGGCTCAAGTAACCCTCCCACCTCGGCCATCCAGAGTCCTGAGATTACAGGCGTGAGCCCTCATTCCTGCGACTCCTTGCCCCTCTTTGGGCACCTGCATCTGTCCTCCCTCCTCAGCCTCCCATGCCCCCTGCATCCTGCATTCCTGCTGAACGAATGGCCCAGGCCTCCACTTCCCATCAGAACGTCCTCTGCAGCACATCCCTTAGCGGCAGGCGTCACTCCCTGAGGTCACCATTTCCCTGCAGCCATGCCACATGGATGCTGCTTAATGTCTCAGAAGCCCCTTCTCTCAGGGTTGAGACCTGGGGTTTGCACCCCCTCTACCGTGGCACATCCAGCCCAGTATTCCTCCAGCTCCCTCCTCCTCCTTGCTCATGGCCAGATGAAGATGGGAAGTGGCACCCCTGGGCATTTGATTGAAAGCAGCAAAGACTTGATGACTCCCTTCCCACACTGCTGCCATCGGCTTGGTGGACTTTGCCTACAACACCGCCAACAACCCCCGGTCTCCTGGCTTCCTTGAGCCCCTCACCTCTGGTGACCTTCCCCACCTCATCTTCCACTCTCAACAGATGACCTCAACTCCTACTTCACAGAGAAGGCAGAAACTAGGAGCTGGGACCTCCTTTACCTTCCTGCTGCAAACCCACAAACTCCCCTGCTTCTCCCCTCTGCTGCTTCCCCTTCCTTCCTGTCACAGTAGAGGAGGCATTTGTGCTCTGTGATTGACATTCCCACCAGCCCTCCACCTTCCTGAGCTCACACACCCAGTCTCCTTTCTCCCATATCTCCAGCCTTTCTCACTGCACTGTCTCCACGATTGCTTTAACCGCATATCTTGCTCAAATTTCTCTGATCTTGAAACCAGATTAGCCATGGACCTAGTTCCTGCTCCAGCGCCGGCTGTATTTTCTGTGTCTTCCCTTCCGACCTCTCCCGCCACATCTCAAGCCTCTCCCCCACATCAACTCCCCCTCATGGTCCCCCAAATCCACCAAGTTTTCCAGCTCAAGCCTTTCACATTTGCTCTTCCCTCTGCCTAAAGTTCCCTCCCCACTCCTCGTCTGGCTAGTGCCCTCCTTGACCTGTTCTCCCATGAGTACTGCCTTGGCCTCCTCCCAGCCCAGGCCAGAGTTCCCTTGTGTCTCTCATCAAAACAGCGTGGAGCCTGAATGTTCCGCTCTGCTGGTCCCATGTCCCCCAGCCTTCCAGGGCTCATCTGTCTCTTTAATATCCCAAGTGGCTCAAGCCCAGCCTACTCCATAGGAAGCCATGAAGGGTCAACTGACTGCAGGGTATTGCTGGAGGCCCTTGTGTGTTCTGAGCCCTCCAGGCTGCTCTCTGCTATGGTCTCACTGCTGGTCAGCACCTGAGATTCAGATGCTTTCTCCCACCAGCCTGCCTCCAGGTCCCTGAAGCAACACAAGGGTGTTGAAGACAGATGAGAAACTCTTCAAATTGGACACCAGATCCCAGCATTCCAAAATGCCTTCCTGATTCACCAGAGGAAATTCCTCATGCCCATGTCCCGCTCTGCTTTGGGGAGGCCTTTTTCCCCATCCCTCCTCTCCTCCAATCCTGGAGTCACCCCTCCTGCCTGCAAACCCCAATCTCCCCACATGCAGGTGATTTTCACCCTTCCTCGTTCAAAGATAGGTGTCTTCCGAGGTATTGGAGGGTAGCATTTCAGCACGTGAATTTCAGGGATGCAATTCAGCCGATGGCAGATATCCTGTCTTTCTCCACTGTGGCTTCAAATACCGGTTGTGCCACTTTCTAATTGTTCATCCCTGGGCAAATCTTCTGACCTCCCTGAACCTCGAATCCCACATCTTCTAGATGTAGGTAATGACCGCCACCTGACCTGGCACAGGGAAGGATTAAGTGAGGTGATCCAGGCGAAACGCCCCACAGGGTTCATGTAATTTCCCTTCGCTCTGATCCTTTCTTCCCCTCTCTGTGTCTGCAGACGTGAGCCCCCGCTTTGAGTCTGCACAGGAGCGGTGTTCCTTGTAATGGCAATGAGAGGTTACCAAGGCACACACACTCTGCTCCGATCTTTAATCTAGCAGATGACCCCATCGGCTTCCTAGAGGTTTGGGTACAGAATTGGAGACTCCCACAGGGAAATTGCTACAGTTTATGATGGCAGGAAATCTGTTTACATTCTGAGTCTACAGAGGAAAATGTAGGCATTCTTTCAACTTCCTGTTACAAAATGCTTCATACCAAAAATTCTTGCCTCCTCTGAAGTCACTGAAGGGTTTCAGATCACTTCTTAGCTGTTTCTCTGCTTTTCCACTTGTCAGTTACTATTTTTAAGGTGACTTTTCCATATTTTCGGTTTGTTTTTCTTCTCCTCCTGGCTAAATATGTATCCATATTAACAGATTGCCACTTAGAAGATTTATATTTATCATCATTATTTATGTTTATTCCTCTTCTGCTTTTATAAACTGAGAAATGACATACTTTTTCCACTAGTTAAAAACAACTTTAAAACTTTATTTCAACCATAATTTAATTTTTAAAAATGTTTTACTGTATTTTCTCCAAATCTCCTGCTTTGTTTTCAGTTTTCTTTAAATGGACAGAGGACTTTGTGAAAATCAAAATATCTTTTTACAAATAACACAGTTTCTCCTCCACCCATAACCAATTAATGGAATAGTATAGTTTGTCTGCTTCTCAGAAGCTAATTACTCTATCTGATGTGTTCAATCTTATTTCTGCCTTTTAATAAATTCATTCTTCCCTGACTCATAAAAACATCATTCATTCAATACATTTCTTTTTATCTTTTTGTTGTTGTTGTTTTCGATACAGAGTCTCACTCTGTCTCCCAGGCTGAAGTGAGGCGGCATGATCTCAGGTCACTGTAGCCTCTGCCTCCTAGGCTCAAGTGATTCTCATGCCCCAGGCTCCCAGGTAGCTAGGACTGCAGGTGTGCACCAGCGCACCTGGCTAAGTTTTGTATTTTTAGTATAGATAGAGTTCTGCCAGGTTAGCCAGGCTGGTCTCGAACTCCTGGCCTCAAGTGATCCACCTGCCTTGGCCTCCCAAAGTGCTGGGATTACAGGCATGAGCCACTGCACCCGACTTACATTTCTTTTTAAACGCCCACCTTAGAAGTGCCATAGTGGTTTTGTCCTTGCACATATGAATCCAGTTTTCGTTATTGCTAAGTGGATATACCTGCTGAATAATTACTTGGTCTTTCCAGGGACCAAAGACTCATCTTAAGATCTTGCAAAAGGCACATCCAGTGGAACTTGGTGCTAAAAGACAGTGGAAGCTCTTTTCAATCCTAGGGGTCTAGTAGTCTACGAAATGTCTTACTATCCAAATTAAACTAATATTTTTCTTTGCCACAGAGTATGTCAACAATCCATTCATTATGGTCAAATATTGTCAACTTTTTAAGGTATACAGCACCTTAATTTTTCTCCAGAAAGAGTAAGAAAATACTATTCAACCAAAAACAGAAAAACTTAGCTTGGAAATGGAGAAATATCTTCCTAGGCCTGGGTAAATCCAGCAGGGTAAATCAGAGAATTGGGAGTTTTGTCCGTGATTTGAGCAGTTCTCTGTTGAAGTGGACGTTGGAGGGTGTGGTACCAAGTCCGTGTGTGGTTGGTCTCAGCATGATGGGAGCAAGTATGCCTTCACAACAGCTGACGGGGAGTCTTCATGGCTCCAAGTCCAGCAACTTGGAATCTAGTTTTGACAGTCAGAAGGTAGGAAGTGAATGAATGATTGAATGAATAAGTCTGGTAGAACAAGACTTACACGTCTCTATACACGTGGGCCTTGAGCTCTATTGCAGAGTCCTGGAGTCTGTATTTTCTCCCTCTGTGGGAGACAAAGAAACTGAGACTGCAACAGTTTTACAACTGGCTGGTGTCACACGTGGACAAGGTGCTATTTTCTGACCCTTGGGGTTTTTTTTTTTTTTCAACAACCTATTCCATTTCTGAGTCAGAGGGAGGGGAGACGAGAACACGAATTCCAGTTCTCTCGTTGGAGCAGAGGCTCTTATTCCACCCACACCAACTTTTTCTTCATCTGCATGATAAGCTAAGAGTGCCTGCTATTGTCCCTACCTAACTAAAGATGGAGGAAGGGGGTTCTCTGATAAGACAGCAGGGAGAATTTGGAAAAGTAAACCAGTTTTCGAAGGGAATGTTTCTAGTTTTTGCCCATTCTTGGTGATTCCTCAAGGATCTAGAAATAGAAATACCATTTGACCTAGCAATTCCATTACTGGGTATATACCCAAAGGATTGCAAATTGATCTGTTATAAAGACACATGCACACATATATTCATTGCAGCACTGTTTACAATAGCAAAGAGTTGGAACCAACCCAAATGCCCATTGATGATAGACTGGATAAAGAAAATGTGGCACATATACATCATGGAATACTATGCAACCATAAAAAAGGATGAGTTCGTGTTCTTTGCAGGGACATGGATGAATCTGGAAACCATATTCTCAGCAAATTGACACGAAAACACAAAACCAAACACTGCATGTTCTCACTCATAAGTGGGTGTTGAACAATGAGAACACATGAACACAGGGAGGGAACATCACACACTGGGGTCTATTGGGGGGTGGGAGGCTTTGGAAGGGATAGCAGGGGGTGGGGAGATTGGGGAGGGATAACATTAGGAAAAATATCTAACATAGGTGACAAGGGGATGGAGGCAGCAAACCACCATTGAATGTGTATACCTATGTAGCAATCCTGCAAGGTCTGCACATATACTCCAGAACTTAAAGTAAAATTTAAAAAAAGAGAAAAGAAAAAGTAAACCAACATTTAATGCCAGCTACTGCTGTTACTTTACTAGCAGCTTCTCCTTTTTGTGCCAACTTAAAGCTTCTTAAGGTGATATTTTCTTCCTACTTTTGCTACAACTGGATCTTTATTAGGAACACTTCCTGAATTCTTTGTTTCGCTTTTAAAAAACCTGGGCAACGGAAAGAATGTAGCCTGACCAGTTAGGATTAACTTCTAGAGGTGTCATGCCATAACCTGGAATGCCAGAGAAATTACAAAACCAAAGCTGTGGGTGTCTGTGACGTTGCCACAACCTCAGCGGCCAGCCGCAGAAAGAGAGTCTTGGAGGAAGTTAGATTTTGGTTACAGGTAACCACAAAGAACTAGTTATCACACATTGCCACATGGCTGTAGTACATCTATTAAGAAGCAGATTTTCTTTGGGGTTTGTGAGTCACTGTTCAGAATCTTAGTTCTGCTTGAGAACGTGTGAACTAAAATGACCTATTTCTGTATTATTCCTTTTTTCTCTTTTCTATCTACATTTATTTTTTAAATATATTTTATTTGTAGCATTCTTAAAACTCTGTAAGAATGGAGTCCAGGAGAGGAATTTTCTTTACTTCGGTCCTAAGCCTTCAGATTCCTTTGTCCTAACTCATTGCTGACAACTATTAGTTTGGAAAGCCTGAGACCTTCCATGGGAATTGTGTAGCCCCTGAACCCATTCCTCACCCATCAGATTGGCAAAGGTTTACAAGCTTCACAATGCACTCTGTTGACAAAGTTGTGGGGAAACAAACATTCCTACCATGCATTGCTAGTGGGAAGGCAACTATAGATATTCATCATATTCAAAAAGATCCCTGCAGAAATGCCCCAAATAACGTTTGATCAAGTATCTGGGCACCCTGTGTGGCCCAGCCAAGTTGACACAGAAAATTAATTATCACAGCTATGGTAATTAATCATAGCTGATTAATGATTGTTGGGACCCCTATGAAAAAAAATTTGGCAATATCCAAATTCTGTGTGTGACCCCTATGACAAAAATTTGGCAATATCCAAAAGATCTTCCTAATGCATCTAGGCTTTAACCCAGTAACTCCTAGGAATTTACCCCAGGATATATCTCCAACAATATGAAAATACAGATGCACAAGGTTACTCATTAAAACATTGTTTCTAATAGCAAAACACTGGAAACCACCAGAATGTCCAAGCAAAAAATCTATTGAACCAAGGAAATTGGTTCAGTAAACTCTGGCAGGTACATACAATGGAATAATAAGCAGCCGTACAAAGAATGAGGTACGCGCATGTATTTCCTTGTTCCTTCAGCTGCTCCAGTAACAATGAGCACTCCCTACTGCCAGACCTTAGTTTCCAATCCTACTTTTCAATAAAAGGAACCAGGGCTCCTTGGAGAAATGGCTGATTGGAGGACTAGGGCAGGAAATAAAGAAGACAAGCCTGGAACTTCTTATAGTACCAGAAGGTAAGGAAGCTCAAAAACAAGCAACACACATGTGCATACACACACAAACACACTCACACATGCACATGCATTCACACACACACACTACAACAACAGAATGCATCAAAGGGACAGAGGAGCCAACAGAAAGAGCTCCCAATGACCCAAGCTGGTAGTAGTCTACAAAATGTCTTACTATCCAAATTAAACTAATATTTTTCTTTGAGAAGAAAATACAGTGATATTGGACTATAACCCAAGTGTAAAATAAATGTCGACGAATTCATCAAGGTACAAATAAATGACTGAATGGATAAATAAAGTGCTGGGCATGGTGGCTCACGCCTGTAATTCCAGCGCTTTGGGAGGCTGAGGCGGGTGGTTTGCTAACAGCCTGGCCAACATGGTGAAACTCTGTCTCTGCTAAAAATGCAAAATTACCTGGGCATGCTGGTGCACACCTGAATCTCAGTTACTTGGGAGGCTGGGGCAGGAAAATCGCTTGAACCCAGAGGCAGAGGTTGCAGTGAGCTGGGATCGCACCATTGCACTCCAGCCTGGGCAATAAGAGTGAAACTCCCTCTCAATAAACAACAAACAAACAAACAAATAGGGGAGTATAAACAAATCTCCTGAGATGAATTCCAAATAATTTGTATAAATATTCTGCCCTCAAGTGGGAGAAGCATAACTCCCCACTTCTTAAGTATGGGCCACACCTGGTGATTTCCTTCTAAAGAGCACAGTATTAAAACAAGAGGTAGGAAGTAACTTGACAGTGGTGAAATCTGGCAAATACGACCTCAAGCCATGTGATCAAGGTTAGCATCATCAATGATAAGTTATGTTGATCCAGTGTACCTTTGATTTGATGTGAAGAGAATACCACTTATCTGTGTAGTGTCCTCCTGGAAACTCATAACCCCAGTCTAATTACGAGAAAAACATCAGGATAATGCCAACTGAGGCTGGGTGGGGTGGCTTATGCCTGTAATCCCACCACTTTAAGAGGCTGGGGCAGGTGGATCACTTGAAGTCTGGAGTTTGAGACCAGCCTGGCCAACATGGTGAGACCCTGTCACAACTGAAAATACAAAAATTAGGCATGGTGGCACGTGCCAGTTATCCCAGCTTGGGAGGCTGAGGCAGAAGAATTGCTTGAACCAAGAGGCAGAGATTGCAGTGAGCTAAGATCACGCTGCTGTGCTCTACTGGGTGATAGAAGGAGAGTCTGTCTCAAAGAAGAAGAAGGAGGAGAAGGAGGAGGAGGAAGAGGAGGAAGAGGGAGAAGATGGAGAAGAGGAAGGAGGAGAGGGAGTAGAAGAAGGAGGAGAAGGAGAAGGAAGAGGAGGAGGGGGAGGGGGAGGGAGACTGGGAGGGGGAGGGGGAAGAGACCAATTATGCATCAAAACAGTCGAAGTCACAGCCAAGATGGCTATACAAAGACCTGATGAGTAAATGTAATATGATATCTTAGATGAGATCCCAGAGGAGAAAAAGGACCTGGAGCAAAAACTAGAGACATAACTAAGGTGTGTACCTTAGTAAGTACCAAAGTATTGATATTGGTTCATTCATTGTGACAAATGTACCATCTTAATGGAAGATGTTAATAATAGTTGTGATAATTAATTTTCTTTTTTTTTTTTTTTTTTTTTTTTTTTTTTTTTTTTTT
>NW_022436950.1:4980926-5002776 GCF_009761245.1 Sapajus apella | reverse complement strand
TACCCAGGCTGGAGTGCAATGGCGCGATCTCGGCTCACCGCAACCTCTGCCTCCTGGGTTCAGGTAATTCTCCTGCCTCAGCCTCCTGAGTAGCTGGGATTACAGGCACGCGCCACCATGCCCAGCTAATTTTTTGTAGTTTTAGTAGAGACGGGGTTTCACCATGTTGACCAGGATGGTCTCGATCTCTTGACCTCGTGATCCACCCGCCTCGGCCTCCCAAAGTGCTAGGATTACAGGCTTGAGCCACCGCGCCCGGCCTGATAATTTTCTGTGTCAACTCACTGGACCACACAGGGTGTCCAGATACTTGATCACACATTATTTGGGGCATCTTTGCAGGGATCTCTTTGAATAAGATGAATATTTAAATCAGTAGGCATTGAGTAGAACAGACTGCTCTCCGTAATGCAGATGGGCCTCACTCAATCAATGGAAAGTCTGAATAAAATAAAAAACAATGCTCCCCTGAGCAAGGGAAGTGTTCTCCAGGAGAGGTCATTGGACTCAAACTGGGACATTGGTTTCTCCTGCCTTTGGGCTCAAACTGAAACCTTGACTCTTCCTGGGTCTTGAGCCTGGTGGCCTTTGGAGTAGAATTACACCATTGGTTCTCCTGAGTCTCCAGCTTCCTCCTGTCCCACCCTGCAGATGTGGGGAATTTCCAGCCCTGTAATGTGAGCCAATTCCTTATAATAAATATTTTTCTAGGTATGTACATACTATTAGTTCTGTTTCTCTGGAGAACCCCAAGTATTACAATAGGGAAAACTGGATGTAGGTACATAGGAATTCTCTGTATTATCTTTGTAATTTTTCTATAAATTGAAGTTGTTCTAAAATAAAAAGATTATTTTTAAAGCCCAGAAAAAATAAAAAACAAAAGAATTAGGAAGATCTCTATAAATTAATTTGGAAGTAATTCTAGAAGACATTATTAAGTGGAAAAGGGAAAGAGCATTTAGGGGGAATTTTATAGCACAATGCCAATATTAGAAAAGGAGAAAGGTTTCAAATCAATGACTTCAGTTTTCACTTCGAGAAACTAGAAAAAAAATAATAAATTCAACCCAAAAAACAAAGGTCAGAGAAGAATCAAATAAATTTTTCAAAGTTTTAAATAGAAATAAAAATAAAGAAAATACAGCCAAAGTTGCTTCTTCAAGAATATCGATAACATTGTCAAACCTCTGGGCAGAGTACTCAGGAAAAAAAAGAGAGAGAGAGAGAGAAGCCATAATCTCCTGACATTAGTAATGAACAAGGTCATACCACTACAGTCCTTCAGAAATAAAGAGGATAATCGTGGAATACCGTTAACAACCCTATACCTATGATACTGACAACTTAAACAGTGGACAAATTCCTTGAAACATGCAGGCTATCAAAGTTCACTCAAAAAGAAAGAAATAACCTGAATAACTCTATCTGAACCTTTAAAAATGAATTTGTAGTTTAAAATCACCCCTCAAAAAAAAAGATCGCCAGGCCTGATAGCTTTACTGGTGGAGTCTACCAAATATTTAAGAAAGAAATAATACAAATTCCAAACAAACTCTTCCAGAAAACTGAAAAGGAAAGAATGCTTCTGAACTCATTATATGAAGCAAGCATTGCCCTGATACCAAAATTAGTCAAAGACATTACAAGAGAAGAAAATTTTATGTCAGTATCTCTCATGAACATAAATGCAAAAATTCAAAACAAATTTCAGCAAACAGAATCCAACAATACAAAAAAGCATAAAACTTTATAACCAGTGGATTTCCTGGGAAACAAGGTTAGTTTAACATTTGAAAATCTATCAATGTATTCACCATATTAACAGATTTAAAAAGACAAATGCATATTATCATCTCAACAGACATAGAAAAATTCAGCTCTCAGCAAAGCAGCACTGGAGGGGAATTTCCTCAATCTGATAAAGAACATTTGTGAAAAATCCACAGTTAACACCATACTAAGTAGGAAAAGACTGAATGTTTTCTCTCTAAGATCAGGAAAAAAATTAAGAGATGTTTATTCTTATCACCTCTATTTCTGAAGATTCTGGCCAGTGCAGTAGGACAATAAAAAGTAATAAAAGTAGGACAATATTCATAGTGGAATATTGTCTTTATTCCACTGTGATATGCTTATCTGTATATAAAAGCAAATGGAATCTACAGAAAATCTACTGAAACTAATATGTAATTTAGTCAAATTTGAGATGTATACAAGATCAATATATGAAAAAATCAGTTATATGTCTAGGACCAAATAATCTGAAATTCCAAAACTACCAATTTCAACAGCATCAAAAGTGTAAAATACTTTGAGATAAATTAGTCAAAAGATGTGCAAGACCTGTATATACTAAACTATATAAACATTGCTAAAATGATCAAAGAAAACTCAAATAAATAGAGAGCTATGCCTCGATTACGGGTTAAAAGGCTTGCTATTGTGTTATGTCAATTTTTGCCTATTCTATAGAATGAATGCAATCCCAAACCAAATCCTAGCAGGACTTATAGTAGAAACTGTCAAGCTAATTCTAAAATTTTGATGTAAATTAAAAGAAAAAGACTTAGAGTATCCAAAACAACTTTAGAAAGAAGAGGAAAATTGGAGGACTAACACTTGCTGGCTTCAAGACTCATTGTAGATCTACAGAAATCAAGACAGCGTGGTCTTAGCAAAAGATAAAAAATAGATCAGTGGGAAGGAATAGGAAGTACAGAAATAGATCCACACATATATGTGGGCATGCGATTTTTGTAAAATGCGCAAAGGCAATTCAGCAGAGAAGAGATAGTCTTTTCATTCATGAAGCTGGAATGATTGGATATCCATATGCTTAAGAAGTGAACAAACACCTGACAAAAAGATATACAGATGGCAAAGATGCCCATGAAAATATACTCAAAATCCTTTTTGAGTATGTCGTTAGAGAATTTCAAAATATGTCATTAGAGAATTTCAAATTAAAACAACAATGAGACACCACTATACACCTACTAGAATGCCTGAAGTTCAAAATACCAATAATACCAAATGCTGATGAGAATGGGGAGCAATAGGAATTCTCATTCACAGCTCATGGATTGCAAAATGGTATAGCCACTTTGGAAGACAGCTCGGCAGTTTCTAACAAAGCTAAACATAGTCATATCATGTCATCCAGCAATCACATTCCTAAGTATTTACACAATTAAGTTGAAAACTTGTGTCCCCACAACAACCTGCATACAAATGCTCATAGCAGTGTTGATCGTGATCTTCAAAAACTAGAAGCAACGTAAATGTCCTTTAACAAGCGAAGAGCTAAACAAACTGCAATACATTCATACGATGGAATATTACTCAGCCATAAAAAGAAATGTGCTAACAAGTCACAGAAAGAGATGAAGGAAACTTAAATACATATTGCTAAGTAAAAGAAGCCAGTCTGAAAAGGCTACATACTGTATGATACCAACTAAATGACATTCTGGAAAAGGCAAAACTATAGCGACACCAAAGAGATCAGCAGTTGCTAGAGGCTGGGCAGTGGAGGAACAGACAAAGTGCAGGGTGTTTTTAGGGTCGCAGAACTACCTGCATCACACTGTATTGGTGGACACCTGACATTACACATTTGTCAAAACCCATAAAACTGTACAGCACAAAGAGTGAAACTTAGTGTAAACTATGGACACTAATTAATAATAATGCAACAATATTGAGTCATTAATTTCAACAGATATGCTACACTAATGCAAGATGTTAATAATATGGAAAACTGTGTGAGAGGGAGAAGTGGTATTGGCAATTCTCCTGCCTCAGCCTCCTAAGTAGCTGGGATTACAGGTGCACACCACCATGCCTGGCTAATATTTTTTATTTTTAGCAGAAACGGGGTTTCACCATGTGGGTCAGGCTGATCTCGAACTCCTGACCTTGTGATCTGCCCGCCTCGACTGCCCAAAGTGCTGAAATTACAGGCAACTTTTCTTATTTTTAATTCCTTCTAAGAATGAGAACTCTTGAGATGACAGGTCTGATGTTGAAATCAAGTTATTTTTAGGAACGGGTTAAAAATTTAAAAAAAAAAAAAAAACAGGAACTTGCTCTGTCACCCAGGCTGGAGTGCAGTGGTGCAATTTCCGCTCACTGCAACCCCCACTTCCCTCAAGTGATTCTCGTGCCTCAGCCTCCCGAGTAGCTGGGATAATAGGTGTGCACCACCACACCTGGCTAATTTTAGTATTTTTTAGTAGACACGGGGTTTCTCCACGTTGGCCAGGCTGGTCTCTAACTTCTAGGCTCAAGTGATCTGCCTGCCTCAGCCTCCCAAAGTGCTAGGTTTACAGGTATGACCCACTGTGCCCAGCCTGGGTAACAAATTTCTTAAAATTTGGGATGCTTCATGAAGATTGTAGTGCTTTAAACTCTAGAACATCTTTGGGAAGCCACTCTTTTCTGAGAGATGTGTACATTTCAGAAAAAGAATTAACCATTTTCTAGACAAAGGTACACTTGGGATATAACCATGGCAAAACATTGCCTAGACACGTGTGAGTCACTTTCCCTTGCTCAGAGATCTTAAGGAGCCTGGCCCGTTTTGTTTCCTCGGCTTTGCTGGTAAAACTCAACTTGGCTGTGTCTCTGTACACTCACCTTGTGGAGCAGGCTTTCTTTCCTAGTTGAACTTGTGCCAAGCATGACTAATTAACAAAGAGTCTGAGCAGGATTTACTGATGATCATATTTCACATTTTCTCATGGAATTCCAGTAGGATAGCAAGGATATTTGCCTTGCATGCTAATTTGTATAGCCAATGATTAACTCTATATTATATACAAACGCGTTTGTTAGAATCAGGGCTAGGTCTCATGCTTTTAAAGTGGGAAGGACTTAATCACCTTCCTTCGACATACCCAGGGAATTCAGGGTTTGGATAGTATTGCTCAAAGGCTGAGCAAACTCCTCATTTTGTTATCCATGGCTGTGTAACAAACTATCACAAATTTAGTAGCTTAAAACAACATACACTTATCTCAGTTTCTGTGGGGCAGGAGTCTGGGCAGGAGTCCTGGGATGGCTTAGCTGGGTCCTCTCCTCAAGGACTTACAAGGCTGCAAAGAATCAGCCAGGGCTGAGGTCTCATCTGCAAGCTCAATGGGAACCTGACATGTTACTGGCAGGAATCAATTTCTTACAGGTTGTTAGGCTGAGGGCCTCAGTTTCTTTCTGGCTGTTGGCTGGAAGCTACTTTTACAGCCTCACCACATGGATCTCTCCAGGTGGCTCTTCATAAAAGCCAGCAAAACAGAGTTTAAATAGAGCAAAAGTGCTAGCAAGACCAAAATTACCATCTCTCATAACCTAGTCACAGAAGTGGTATCCTCTCATTTCAGCTGTATCTATTGGTTAGAAGCAAGTCACAAGGTCCAGCCCACAGTGAAGAGAAGGGGCTTACAGCAGTGTGTGACGATCAGGAGGTGAGGATCATTATGGACCGTCTTTGAGTCTGTCTGCCACACCCTCCAAAGTCATATCTATTTGCAGTCTCTTTACAAAGTGCCTGCAAAGTTCCAAGTTCTTAAAATTTGCCTTTGGACCAGGATGGCTCTCTCCAGGGTCAGTATGCAAAGTAGACCATATCACAGTAGAATACATATACATATACATATACATATACATATATGTATATATATACACATATGTGTGTGTGTGTGTGTATATATATATATATATGCGCAACTATGTGGACATTTTGGCTCATATATCTTTGCCCATCATTACTGGCGACATCTTTGGGCTTTTGGTGGGTCTCTTATAAATGGAATAGAGCTGAATTTTAATTTTTTAACCCAGTGTGAAATTCTATTTTCCAACAAGGCAATTTATCCAATTTGCATTTACTATGGATGTATTTTGTGTGTGCTTCCTATTTTCTGGGTTTTGAAAAAGTTCCTTTCTTTCCTTTTTTGACTTTTGATGAATTGCTGAAGTTTTTTGATATGGAACATGACTTGTTTTATCTACAGTTTTATGAAAGCGCAAGGTCCTCTATTTTCATGACTTAATTTTTTTTACAAGTATATATACAAAATCCATCTTTCTCTTTTGATATCAAGAATTAAACAGCAATAACTTCCTCTTTTTTTCAAGACAAGGTCTTTACCTTTCATTTTCTCATTTTCTCCACCTACCATACTCCTTGCCTGCCCGGGAATTTCTCCTCTTAGCCTTACAGTGCCTACCCTGCCCTACACTTGCTCCATTGAGACTTTATCCTGCTTCTTCTAGGTCCTTTTCATGGGTGTGTTTTGGTGACCAGGAAGCTTGCACACATGATTCATCACCGTTTTCTCACTTGCCTCAGTGGGTGACTGAACCGATTGATCCCTATAGGCACCAATTTAGACTTCATCTGCAGTTTTGTAGATCAAGGGGCAGTCTTGCCTGGCAGTGAGACAGGTGGATACAGGGTTCATCTGTGAGCCCACCCTCCACTCAGTGTGAACTTCTATACTGAAAGTGGGGAGTTGGGAGAGACAGGCCAGGAGAAAACTTGCCTTCTGGATGTCTAGGTAGGCTGGGAAGAGGATGTCAGGTTCTTTCGCTAGGGAAGAATAATAGATGTGTTCAGGGCAGTTATGTAATCAAGGTCCCTAGATGCACCTGGTTTGCTACCTAACCTAAGTTAAGAAAGTAGATGGGGTAAATGTTTTCATCTGCAGTTTTTGTGTAGGTATTTCATAGAACTCTGGAGGCTTTTTTTTCTATTGCTGGCCAACCACAATCATCCCAGCCATTCCTCCAGCTTCCAATGAAGAGGTTTAGGTGCCTGGGACCATCTAGAGCTGGAATCACAGGAGGACAGTGTGAAGATGTTGCACTAGGGCTGTGCTGTACTGTCCTTTTGCTCTTCCATGTATTTGCTCACTGAAACCTTGGTTAGTGGAAGCAGCTTCCCTTCTTTTCCTTCTGATCCTCTTAACAAATCCTTTCAATAGAACCCTGTAACAAAGCCCCACCTTCCCTTCCTTTACTTAGCAAAAACTCTGGACAACACTGATACCAAGATTGTCAGTCTCTAGTATGGGACATGGAGACTGTTCTCAAACTGAATCTTTCCCTCTCCTCCTCTGCCCCCTCCACTGCCCCAACCTTGGTAAAAGCTTGGTTCTCCTGGACTGGAGGTCCTCTAGGGGGCTAAGCTCTTATCTCTTACGCACCTCTTTTATTCATTTATTTTACATCATCCATTTCTTCATTGGGCAACTGATGGACACATTCCATCAAATGACAAGTGGCCAGGGCACATGCTGCAGTGCTCCAATTCTATACCCATGGCAGACATTGCTAATCAATCACAGTTTATTTGATCTGAGTCTAAATGCAGGCTTGGCTGTATCGGTTTTCTATTACTGCAATACCTACCACAAACCTAGCTTAAACTGCATAAATGTATTAGCTTACAGCTCTGTGGGTCCGAAGTCTAACATGGGTCTCATCTGGCTAAAATCTAGGTGTTGTCATGGCTGTGCTCTCATTTAGAGGCTCCAGGGGGATTCTCTTGCTTCCTCTGGCTATTGACGGAATTGAGTTCCATACTGTTGTAAGACTGAAGTCACCATTTCCTTGCTGGCTCTTAGCTGCTGGCTGCCTTTCTCACCCAGACGTTTCTCTCAGGTCCCTGCATGTAACTCCCTACAGCTCACCATCAGAGGGTCAAGTCTGTCTCATGCTGTCATCTCTCTGACCTCCTCTTTTGCCTCCTTTCCCCCTTTTAAGGACTCCTGTGATTACATTGGTCTACCTGGATAATTCAGGAAAAATCTCCCTATCTCAAAGTCCTTATCCTTAAGAACATCTGCAAACCCCTTTTTGCTATGTCAGAAAATGTAGTCACAAGTTCCAGGGGACTAGTGTGTGAACAGCTTTGGGAGTCATTATCCTGCCTACCACACACCAACTGCAGACCCTTTTCAATGTGCACTCCAGGGGTCACTGCAAATTGAATGATGCTGGAACTTGAAATGAAATCTACCAGTCATATTTGCAATATATAAATGAGTATGTCCAACTCATCGGTACCCTCCACTCAGCGTGAACTTCTAGGAGATTGTTCTTAGAGTAAATCATAAGATTGACACTTCCAGGAAAGAAGACAGTAATTAGCTGGCCCTTGTCGCCACTGCACAGTATCTTCCTGGGTTACATCTGAGCCTCCCTGACTGTTGCGACCCCAACTGGGAGCATCGGACTCCCACAGCGCCAGCTGCAGCTGCCAAGCTCCATTGACACGGCTCGACTTCCAGCCACTCAGGGATTCTGAGGCCACAGCTACCTGACATCAAAATAACCCATCCCATTCAAAAAATAATAAGCAAAACAATTATAAACAAAGCAGCTGCTTGAGCAAGTGTGGTTTTTTACCCTCTAACTGGTTGTTTTGTCCATTGACAGCCTAGAAAGAGCCTTCGCCAACGAAGGATGCGAGTTATTTAAATAATGGGTTTTGTGTGTGCTGAGAATGACTTCGTGGATAAGGGTGATTGACACCTCCATGGGTCTTAGATAGGCAAGGATGTAATTAAGAAGCCAGCTGATGGGGCTGACAAATCCCCCTCTCACTTTGGAACACTGATGCATGGAATAAATTGTATTCTTAACCAGCTTCCAAATTAACCATTTCCTTCACTTCCCCTCTTTGTCAGCGTGGGTGCATTTTTAGAGGTTACTCCCAGCAGTGCATTCACTTGGGCCTTAATGAGTTATCTATGAAGAGATAATTTATGATCATTTTTAATCTGCATACAAATTTATAACTTTAACTGATTTATTGTTTAACGAAATAAAACCTACACATTGTTTTAAACAAATCAAAAACGTCTGCCAGAGTTTTAATATTTTCAATTCCTGCTTCATTCCTTTCTCTTTAACTCTTGCTCCAGAGGCAGCACTGTTTAATTTTCTTTCCTTGATGATTATCCTGTATGTCTAAATATTATGCATAGACCACTCAGCTCTGATTTATCAAGGTTGTATTTGCTGGTGGCTTTCTGCTACAATGTATCTCAGAATATCGTTGCCATCCACCCCTCTTTATCCAATAGTGTCAAATTATTATTTTTGGTCCCTTTCACAAGCATGAACTGCCCCCCACACCCCCGCCATGAATAATCTCTTCTACTCCTAATTCAGTCTCCTAATTCTGTCTCAGCTTCTGCTTCTCAGCTAGCACACTGCTACCAGGAGGGTCTGAGGAAGCAGGTGGTAAGATGAGCTTTGCATAAGATCATTCAAAGCAAAAAGATCTCAGTTCTCACACAAGTTAAATTGGTACATTTAACAAATTTTCAATTAAAATATCAACAGGTGGTTTTATGAAGCTACAAAAGTTGATATTGAAGTTCATATGGCCAATTAAACATGTAAGAATAGCTAGGGAAACAGAGGAAAAAGAAAAAGACCGTGATGAGGTCTTGCTCTTCCAGGTGTGAATACATGCTAGAAGGCCTCCATAAGTAAAACAGTGGAGGATGGGGCATGAAAAAACAGCCAGACTGGTGGAATCCAACTAAAAGTCCAGAAATAGACCCAAGTGCAAGTGAAAATTTAGTGTATGATAGACACTATTTTGAATCACCGGAAAAAAAATCAACTTTTAAATGAATGGCGCTAGGGCAATGAGGTAGACACTTGAAAAAGGATTAAATTAGATCCACACCTCACACCATATCAAGAAGAAATTCTAAATGGATCAGAGATCTCAATGCAAATCTTTAGGCTACACATATATTATATATAAACATTGGGAATTCTTCAACTTTAGTATAGGGAAAGGTTTTCTAACTATGACAAACTGTAAAAGCAATCACAGTAAAGATTGTTATGTTTGACTCCATAAATATAAAAAAAGATCATTTGCATCACAAAATCATCAGGAATAAAGTCAAAAGACAAATGACAATCAGGAGGAAATATTCATAACATATATCAGGACAAAGTGTGACATACCTAATATAAATAATTCTTTAAAATTAAGAGGAAAATGACCAAAAGCCTAATAGATAAATGAGCAAAGGACACAAACAATTTACAAAAAGATACAAAAATGCCCCACAAAAATGAGAATGTTTTCATTCTCATAAGAGAGAAATGCAAATTAAAACTACACTGAGACAGTATCGTAGGTGTATGCATATGTCCAAATTTATCAAAATGTATACATTAAATATGTGCATTTTTATGTCAAACATACCTCAATAGGGCTTTAAAAATTTTTTCTCGAAATAAAGCTCCTTAATTAGACAATAATCATAATCGTCTATATAATAATCATAATCATAATTGGAAGCTTACCATAGAAACATTCTTAAGGACCTCCAAATAATTCAACCATAAAATGTTGAAACTATACCAGAAAGACCTTTAGAAATGCCAAAGAAAAAAAAAAGGAGAGATACCATATTTAAAGATTTGAAGATTTTATATTATAAATATGTCCACTATCCCTCTGCTGACCTGCAGATTCAAAGCAACTGCATGAATTGATACTGGGCCCTGTAGGATGATTTTCTGATAAATTTAGAGATTGTTAAAGTTGTCTAAAGGGGCTGAAAAAGGAGACATCAGATATTTTGGCAAAACAGCAATAGTCATACAGTTAGAAGTAGGGTTAAATTAGAAAGACATAGGTAGCCAATTAGAGAATTAGAAGTGGTGTCCCATACTCCTAAATGCATCACTAGAATGAACATTTGGCTGGAGCAGGGGTGGGAACCATTTGTTTAATTGGTAGCAAAACAGATTGATGACCTATGCAAAGGCCAAAAAGGAAACTGTCAAACCACCTTCATCAAGCCATATGGCTAACACCCTGCAGCTCATCAATTAGAAAAGTGGAAATCTTGGGCTGGGCGTGGTGGCTCACGCCTGTAATCCCAGCACTTTGGGAGGCCGAGGCGGGTGGATCACGAGGTCAAGAGATCGAGACCATCCTGGTCAACATGGTGAAACCCCGTCTCTACTAAAAATACAAAAAATTAGCTGGGCATGGTGGCGCATGCCTGTAATCCCAGCTACTCAGGAGGCTGAGGCAGGAGAATTGCCTGAACCCGGGAGGCGGAGGCTGCGGTGAGCCGAGATCGCGCCATTGCACTCCAGCCTGGGTAACAAGAGCGTAACTCCATCTCCAATAAATAAATAAATAAATAAATAAAAGTGGAAATCTTGAAAGACGTAAAGAGGAAGAGATAAACGCTTAGTAATAAGTTTGACAAAACATGTGCAAAGCCTCTACACTCCAAACTACAAAATTTTGCTGTAATTGAAGGTCTAAATAAATGAAGATATATACAACCCCCAAAATAAAAATAAAGAAGACTACACTGAGATTTCCATTCCTCATACATCAGAGTGGCGAAAAAGTTTACAAGTAGGACAACACATTATATTGGCAAAACTGGGAGGAAGCTGGCTGTCTCTGATGTCGGTAATCAGAATGAAAATTGGTACAAACTTTACGGAAGGGAGGTTGGCAATATCTAACTAAACTACAAATGTGTTTACCTTCTGAACTATAAATCCAAGCCAAGATGATTCTTTACAGCACTGCTTGTAATGCCAAATATTACAGCCTAGATGCCCACACCTAAGACTGAATGAATCAGCTGTGGTACATTCACATAACAGATTACCATGAGACTCTACAAAAGAATCGAAGATTTCCATAGAAAGAGCTGGAGGGATTTCCAGAAGACATTGTTAAGTTCAAGAAAAAAAGGTGAAGTTTAAAAGAGTTCAAAAGAAAGGGGGGAATAAAATACATATGTATCAGCTCATTTGTGCAACGAAACACGGGAAGGAACCAGAAATACTGGCATTGGTTACCTCCAGAGAATGGGTTGGAAAGGGAGTGGGCCTTCCTGCGTTTAGTTCTGACTATTAAAACCATATTGATGTTTCACATGCTTAACATCATTAGGAATGAGAAAAAGCTACCAATAAAACACAAACAGAAACAAATCAACTTCATTATTATGTGATTTCAAATGGATAGCACCACTGCACTGAAGGATGAGGAAGAAAGACACACCCAAATACCATGTGAACACGGTACTTTCACCGTCCCTAGGCTAGAGACAGAAGGATGAGTAAACAAACTCTGAACTCCGGCTAGGAGGTCATTTTTTCTCCGCGGTGTGGTTAGCACTCTGGACACTACGCTCTATACATTAGCACTGAGGAAACGAGTAAACAACTTGTGCGTTGTGGCAGCCATGTTTCTCAATATCTGAGAAGGAAGTTATAAATATGGAGATCGGGAAAGTTCAGAGTGAACCCTGAAGTCATGTATTGGAAGTATCAGGTAACATGAAATTTAAAATAGACAAAGAAATAGGTAGAAAAATGGTTGAATAGATAGATACATACGTACAGACAGATAGACATACAGACATAGACATTGATATAAATGCTTATTTTGTTCTGTCTTCTGCTGAGAGCCTAGGAACAATGATACCAAGTGGTAAGGAGCAAGACTTCCACCAAGATGTTGGTTTCTAAACACTAACACAAAGAAAAAGAAATAGAGAGAGAAGGAAGGAAAAAGAGGAGAAGAGCAGAGGGGAGGGGAGAGGAGAGGGGAGAAGAGGGGAAGAAAGGAGAAAACAGGGCTTCTTGCCGAAATGGCTGGTTTCAGGTCGAAGGTCGAAAGCTTCAACACAGCCTGGCACATCCTGCTGTCCCCAGAGGTAAGAATGTGCACTAAAAACGGTGAAAACTTATCGAAAGGACATGAGACCATCTTGTCTGTTCCAAAAGGCAAATCTGGAACAATTTAAGCATCACAACTAATAGGAAGAAAATGCTGACACAAACAAAGGGAAAAAGAAAAAAACCTCATTCTTACAGTAGAATGCCAACTAATACAGGTACATGGAATCATGAAATTAGAAAGCCACCATTTGGCAACCACCATGATACATTCTGATTCAGGACATGAGCAGTGAATGAATAACCACATATCCCTGCAGCGAAGGTAAAGAAACACTGCCTACCCTAATGGGAGAGAAGATAACTTATAGAAACACTAGGAGAAGTAGAAGGCTCTTCCATTGGGAAAACCCAGTTGGAAGAGAGCTGAGGGCTAATAGGGGAAAAGATTTATTTGTTCCCTGTCCTCTGTGGTTTCCCTTGAGCCCCGTCACTGTCAGGCACATCGAATGAGATGCCCAGCACAGGTCTGACAGAGCTGGGGGAGGGTACATACCCATGAGCTACCAGTCTAGTAGAATAGTTTTGTTTTCAAGGACAGCCTAGGGAGCAAGTTGGCACGGAGTAGTGAGGGTTCTTCTGAAAGCCACTGGGTCCGTCGTGCTGAAGCAGTCCGCAGATGATTCTCCTCCTTGGAAATCGCTGGAGGGATTCATTAGCACCACCAACAACGCGGCCTCATCAAATGCACATGATTATAATCCCAAATCACAGGTTTTGGGTCCCTGCGTGCACAGACTCCTGTGACTTGCAGCATTTTTCTTACATTGGCTGTTCCTCTCTGCTGTTCAAATGAAACCTATCAAGACAGTCGTGGGGTGTGCACCGCATGGTTGCCTCCCTGTCTCTGGCAGCCCTCCCGAATGACACTAAGGAGCATAATGACATTCTTCCAGACCTGGCTCAATCATTTTAATCACATAAAGCATAAGCACCCCTGTTGCTAATCCCAGCTCAGGGCTTCCTGGTTCCTGAAGTCAGCCTAGTAGGGAATTCAATTAATGATCCACCCTGGCAGAATAATTTACTCAGTTGTTACAACTGGGAAAAGGCATTCGCAGCAGAAAGAAACGGGAATTGCAGGTTACCACGCAACCCCTTTGCATCTCATACCCAGCGGCACTGCCTCTTAGAGGAAGGATGGCGGTTTTGTTTTGGGTCATTTGTCAAATCGAAATTTCCATTTTCTTGTCTAGTTACTGGTTTCCATCTGTTTAACAAAAGGACTATGAAAACACTACTCCTATGTTTAGAATGTTGGGTGTCTACTTAAAGAGTCTCCCTTCTTATGTTTTTTTTAGTGAAGTAAAATTATATTCAGTGTGTATGACAGCAGCATTTTCTTTCTAGACTGTAGAATGAAAAGTCATTCAGGCCAAGCATGGTGGCTCACCCCTGTAATCCCAGCACTTTGGGAGGCTGAGGCAGGTGGATCATCTGAGGTCAGGAGTTTGAAACCAGCCTGGCCAACGTGGCAAAATCCCATCTCTACTAAAAATACAAAAATCAGCTGGGTATGGTGGTGCACACCTGTAATCCTAGCTGCTCAGGAGGCTGAGGCAGGAAAATTGCTTGAACCCAGGGGGAAGAGGTTGCAGTGAGCCAAGATCACACCACTGCACTCCACCGTGGGCAAAAGAACAAGACTCCATCTCGCCAAAAAAAAAAAAAAAAGAAAGAAAGAAAGAAAAGAAAAGTAATTCAAAACTTAACATTTTTGTTTAAATTTCACATAAATATAGTTTAGACGTAGTGTCCAAATAGATTTTTTATTTGGTGATCTGAAGTCCTTTCTCTCAATACTTCCTTAAACTCCCAGTTTTACAAGTTATGTTTATTTCAGAAAAATTAAAAGTGCTATTTTTTCCTCCTTTTTCTAAATGAATATATAAATGTCTTGGAAGAGTTGAGTAACCATATTGCAGAAAACATGGAAAATAGAAAATATTCTTCACAGTCCTAGTGTCAGAAAACAAATGTTTGGTGTTTATTAGAACTACTTTGGCCCCATCTGTTGTTTGCCTTTTGATTTTTGTACTTTTTCTGTTCAATTTTTTTTTATTTTTTTTATTTAGATATCATTTTTAAGCTTAGAAAGCATTTGAGAAAAAACTGAGGCATCATAAAATTTTAAAGAGAAGAGAAACAATTCCTGAATTGGAGAACACCAGACTGAAAAATGTTTAGTGTTCCAGTGACAAATTGCCAAATTGCCTGGGGCAAGTATTTATGGGGTAAATATGGAAGCAAAATAAAGAAATTATTTGGTTGGTTTGCAATTACAAAGTTGCCTTTTTTAAAGTACTTTGATGGAAAGTCACAAAATCATATGTTAGTTGGATGTTTATTATATGTTAGTTGGCTGGGGTTATGTTTTAGTTCTAACATAAGCATTTATCAAAAATGACCCAAGTTTTGTTTTGCTTATGTTTACAATGTAAGCAAAATTGAAGATATTTGTAAGACCTACCTGATTTTGTTTGCTCAGAAATTTTTCAGGCCAAAGTCTTCATTTTAATTTTTTTTAACATTTCACCCCCTTTAGTCATTCCTTCAGCAAAACAGTGAGCAAATGGCGTAGCATTCCTCTGGCTTAGCACTATTGATGCAGTTGTAGGGGCAAACAGTCAGGAAGATGTTACCGTTATCAAAAAAATATGCTGGGGTTCAAAGTCATATCACTGCCAGGAATTACATAGTCGGTGTTGGTTTCCTCAAGTTGTCTGAGCCAGATGGCAATCGTTTGATGTTCAAGTGGCTGCTGGGAAGCATTTAAAATCCTTGGGACCATACGATACACCAGGGGTAAACCCAATAACCATAAGGAGAATTACAGCCAAGGATTGAAAAACCTCCTCTGAGCAAAGATTTCCAGGAGTCAAGATGTAACCAACTGAATAAATCAATGAAAGAGGCAGTGCTTTTCTGATTAAGGGGGAAAAAAATCATATTTTTTCTTTAAGATCTTTTAGATAAAGGGCAACAAGTTCTAATTTATTAACATAGCAACAACTTTTTTTAATCATAGGACAAGTTGTTGCTTATCAAGTTGTTAAGTTATCAAGAATTTCTATTTTGGAGTACTATTGAGGCTCAATTGTTCATTTCAGATTGTATCGCTTGATCAGAATTCAAAGTATTTTTCTGTGAAAACAAAAGAAAAACAAAGGTTAATATTTGAAGCAAACTATGGTCTTTCTTATCTGCCAAAAGGCAGCCAGTCAAGATTTTAGATTTGAGATTGAAGCATCTTTAGATGATGGAATGGAGATGGCAGTAGAATGTTTCCCATGTTGATGAAAAGAGTCAAACTCTGTAAAGCAATTGAAATTCTGAGCCAAATATGGGTGACCAATGGCCCGTGACGTAGCCCTCAGAAAATCCTGAGAACATGCGCCCAAGGTGGGCAGGGTACAGCTTGGTTTTATACATTTTAGGGAGACATGAGACATCAATCAAATGCTTGTAAGATTTACATTGGTTCCATCTGGAAAGACAGCTAAATTGGCAATTGGTTGAAAGAGTTATTATCTAAAGACCTGGAGGCCGGGTGCGGTGGCTCAAGCCTGTAATCCCAGCACTTTGGGAGGCCGAGGCGGGTGGATCACGAGGTCAAGAGATCGAGACCATCCTGGTCAACATGGTGAAACCCCGTCTCTACTAAAATTACAAAAAATTAGCTGGGCATGGTGGCGTGTGCCTGTAATCCCAGCTACTCAGGAGGCTGAGGCAGGAGAATTGCCTGAACCCAGGAGGCGGAGGTTGCGGTGAGCCGAGATCGCGCCATTGCACTCCAGCCTGGGTAACAAGAGCGAAACTCCATCTCAAAAAAAAAAAAAAAAAAAAAAAAAAAAGACCTGGAATCAATAGAAAGGAATGTCTGGGTTATGATGATAAGGGGTTGTGGAGACCAAAGTTTCATCACGCAGATGAAGCCTCCAGGTAGTAGGCTTCAGAGAGAATAGACTGTGAATGTTCCTTATCAGACTTAAGGTCTTGATGTTAATGCTGGTCAGCTTTTCCCGAATTCCAACAGAGAAGAGTGTATAATGAGGCATATTGGATATCCCCTTCCTGTCATGGCCCGAACCAACTTTGGAATGCCCTTGGCCATGAGGAGGGGTCCACTCAGATGACTGGGGGGCCTTATTATTTTATTTTAGTTTACGCTAGATTTAGTTAAATTCACAGAGATAAAACCTCAAAGAAGATGAACAGGACTACACTTTGATCATGCGTGCACTATATTTTTTTATTGAGATACAATCTTTTTTAGAGTTACTCCCATTTTTACTAAAAATAATCATTTAATTCTCTGTGGTGCTGGTGCTCCTCTACCCACACGTTCCTGATGGCCTTCATGAACAGCGCGTCCCCAGGCCTTCCCATGGAACAGGGAACATCACACTCTACTGAAGTCTTCTGGCCCCTGGCAACCCAAGGGGAGCACTGAAGAGAAGATTGCCCCTTAGAAGAGTCCTATATTGGGCAGAAATTGATCAGTCATGGTATCCCCAGCATGCTCAATCATTGGCTGAGGGCCATCTAGGAAGACTATGGCTTCTTCTCCAAAGCAAGGCAGGTCTTGAAGACGCTGACAGCTGCAGTCCATCTGCTAACTGCATTTCAATGTCAGGGAAGACTAAAGCAGCACACTCCAGAGTTGCTACATCTCTGGTGGATGAGAGGTGTTCTCATAATTATCTATATACTTCTTGTTGTTTCTATGACTTCTCAAAGGATGTGTATGGATTGTATATTCAGAAAACCTATACAAATAATTATAAAAATTAACTGATCGGTTTGGCACATTTTCCACCATCCTTTGCAGTGTTGGTGGTCTTAGAGAAGACAGAGTTGCAAGAATTGAGGGAAGACTACAGGAAATAAGGGAGTTGCTAGGTAACCATTCCCTGACTGGCAACATGACTATACATTACTTCCTTATAGAGTTTTTATGCTGACTGCATGAGACATCTGTGTTATCTTCCAGTGCCATGACTGACACATGGTAGGTTTGCAGTATGGGGTCACAGCACTCAGGCATCCAAAGAGGAGGGGGTGGGACACTGGAGAGGAGTATCAGATCTTTCTCACACTGCTACAAAGAAACACCTGAGACTGGGTAATTTATGAAGCAAAGAGGTTCGATTGGCCCACAGTTCTGCAGGCTGTACAGGAAGCATGATGCTGGCATCTGCTTGGCTTCTGGGGAGGCCTCAGGAAACTTACAATCATGGCAGAAGGTGAAGGGGGAGCAGGAACATCACATGGCCAGAGTAGGAGCAAGAGAGAGGAGAAAGATGCCACACACTTTAAAACAGCCAGATCTTGTGAGAACTCACTCACTGTCATGAGGACAGTACCAAGAGGATGGTGCAAACCATTCATGAGAAATCCACCCCCAAAATCCAGTCACCTCCCTCGAGTCCCCACCTCCAGCATTGGGGATTACAATTCAACATGAGATTTGGACAGGGCATATATCCAAACCATATGAGGAGGAGCCATTTACCACAATAAGAGGAGGAGCTGAAAGGGCGGTTTATGAGAAACTGAGATCAGATGAGGGCTGATCTCTGCAGATGCCTCTGGGAAGCTAGAAAGCAGCTACTGAAAATAATTCTCATGACCCTGGAGCTAAATTTCCCTACTTTCCTTCATTCTCGGGAGGGCTCGCCTGCGTGGTATCATGCTGGTAAAGCCTATTCTATGCTAATTACTGTGCTTCCTGCCCTCCCTGAGAAGGGGCATCACCCATTTCTACCCTCATCCTATGACCAGGGAAACCAAATGAGAAGTGCCAAGTTATGAGCCTAAGAACACACGTTAAAGAAGCTCCTCTCTTTCTTCAGCATGGACAGCATGCTGGTTTTTCTTGGGTACATAAATGGAAAATGAAAGCTGTGGATTTTGCTTTTGTTTTTGTTTTTCTTTTGCAAGTAGGGATGTTAATGCCAAGTTCAGAATCTCAGATCCTTTTTCTTCTGTTAGATATATTTTTAAATCTGTTTTTAGGTATCTTGCTTTACGTGATGAGTTTTAACACTTAAGACATCTTAAAGCTAATGGAAGTGGAAGTATAATTCTTGAGCTTAAAAAAAAATCTGTCCTATGGAACAAATACAAAGATTAATGAGTTAATATTTACACAAAACTTGGAGGAACATTGGCAAGTCGTAGTTTTAAATACAAAGTCATAACCAGAAATATTCTAATATCCTCTTCCATTCTGGAAGCTGGGGAGTCCTTGTTTACTCATTAATTCCCTGTTAAGAAAAGCATGGTTTATACCTGTCACAATTCTCTAAGTTCCCAAATTAAGCTTCCTTGGGAAGCTTCCAGTGGGTTCTTCAAAAAACACAATAATAAGGGAAACAGCAATCCAAGACTTAGTATATTTTGTTCCTTTTCCAGGCCTGGCTGTCGCCTGCCCACAAAACTTTAGCCCACTCTCCTCTCATCAGGCCTCTGTCTCTTTATCCCCTGTGAGTGGCTTGGAGAGTAGATTTTAGCCAATTGAAGGTGACAAGTCCTGAGACTACCTGATGAAAGCCACAGACTTTTTTCCTCGGTAACGTGGCACACAACATTGTTGTGGGTAGCAATTATCTGAGGCCAGTATCATGCAGGCAGTAAAAATTCACCACAACAGTTGTAGGTAAAGAACAGCGGACTTGAGGTCGAGGCAGGTGGATCATTTGAAGCCAGGAGTTCAAGACCAGCCTGGCCAATATGGCGAAACCTCGTCTCTACTAAAAATACAAAAATTAATCAGGCCTGGTGGTGCATGCCTATAGTCCCAACTATGCAGGAGGCTGAGGCATGAGAATTGCTTGAACCCTGAACCCAGAAGGTGGAGATTGCAGTGAGCTGAGATCACACCACTGCACTCCAGCCTGGGTGGCAGAGCAAGACTCCGTCTCTAAAAAAAAGGCAGATTTATTAGGAAAAGCATAAAAATACATTGCAAGGGTACAAGGGACAAATTAGCAAGAGAGGAGCAGACCGCAAAGAGACAAAGCTTGCTGGAAATATTACAGGCTGGTGCTTGTGCTGCATGCTGGGGAGGGCTTTGTCCAGTATTGGGAATGTCAGGGTTGCAGTGAGCTAACCTGGCTTTTGAGGTGGGGTCACACTCTGTCACCCAAGTTGGAGTGCAGTGGCGTGATCTCCACTCACTGCAATCTCTGCCTCCTGGATTCAAGCGATTCTCCTGCCTCAGCCTCCCAAGTAGCTGGGATTACAGGCATGTGCCACCATACCTGGTTAATTTTTTGTATTTTTAGTAGAGACGGGGTCTTGCCATGTTGGCCAGGCTGGTCTCAAACTCCTGGCCTCATAATTTGCATTGTTCTATTTCGGCCAAGGATCTGGTGATCGTTTGGGTGCAGAAAACAACTGGATTATTTGTGCAGGAGGGCTACGTGTTCCAGACCAGGAAGAAGGGCAGATTTATCGCTTACCTGCTTTCTCTTTTTGCTTTCCCTTGGTCCTGCCAGCCTGACTCCTTTTCCCTAATTAGAGCTCCACAGACATTTCATGTACAATGTCAGGAACCTGTGGAAGGAGGAAAGCCCACTCTAGAATCCTTGCTAAAGAGCCCCAGATGACCCCCAGTTCTCTGCCAACTCTTAAATGTAGTAATCCCAAGATGAAGGCGCCTCTTTGGAGCAGGAAACCAAATGTAGATGTATCAAGCTGCCAGCTGCCCTTAGAGAGCAGCCTGCTGTTCTCACACATCTCCTGGGTCTCACTGAAATGAGGCTTGTGGGGAAGAGGGCACCATGCCGGGAAAGGCTGTCGGGCACGGCCGGCTGCTGGCTGTGCTTTGTGCTCTTCTCCGAGACCACAAGTATTCCCATGTTTTGAAATTGTTATTCCCTTTTCCTGGTATGAGCTTGAATTTTTCCCCTCTAAATTATGTCTACCTAGCACTATATTCACTTTGATTTTGTAGCTAAGGCTTTCTGGTAGTCACTACCCCTGGTTCTGTTCCTGAGTCTTTAACTAACTCCATGAATCCAAATTAGCAAGATTATCCTCTCACTCATCAGAGGTAAGTCTTAGCTGATCGTTTTATACCCATTCTTCGTGTAAAGCAATCCCTTTGATGCAGCTCACACAGGGATGCCTTGACTTGCAGAGGGACTGTATCTAATTAGACAAAGCAGAAACACTAGCATCTCAGGGCTGTGTCCCAGCCCTGAAGCCTCCAGAGATGAGCTCCTGACCTCCTTTTTAGGCAAGATCCTGACCCACTCCTGGCCTTTGGCACCTCCAGTTTCCTTGCCCCACCCTCAATGGTTCAGAGATCTCACAGATCCACCCCATGCTGCCTCTGCTTTCAGGGTTCCAGATGGACAGTGCTCCTCTCCATGGGGTCGTGCCCTGGGCAGACCTGACTCTGAATCAGTTGAAGATGCAGCAGTGCAAATTCTTTGGGTTGCAAATCACAAAAGCCTGACTCAAAGAAGTATAAGCAAAAAGGGGGATGTATTTAAAGAGTCATGACGTGTGTGAATAACTCAACAGTAAGAATCCATCTAGGCATCAGACATGAATGAATCTTAGGAATTGGGAAGCCGGTGCTCTCAGGAGCCTCTCTCCCCTCTCACCTCCCTACCCAGCTCCCTTCCCTTCTTTAGCCCACATGGCAGAAACAACAGTTTTGCGTTAAAACTTCAGGCACGTAAAGGAGACTGACTTTCTCAATTCCAAGTTCAAAAGCACTCTTGCCCACCTTGGGTCCCGTGATCCAGGTGAACTGATGATCCAGCCCACAGCAGATGCAGTGGAGTCATAGGATCATCTCACGGCAGCTGCCCTGGGGAGCCAGGAAGGACACAGGACAGTGAGTGAAGTTCCCGAATATGAGTGGAAAGGTGCTGGGTGTGAAGACCTCCTCCTCTTCTTCTTCCTCCTTCCTCTTCCTTCCTCCTCCTACCCCCTACTCTTCCTCCTCCTCTTCCTTGTTCTCCCCCCTCCTCCTTCCTCCCCACTCCTCCTTCTCCCTTCTCCTTCCTCCCCTTTCCTCCTCTCTCCTCTTCCTTCCTCCCCCTCCTCCCTTTTCTTTCCTTCTTCCTCCTCCTCC
>NW_022436950.1:4967596-4980826 GCF_009761245.1 Sapajus apella | reverse complement strand
TTCATACTTCTCCCACCTCCTCCTTCTTCCCCCTCCTTTCTCCTCCCTCCTTCCCCCTCCTCTCTTCTCCTCCTCCCTCCTCCTCCTTTCCCTCCTCCTCTCTTCTCCTCCTCCTGCCTTCTCCTCCCCTTCCTCCTCCTCCCTCCTTCTTTTCCCCCTCCTCCCTCCTCTTCTTCCCCCCTCCTCTCCCTTTCTCCTTCCCCCTCCTCCTCCTTCCTCCTCATCTTCCCTCCTCCTCCCTCCTCCTCTCTCTTCCTCCTCCCTTCTCCTCCACCAAGGCCCATTCCTGTTCCCCCAGCTCTCTGCCCTCCCCTGGAAGCAGAAGTCGGGCAAAGATCAACATCAGAATGAAGGAATCCACCAAGTCCGTGAAGAAAACAACCTCGAAGGACACACACTGAGACATCGTGATCAGTAGAGCCTTCCTGGAACTTCCCACACCGAGCAGGTCACACAGCTCTGATTGTCCCAGTTACCACCCTGTGAACACTGGCGAAAGTCCCTCCTGCTCCTCTGACCATCTCGGTGAGGAGCCAAAGGGCCCTCCCCTAAAAATGGGAAAATGTGTTTTCTGCCGCTCTGGCTTCTGCTCTAGAAAATGAAGTTCTTTCGGCCTTAAGGCAGTTTACAATTTATTTGAGCAAAAGAGGGTTTTGGTACACAGCCCTTCTCCAGTCTTGCTGGAAAAGACTGTCAGGGGTGGTGGTGGTTCTGCACGTGGTCGGTGCCCAGGGGAACCACGGTACTGCTGCTGATACATTTAGAAACATGTGTGCATGTCTCTAGGAAGTTCTCAGCTTCTGTAAGATTCTCAAAATGATCCTCGTGAGGTGCCACAGACATGGGTTGGACAGGGCAGCCACTGCCCAGCCCCAGCCAAACTTCAACTCTAATGTGACAGAAAAACTAAGCAGGTGAATGGGCATACACCGGGGATCAAACAAAGGGGGCAAAGAGTTTTGAAGGAAACAGGGGCTAAGACGGGGGATTCTAGGCAGCACCCATTTCTCTGGAAGACTCTGGAAAGGGACAACATTTAAATTGAGATGTGAAAGAGAGACACAGCCACACATTCCAGAGGAAATGGCATGAAAAAACAGTCTTGGAGATGGGAAGGAATAGCACATTTAATGGACAGGAAAGGCATGAGACTGTAGGGGCCTGGCTCTGAGCTGAAGGTGGCGGGTCGGAGGGGACATCAGACAGGGCTTCCTCCAGGTGCAGTGGGAACGCTCTGAGGGCAGCATGTGGGCAGATTTCGGTGCTCGGCTCCCTCTGGGGCTGGGTGAAAACTCATTGGAACAGCTGAGAGCGGCCACAGGGAGACCAGTTAGAGGCTGGTGAGTGGCCCTGGGCCACATCTGGGAGAAGGCTGGTCTAGACTCAGGAAGGTGAGGCAGGAAACCTGGCTGCCCACCCTCCCCGGCTCCTCTGACATCACAACACTCCTCCTTCAAAAGCTGTCATCTTCTCCCAGGATTACACCTGCCAGCCTGCTCCAGACGCCCAAAAGAAAAAGAGAACACTTGGAGAGCAGAATCCAATTTCAAAGAAATCAGTTCCACAAGACCAGGCTTCCCCACACCCACTGCTGTCCGCATCCCACCGCACGCCACTGCCAGACTCCTTGTCCACAAAAAGCAAACCCTACTGGCATTTTTCTTTCCCAACCCTTCAGTGACTCAATCTCTCTCTCACTCTCTTTCTATCTCTCTCCACAGTCTTTCTGCCTCTCTCAATAGTCTCTCAATATACATATACTTGAGAATGCATCAGAGAATGTGGATGAGAAGATTTTAATTATCTTTCATCATCGATGACCAGTTTTACTTGTTAGCAATAATGGAAAAATTGATCAGGCAGAATCCACATGCAAAAAGGACTGTGTTTTTAATTAAAGATGTTTTATGCATTGAAAATCAATGTTTAAATAGATCAATATAAGTATGATCCCTTTGGGCTATATTTACACACCACATATTTATCTATGTGTCACTTGAGATCAACAGCATAACTGTCATCTCCAGGAATTTTGTAGGATAAGTGGAGAGAATTTCTTTCCCTCTTTTATTGCATGTTGTTTTGTTCCAGCCTGTAAGCACTGAAATGCCATATCATAGATGAAATGTGAACAGTGAGGAGGCCTGCTAATAAAATAACAAGCTTTTACTTCAATAGTGAAATATAACAGGGGAAGTGGCTTTATTAGCCAAGGTGCTCTTTCCTCATCCAGGAACAATGAAGCTTTAAAAGATTTTATATCTGATATTAATAAGTTCTTTTAGCATTCAAAAGAAACACAAAATACTCTGATTTAGGCCAGGCGCAGTGGCTCATGCCTGTAATTTGAGGTCAGGACTTCAAGACCAGCCTGGCCAACACAGTGAAACCCCATCTCTACTAAAAATACAAAAATTAGCCAGGTGTAGTGGTGGGTGCCTGTAATCCCAGCTACTTGGGAGGCTGAGGCAGGAGAATCGCTTGAACTCAGAGGCAGAGGTTGCAGTGAGCTGGGATTGCTCCATTGCACTCCAGCCTGGGCACAGAGCAAAACTCCATCTAAAAACAAAACAAACAAAAAAAACTCTTATCTATTGATGAAAAATATTGTCTTGTGATGCAAATATGTTGGTCACATCAAAAACTTAGGCTGAAATAAAGAACATTGCTCTCTAATTATAAAATGTTTCTAGTGACTCTCCAAAACTAAATTCTCAAATTATCCTAAATGTCTCTCTCCTAACTCAGTTTTTTCCCTTCTATCTATATTTTCCTGGAATTCCAGTGAAATGTCAATTTAGAGAACTAGCTAATTTAAATATCACCAACTAACTTAATTCAGTTGAACGTGAAGTTCTCTGGAGTTTGGATTTCTGTCTTCTTGGGCACAAGGGACCACTCTCACTTGCCAAGGGGCATTTCTCTTTAGCTCCATTACCCATCCCACCAGACACTGGGCTCAGTTCAGCACCCGGAAGTTAAATTGGCCTGTATTAAAGAAAATGAAAAGTGATTCATGAGGAGTAACTGTGTTTCAGCCAAACTCAGGTGAAGTTATCAGTTAGGTGAGGCTCAGTGGCCTCCCATGTGTGTGCTGATCAAGATGAGGAGCAGCGGGACTCTGAACTCCAGCCGTTTACGCTGAACGATCTGCAACCTGCCTTTTGGCCTGAGGGGCTGTCTGCAGAGCTGGGACTTCTGCATTCTCTGCTTGTCCATATCAAGCCTCTTTCCAGGCCTCAACTGTCATGCCAGCTTGATTTTCAGAACCAGGGAGTGTCTATGAGTAGCCTGAGCAGAGCTGGAATGGGCTGCTGATCTCAGCTCAGGGATCTGGACCAGCACTGCCTCCCTGCAGTCCCTTCAGGGCTGGGATGGTTCCTCCTGTGGATGCCGTGTGCAGGATTTGCAGACACTGGACTCTGAACCACAGGGGTCCAGGAGAGGTAGGGCATGCTAGGTCCAGCTTGTAACAGCTCATGAGAGCCAATTACTACATTTTCAGAAATTTTGCAGGCCAATTGGCGAACTATTGGTAGCTTGAAATCAGCCACAGTGGAATCATTTATACTACCGAAATCAGCAAGTGCTGAAACTGGGGCTTTGGGTTTTGGTTTTTGTTTGTTCCATAAAACCCACTGTTGAACTATTGTTAAACATTTACCAGCATACCACTGCGTCTGGGTCCCATCTCGGCTACCAGGAGAACCTGACACAGACTTCCTAACTGCTTTCAGGGGCTACTGGAGAGCCCAGAAAGATGGTGCTGAAGGAGAAGGAAGTATGGTTGAAGTCAGAGGTTATATCAGAAATATTCTTCCATTTGGAACCTGGAAACATGCGTCACTTCTGCTGCCTTTCGCAGAGTAAGACAGCATAAGAAATGTCTGTGACAGCTTGAAAGGCTGCGTCTTCATTTTCTTTTGTTTTCAATATTGCTTCTCTGAGATTCTACGGGATGGCTGTATTAATCTGTTTTCACACTGCTGATAAAAACATACCCAAGACTGGGAAGGAAAAGAGATTTAATTGGACTGACAGTTCCACATGGCTGGGGGAGCCTCAGAATCATGGCAGGTGGCAAAAGGCACTTCTTACATGGCAGCGGCAAAAGGAAAAATGAGGAAGATGCAAAAGCAGAAACCCCTGATAAAACCATCAGATCTCATGACACGTATTCACTATCAGGAGAACAGTATGGGGGATCCACTCCCATGATTCAAATGACCTCCCACCAGGTCCCTCCCACAACACATGGGAATTACGGGAGTGCAAGTCAAGATGACATTTGTGTGGGGACACAGCCAAACCATATCAATGGCCTTGGAAGAAAAGATGCAACTGAAGTAAAACCTAATAAGATCACTCTCTATTCCATTTTCTGGAAAAGAGGTAAATTTCTATGTGAGTGCTTAAGTGATGCCCAGGGTTAATTGTAGGACAGGATGATGGTGAAAATACATTAAAGACAGATATCCTATGTGGTGCATACGCTCACTGTAGCAATATACCCCAGCCGCATATGGTCTTACATTGCAATGAATGCCCACCCTACTTCCAGCCCAGCAGCTGCATCTCTTTGTCTGAGGGCTTTCCACTAGAAAATATAAGCCCCCAGGGAGCAACCCTCCATCAAAAACTGGCAGGATTTAGTGTGTAAACATCCCAGCACCTATGTTAGGATGTATCTGAGGCATACGCACACTGTCGTGGAGAGCTCCCCAGCTCACTAAAGAGCCAGTGCCCCACTCTGTCATTGGCTTGACAACGCACTCTGTATTGGATTTCCTTCCTCTCTTCCCTGTTTCACTTCCCCACTCTTTACTACTGTTTTCTTTTCTTTCTTTACTTTTTCTTTTTCTTTTTTTTTTTTTTTTTTTTGAGGCGGAGTCTCGCTCTGTTGCTAGGCTAAAGTGCAGTGGCACAGTCTCAGCTCACTGCAACCTCCACCTCCTGGGTTCAAGCAATTCTCCTGCCTTAGCCTCCAGAGTAGCTGGGATTACAGGTGCCTGCCAGCTAACTTTTGCATTTTTAGTAGAGATGGGGTTTCAACATGTTGGCCAGGATGGTCTTGATCTCTTGACCTTGTGATCCACCCACCTTGGCCTCCCAAAGCTGAGATTACAGGCATGAGCCACCGCACCCTGCCTTTACTACTGTTTTCTAGGATTACCTCCCAAACAAACTACTGGGGCCGCCCCACCTTTTACCCACCCAAAGCCTGCATCCAGGGAAGATAGATTAAGACTATCTACTCTTTCCCTGAAACTTTGCTCATCCAGGGCCTGATCATTTGTGCACCCCGGTCTCACAAAAGGCCTGCACTGAGTCACAGTGACTGTATATACCAGCCAGAGTTCCTCCTGCATGGGAACTTACAGCAGGGCATTGGTGGCATAATTTAATGAGAAATCATATACAACTGAGGCCCCATTTAATTCTAAAGCCCTTATTCAATTATCTGCAGGGGCCTGAGGACTGAGTGGAGAATGTGTGTCTGATGGCTTTTTTTTAAGTATTATTACATAAATTTTCAAGCCTAGACAAAATTAGAGTTCATTAGAGTGCTGTACAACGAACTCTTAGGTTCTCATCACCCAGCTTTAATAGTTATCTACATATAACTAATCCCTTTTTATCTACGTCCCCCATTTCCTTTTGCTGGATTATTTTAAAGTAAATTTAAGATATCACATTATTTAATTTGTAAATACTTCAATAGATATCTCCAAAAAATAAGGTCTCCTGAAAATAACAATGTAAGAGCATTTATTAAAACATACTACTAATCATACTTAATGGTGAAAGACTGAAACATTTCCCCATAAAATCAAAAACAAGACAATGACGTCTGCTCTTGTCACTTCTATTCAACATTGTACGGAGGTTGTAGCCAGGTCAATTAGGCAAGAAAAAAAGACGAAAATCATCCAGATTGGGAAAGAAGTAAAATTATCTCCATTTGTATATGGCATGACCTTGTATATAGAAAATTCTAAGGAATTTGCCCCAAAAAACGAATAAAATTAATAAATGAATTCAATAAGTTTTCAGGATACAAGATCAATATTAAAAAATCAATTATATTTCTCTACGTTGAACAATGAACAATCTCAACATGAAATGTTGGAAGAAAATTCCATTGACAATAGCATAAAAATAGTAAAATATTCAAGAATAAATTTAACAAAAGAAGAGAAAGACTTGAACACCAAAAACTATAAAATATTGCAAAAAATTTAAAGAAGACCTAAATAAATGGAAAAATAACTCCATTTCCAACTTTCCAAAATAATCTATAAATCCAATGCAAATATTATCAAGATCTCAGCTTCCTTTATTACAGAAATAGAAAAACTGACCCTAAAATGCATGTAGAAATGCAAGTGTCAAGAATAGCAAAAATCATCTTTAAAAATAGGAACAAAGTTGGAAGACTCACACTTCCCATTTTCAAAATTTATCACAAAGGGATAGTAATCAAAACAGTATGCTCCAGACACTCAATTCTATTTCATTGATCTATATGTCATTGTTCATTGATAACCCCGCACATATATGGTCCATTGATCTTTGACAAGGATGCCAAGATAGTCAATGGGGAAAGACTTGTCTTTTCAACAAATGATGCAGGGATAACTGGATATCCATGCAAAAGAGAATGAAGTTGGACCTCTATCTTACATCATATACAATATTCCTTTATTCATGAGGAATAAATTTAACAAAAGAAGAGAAATACTTGAACACCAAAAACTATAAAATATTGCAAACAACTTAAAGACCTAAATAAATGGAAAAATAATTCCATTTCCAATCCATGTTCACAAATCATAGACTTAAACCCAAGTGTTAAAATTATAAAACTCTTAGAAAATAAATAGGAGTAAATCTTTATGACCTTCAATTAGGCAAACATTCTTAGATCAGACACCAAAAGCACAAACAACCAAAGGAAAGCTAGATAATTTTTTTTTTTTGAGATGGAGACTTGCTCTGTCACCCAAACTGGAGTGCAGTGGCACAATCTCTGCTCACTGCAACCTCTGCCTCCCGGGTTCAGGTAATTCTCATGCCTTAGCATGCCAGGTAGCGGAGACTACTGGCACATGCCACTATGCCTAGCTAATTTTTGTATTTTTAATAGAGACAGGGTTTCACTATAATGGCCAGGCTGATCTTGAACTTCTGGCCTTCAATGAGTCACCTATCTCGGCCTCCCAAACTGCTGGGGTTACAGGCTTGAGCCACCGCACCTGGCCAAAAAGCCAGATAAATTGAATTTCATAAACATGAAAAACTCCTGTCTTTTAAAAGACGCTATCAAGAATGAGAAAAGACAATGGAATGGGAGAAACTATTTGCAAATCAAGTATCTGATTAGAGTCTAGTATTCAGAATATATAAAGCACTTTTACAACTCCACAATAAAAAGAAAAATAACCCAATTTTAAAGCAAGTCACAAGAGACCATATCTTAGATAATTCCACTTATTGAAATGTCCATAATAAGCAAATCCGTAGAGAGATAAAGTAGATGGGTGGCCTAGGGTTGGAGACTGGGAGAAATGAACTGATAAAGGGATATGGGGCTTCTTTTACAGATGATAAAAATGTTCCAAAATTAGATTGTAGTGATGGTTACACAATTGTGTGAATATACTAAAAATCATTAAATGCTACACTTCACATCAAGCTCATCCAGCCCACAGCCCAGTCTCATGCAGCCCAGGATGGCTTTGAATGCAGCCCAACACTCTAAAAACATTATGAGATTTTTTTGTGACTTTTTAAAGCTCATCAGCTATCATTGGCTTATTTTAAAATATACCTCTTCTTCCTCCTATGTGGCCCAGAGAAGCCAAAAGATTGGACACCCCTGCTTTAAATGGAAGAATCATATGGTCTATAAATTATATATCAATAAAGCTGTTATTAAAACAGTCCCAGGGGGACTGGGCGCAGTGGCTCAAACCCGTAATCTCAGTGTTTTGGGAGGCTGACTGCTTGAGGCCAGGAGTTTGAAACCAACCTGGGCAGCATAGCAAGACCCCGTCTCTACAAAAAACTAAAAGCTTAGCCAGGCGTCGTGGCATGCATCAGTAGTTCCAGCTACTTGGGAGGCTGAGGCAATAGAACTGCTTGAGCCCAGAAGGCTGAGGCTAAAGTGAGCCACGATTGTGCCACTGTGCTCCAGCCTGGGCAACAGAGTGAGACCCATCTCTAAAATACATGAATAAATAAAATGAAAGTGAAGGCACTTGGCATTTGTGGGGGAAAGAGGTTCAAAGTTTGGGTGACAGAGCGAGTCTGTAACTCAAAAAAAAAAATTATCTAGCTTTCCTTTGGTTGTTTGTGCTTTTGGTGTCTGATCTAAGAATGTTTGCCTAATTGAAGGTCATAAAGATTTACTCCTATTTATTTTCTAAGAGTTTTATAATTTTAACACTTGGGTTTAAGTCTATGATTTGTGAACATGGATTGGAAATGGAATTATTTTTCCATTTATTTAGGTCTTCTTTAAATTGTTTGCAATATTTTGTTGTTTTTAGTGTTCAAGTCTTTCTCTTCTTTTGTTAAATTTATTCCTCATGAATAAAGGAATATTGTATATGATGTAAGATAGAGGTCCAACTTCATTCTTTTTTGCATGGATATCCAGTTATCCCTGCATCATTTGTTGAAAAGACAAGTCTTTCCCCATTGACTATCTTGGCATCCTTGTCACAGATCAATGGACCATATATGTGCGGGGTTATCAATGAACAATGACATATAGATCAATGAAATAGAATGAGAGGGGTTTGTTGCTGGCTTTGAAGACAGGGGAGCTACGTGAGAAGGAATGGGGGCAGACTCTAGCAGCAGAAGGCAGACTGCAAGGAAACAGGAGCCTCAATCGACAGGTCCGGGAAACAGGCAGCAGCCTCCATGGTCCTGGAAGCATATTTTCCCCAAGCCTCCAGAGAGGAACATAGCCCAAATGGTGCTAGATGTCAGCCTCGCCAGACCCTGAGCAGAGAACCCAGCCACGCCCCACCCAGACCTTTGCCCTACAGCACTGTGCGTTAAGAAAAGAGTGCCGTTGTAGGCCGCTAAGTGCACGGTAAGCTATTAGGCCACAGTAGACACTAACACAACTTCCTGTTTTAGGGAAGGAGGTTGTATGTTTTTCTCTTTTCTGTTTTCCTTCAACATATACCTGCAAACCTGTAGACAAAGAGTCATCGCAGAGATGAAGCTGATCAGCTCAGAAAAATGCAACTTTAGGGGATTATCTACAACAGTTGCCACTTTGAAAAAATGTGAAAGGACACGACAGAGAAACAACATAAGAATTTATATTAAAAAAATAAATAAATAAAGGCATTAAAAAAGAAAAAAGGTCAGGCATGGTGGCTTACGTCTATAATCTTAGCATTTTCGGAGGCCAAGGTGAGAGAATTGCTTGAACCCAGGAGTTCAAGACCAGCCTGGGCAACATAGTGAGACCCCATCTCTACAAAAAATACAAAAATTAGCCAGGTGTGGTGCATGTCTGTGGTCCCAGCTACTTGAGAGGCTGAGGCAGAAGGATCACTTGAGCCCAGGAAACAGAGATTGCAGTGGGCTGAGATCGCGCCACTGTATTCCAGCCTGGGACACAGCCTTGTCTCAAAACAAAGAAAAGAAGTTTTATAGTTCAGTGTTAAAAGACAAGGTAGCAAAATGAAATTTAAATCTTTTACCAGCCAATATAAGAATAATAAATCATGATATGATGAAAATCAACTAGAAAATATTCTAAAGAGTAACATAACAAAGTAAAAGGTAATTTTTGAAATTTAAAAGGCACAAAAATTGATATTTAAAAATGACAAGAGAAAACATAAAAGAAATGAGAAGAAGTTTAAAGTAGAATCCTTCTCTTTAAAGTAGGGAAGAAAAAGAGCTCAAGCTTCCTAATTCAAAAATAATCAGAAGTCAGGTGAAATAAGCAATACCATATCATGAAAATCACTAAATATCAGGAAACCAGTGCAAACATCTCAGAGTCAACCCGAGACTAAGGTCATGGAGACCTCAGATTCCAAGAAGGTACGGGAAATGGATGCAGCTTTGAGGCAGGAGAGGGGACTGCAGGCAGCCCCGGCCCTCAGTCTTGGGGACTTACCGAAGTGAGGGCCAGAAGGGCCCTGTCCCCCAGATGCCTGTCCCTTCTCCTTTCTGACAGATTCCTGCCTACTAGTGTTGGATTATGTCCAGGAGAAAACGGAAGGATAGCTTTTGTCTGCAGCCACCCTGGTCCCAGCAAGGCCCTCACCGCAGCCTCCACCCATAGCCCAGGGGTCTGATTCTACAGTCAGGGAGCCCCACAGAACCAGGGAATCTTCACACATGTGCCCTGTACTGAGGCATAGACTCTTAGCCCTGGGGGGGACCTTGGCTCCAGCCAGCAATCTGTGGCTGCCCTCACCCAGACTTCATCTCTGCTGAAGCATCGATCAAGTGCGGTCTTTCCTACACACTGCCCGCCCTGGCATCAAAACTCTTCTGTAGGACTAGGACTCCAGTGGACACAAAATTCCTATTATTGATCACAGCCTAACCCCTACCCCAGGGAGATTCAGACCATGCCCTCCACAATCACAGTAAAGGAGACCTGGAGACTTAATGTGACCCACAACCCCCGAGTGTCCATGGTGTAAGACAGGACAACACAAACCCACAGCTTTTAGTTCACTGTCATGGTCACTGGAGCAGTCATTCTAAAAGAGCCTAAATCACATGAATCCCACGTGAAAATGAGCATGAGCGCTAATTCCCTCCCCGTCCAGATGCCTGTGTCCAAAGCCTTGCTCCGTGTTATCTGTGCGCTCATGGCGCCTGCCCACCGCCAAGCAGTGCCAGCAGCAGCCCCTCCTTCCGGCTCTTGTGCAATTGTCTGCAGTGTCATCATAGGCAGCAGCCTTCCCAGGGGATATGGAGGAGCCATTCTACAAGGCTTCTGAGGTCAAAGTCAGAGAGGGCCTCAGCTTCTCCTGCAAACTTGCTTGGCTTCTTGCCCAGAGTTCATTAAACACCATCATGGACTATTCAGAGCACAGGCATTGCCCAGCTTTGCAGGTCTCCAATTCTATTGCTCAGCGTCATACTCATTCCATCCCACAAGCCCTGAGCCAAAGGAAGATAAAACTGTACTCCAGGGCAAAGTTGGGATAAAAGGCCCACTCTTCTCTTAACTGCGGATTAGACTTCCAGTAGACAGCCACACAGGGAGGGCTCAGCCGCTCTCAGGTGAGGCGTGTACAGTCCAAGCCTTTGAGTGAGGCATTACCAAGGAAAGGGGAGAAATTGGAAAAGAACAAAGGAACATAAACATGGGAAATATCTACATTAAGGGATACACATTTTTAAAAAAAATAGCCAGGCACAGTGGCTCACGCATGTAATCCCAACATTTTGGGTGGCTGAGATGGGACGATCTCTTGAGCCCAAGAGTTGGAGACCAGCCTGGACAACATAGTGAAATCTTGTCTTTACGAAAAATAAACAAAATTAGCCAGGCGTGATGGCATGCACCTGTGGTCCCAGCTATTACGGAGACCGAGGTGGAGGGATCACTTAAGCCCAGGAAGTCGAGGCTGCAGTTGAGCCAAGATTGTGCCGCTGCACTCCAGCCTGGGTGACAGAGCAGGACCATGTCTTGAAAAAAAAAATTATACATATAATTTAAAAACAACAAATGAAGGCATCCTTAGCTCAGCACCTAGCTGCCAACCTTCAAAGTCAAATCACTTCTGTCTTCAGCTCCATCTCCGCAGTTCTTCCTAAGCACAGGAATCTGGGTCAAGGCCTCTTGGCAGATGCATGCCACTATATGACTATAATGCACAGAGGCCACCTTATTGGGTGATGGGCCTACATGAGCCGAGTGTGGCTGAGACACAGGATAGAGAGGAAAGACAATTTAGTGCATTAAATGAGGTTACTGTGCCCTCCAGTTAATGAAACCATGGTGACTGTATCAGTCAGAATCCTGGCAGGACACAGAGTCCCACTCAGATGGTTTAAGAGCAAAATGAATGACGTTCCTGTTTACAGAGCTGTGGGCAGAGTAAGTGGAGACATCAAAGGACGCTGAGGTGCCCAGAGCCCAGCCGCAGTGGGAGCCATTGCCACACACCTGGGTCAAAGCGACAGGAGAGGAAATAGCCTAGGGGTTGGCATGGCCAAAGAAGAACCCAGCAAGAGTGGCAGCTGTGGAGGAAGGGCTGCCAGGAGGAACTGCAGACACACAGGGAAACAGCCATTACCAAAATAAGGCCACCTGGAAAGAAACATTCAGACCCCTCTCCCTGCTTCAATAACCAATCATTCGTGCCTCCCAAATGTCCAAGCCAACAGGAAGCCAGCAGGCAGGGAGATATGCTGCAGATTTGGGAGGGATCTCAGAGCAGGGTAGGATGGCTGGGGATGGGGGGAGGCAGAGAATGCCACCCGCAAGGACGACTAATAATTAAGAATGTGCTTCCCAGGTGTTCTTAATGCCTGTAATCCCAGCACTTTGGGAGGCCAAAGCAGGAGGATTGCGTAAGGCCAGGAGCAAAAAATAAAAAAATAGCCAGGCATGGTGGCAAGCAACTGTAGTCCCAGCTACTACGGAGGCTGAGGCAAGAGGATCACTTGAGCCCAGGAGGTCCAGGCTGCAGTGAGCTGTGATTGTGCCACTGCACTCCTGCCTGGGTGGCAAAGTGACACAGTGCCTCAAAAACAAGGAAAGAGAAAGTAATCAAGGGGGGAAATCAGGAAGGGCGAAGGAGAAAAGGAGGAAGCGGGGAAGAGGGAAGGAGGGAAGGGCGGGGATGGGAGGAGAGGAGAGGGAAAGGAAGGAAAGAAGGAAGGGGGGGGTAAGATTCCTCACCTTCAGCACTCTGAACATTTGGGACCAGATAATTCTCTGTCGTGGGATCCTCCTGGGCATCATAAGATGTCTGGTAGCATTCTATAGGCTAGATGACAGGTGCAGCCCCCTAGCCCTGACACTAAAACTGTCCCCAGACATTGCTGATTGAACCCTGGGGGCAAAATCATTCCAAGCCAAGAATCACTGCTGTAGGGTTAGAGTAATAGACTGCAATAAGATAGGGTCAAGGCTTCTGATGCTACAACAACACAATGAGAGAAAAAGACACTGTGAAGACCTCAGTTATCACATCTGAGAGAGACCCATAGCCTTCCTCAGTCATC
>NW_022436950.1:4943352-4967586 GCF_009761245.1 Sapajus apella | reverse complement strand
GTGAAGACCCCTACCCCACCTTCCTCAGTTATCACATCTGAGAGAGAGGATGGTGGAATGTAAATAAACTAAAGGTACTTCTGTTTCTTGCAAGATCTTTGACAAAACAAACGTGAAAATCCTTCCACTAAAAATGCAGGAAAAAAGAAAACTAAAATGAAAAGCAAAAATGCCTCGTTACGTCAGGAACACTAGTGCTGGGTAAGGAACGGAGTGTAGTGGGTGGGGGTGTGGAGACAAGCCCAGCAGCAGAAGACAAGCTTGGGTGAGCCTGTGCAGGAGGTGAAATGGAGGAGTGGAGATCTGTGCTTTGCCAGGGTTTTTAACGTGGGGCTAGAAAAAAATGTGCTGACCAGCCCAAGAAAAGAAGCAGGAAGCCTGTGACTTGCTGGAATCTGGGACAGGAGAAACATCTCCCTTCAAAAATGAAACACCACCTTTGTCTTCTGCCAGTTTGGAGTTTGATTTCATGGCCGCAGGAAACTCCAAGCTGTGAAGTTAACGGTTAAGAATAATAATAATACAGGAGCAGAGACACATCAGAGGCCCAAAAAACCTCATGGATGCCTAGGGCTGGGAGAGGGGAAAATGGGAGGATATTGGCCAATTGGTCTATTTCAGTTAGATTAATAAATTCTGAGCCAGGAGTGGTGGCTCACACCTGTAATCCCAGTACTTTGGGAGGTCGAAGCAGGTGGATCACCTGGTCAGGAGTTCAAGACCAGCCTGGCCAACATGGTGAAACCCTGTCTCTACTAAAAATGCAAAAAAAATTAGCCCGGCATGGTGACACATGCCTGTAGTCCCAGCTACTCAGGAGGCTGAGGCAGGAGAAATGCTTGAACCCAGGAGGTGGAGGTTACAATGAGCCAAGACCACGCCATTGCACTCCCAGCCTGGGCAGCAAGAGCAAAATTCTTTCTCAAAAAATAACTAACTTAATAAATAAATTGTGGGGCTCTAATTACAGCATGGTGTATTCGCCCATTCTCACACCGCTCTAAAGACATACCAGAGACTAGGTAATTTATAAAGGAAAGGGGTTTAATTGACTCACAGTTCCACATGGCTGTGGAGGCCTCAGGAAACTTACAATCATGGCAGAAGGTGAAGGGAAAGCAAGGCACCTTCTTCACAAGGCGGCAGGAGAGAGAAGTGTGTGGCAGGGGAAATGCCAGATGCTTATAAAACCATCAGATCTCTGAGAACTCACTCACTATCACAAGAACAGCCTGGGGGAAACTGCTCCCATGAGCCAATCACCTCCCACCAGGTGCCTCTCTTGATATGTGGGGATTATGGGGATTACAATTCAAGATGAAATTTGGGTGGGGACACGGCCACGCCATATCACATGGTGACTACAGTTAATGTACATTATTGAAATTTGCTAAAAGAGTAGATCTTTTAGCAAGATCTACACACACACACACACACACACACACACACACATATACACACATACACACACACAAAGGTAACTATGTGTGGTGATGGATGTGTTGTTAACTAACTTGATTGTGGTCATCATTTCATAGTGTATATATGTATCAAATTGCCACATGGCACACCTTAAATATATACAATTTTATTTGTCAATTATATTTCAGTAAAGCAGGGGGAAGAAAAACAGAAAACTTCATGAATTCCATAGGAAAAAACAACACCACTTAAAATGAGTTTGGAATCCAAAAGCCATAAAGCAATCTGCCATAACAGACACTCAGCAGTGAGCACTTCAAAATCCCACATCAAACCACAGACGCAATAAACAGTAAGAGGAGTCAAAATTACAAGAAAAGAACTAGGCTCTGAAATAAACAAACATAGGTCTGAAGCAAGAAATTAGCTGCTAGAACGTAATAACATTGTGAGTGAAAATTAGAACTCCACAGAGGAGCTAAAAAGTAAATTAGAGGCCAGGCGCAGTGCCTCACTCCTGTAATCCCAGCACTTTGGGAGGCTGAGGTAGGCAAATCACCTGAGGTCAGGAGTTCAAGACCAGCCTGGTCAACATGGCAAAACCAGTCTCTACTAAAAATACAAAAAAAATTAGCCAGGTGTGGTGGCGCATGCCTGTAATCCCAGCTACTCAAAAGGCTGAGGCAGGAGAATCACTTGAACCCTGGAGGTGGATGTTGCAGTGATCTGAAATCGTGCCACGGCACTCCAGGCTGGGCCATAAGAGCAAAGCTGTCTCAAAAGAAAAAAAAAAAGTAAATTAGATCCTCAAGCAGAATTTTACTTTGGAGCCAATTGTGAGGAGTCAAAGTTCAGTGGTAACTGACTTTATCCTAGAAATAATATTAAAGAAGGAAGATCTGTTCCCAGGAGATCAAGGACAGCTATGCTAGAAATTAACCTAGCATCAAATTGGGTGAACTGGGAATTGCATGGTGTAAGGCTTTCTTTACAGGTCTGTGGGTCAGTTAATCTGTGCAAGAGTAACTCATTGCATGCAGTTGTATTTGATGTCACAGTGAGGATTCCTGTTTCCTTACATTCCGGCCTTACTTTTTTCTGAAAACCGCCATGCCTTTATAAGGGTCAGACAGGTGGTAAGAGCTTCATTTCCTTTAAATCCGGGTCACCTGGCAGCTTCTGAGAAACTCGCCCACCACACTTATTCACTGTATTAATATTTACTGAGCACCCACTACCCACTCTTCTGGGTGCTTCAGATTATCCATGGGGGAGAGGAGAACCTAGCCTTGAGCAGCCTGCATTTATAATAAGGTAATAATAACAAGTAAGTAAACCACATTGTACACTGAAAGGAGTAAGTGCTGTGGAGAAAATAAATCCACACCCCTCAGCCATCTTTCTTATTGCTGTTCCAATGACTCCTATGGAGAGGGCCCTAAGTGGGCCCGGCAGCCTCCCACAGCCTCCCAGGCAGGGCTTTGGGGAAGAAGGCGCTCTTTGGGCCTGGCCAGGCAATCCTGCGGCTCAGCTTTCCCCATCTATCCCAGGCAGCCTCTAGGGATCAGCATGGCCTGAGAATCGCTTAACTGCCCATTTGTTGCTGCACAGTGAGTGGACCCCTGGGTCACCCACCAGAAAGCAAAACCCACAGCTAGCTGGCTTCCCGGGAAAACACAGGTGGCATTATGGGAAGCCAGGGAATGACACAGAGTTAGCCCAGGAGGTGATGGAGACTTGACAGAGATCACCAATATTTCTGAGCAAAACCCAGCCCCTCTCCTCTTTCTACCCCAGGAAAAACCTGATCAGGAGGACAGGTAGAGAAAGGAAGGAGATGGAGGTGAGAAAGCTGGAAAAGGCCAGGACACAGACTCCATCCTGCAGCTTCCGCAGGACCCACTCCCATTCGTAAGACCTATTTGCAGACCTGACTCGGCACTGAAAAGTGATAAATGTGTGCTGGTTAAGCTAAGTTTGCTTTAATTTCTTATAACAGAATAGAAAACCAACATCACCTTTTTCTTTCTTTTCTTTTTTCTTTCTTTCCTTTTTTTTTTTTTTAGAGACAGGGTCTCCCTCTGTCACCCAGGTGACTATAGTGGCAAAATCACTGCTCACTACAGCCTCCACTTCCTGAGCTCAAGCAATTTCCCACCTCAGCCTCTTGAGTGGCTGGGACGTCAAGGGGCATACCACCACACCTATCTAGTTTTCGTATGTTTCTATAGATACAGGGTCTGGCCATGTTTCCAGGCTGGTCTTGAATTCCTGGGCTCAAGCGATCCTTCTGCCTCAGCCTCCCAAAGTGCTGGGATTACAGATAGGAGTCATTTTTGTATTGCTCCACTGCACAGCTACAGGCTTATGCACCTGTATTCGCCCTATAGATGTCTGTTGCCTGGGACACAGCCCTGGGAAAGACAGACGAGCTCCCTGCTGTTGTGGAGCTTGCAGCCCACTGGGGAGGGCCTGCCTAAAACAAAATGGTTTCAGACGATTTCCTACATGTCCTTTATATATAAGAAGAATAACCTCACAGGGATTATGGAGGGACTGCTCTTAGAGGGCAGTCAGGGAGGGCTTCTCTGAGGAGGTGGCATTTGAGCTGAACCTGGAGAGATGAGAAGGAGCCACATATGAAATGACAGAGCAAACAGCAGGAGGGAGACAGGATCTCCAGGTACAGAGGGGGACTTTACGGCTGGATGAAGGGCGAGTGCTCCTGCTTCAGGGCAGAGGCGGGCTCAGGAGCCAGTCCCACTGGCTGCTCCACCAGTGGAGAGGGGATGTACCTGACATCTCAAATACACGGAATCCACGAGAAGCGGCAGGGACCGATTCTGCGAAGAGCCTATGCTCCTCTCCCTTTCACATTTGTATTGAATTACAACTCAAATCTGATTTTAAAATGCTAACGTTGGGTTTGGTTGATTCGTGGACTAATTAGCCGGAACTGCGATGTAGGCCTGAGTTGTGGATAAACGGAGTAAAGAGACACTTGGGAAAGGGATGAAAAGCAAACTCTTCTAGGGAGAAGGAAGCCAGGCGGCCTGATGGCTCCCTGCTGGCCAGCGCTGTGGGGGTGCCACCTCCCCCAAAGGCAGGGGCATTCGCCTCTGGGTCCAGCCACAAAGTCCCCCTCTGTACCTGGTCCCACCTCCCTTCTGCTGTTTCCTCTACCTGGAACCCTTTTCCCCTTGCCATTTCAGACCTGGCTCCTTCTCATCCCTCCTGGTGGGGCAGAGAATGAAATCACAAAAGCCTTGAGACGCCAGGGGAAAGGAGTCCTGCTAAGTAGGTGTGTGAGGAGTGCCAGAGGCATGTGAACCAGAGCAACTCCATCTTGAATAGGGGCTGGGTAAAAGGAGCCTGAGACCTACTGGGCTGCATTCCCAGATGGCTCAGACATTCTAAGTCACAGGGTGAGATAGGAGGTTGACACGACATACAACTCATAAAGACCTTGCTGATAAAATTGGCTGCAGTGAAGAAGCCGGCTAAAACCCACCAAAACCAAGACAGTGACCAGAGTGGCCTCTCGTTGTCCTCACTGCTGCACTGTCACCAGCGCCATGACAGTTTACATATGCCATAGCAATGACAGGAAATTACCCAATATGGTCTAAAAAGGGGAGGCAGTGGCTCACACCTGTAATCCCAGCACTTTGGGAGGCCAAGGAGGAGAGATCACGAGGTCAGAAGATCGAGACTATCCTGGCCAACATGGTGAAACCCTGTCTCTACTATAGAAAAAAATTAGCCAGGCGTGGTGGCAGGTGCCTGTAGTCCCAGCTACTCAGGAGGCTGAGGCAGGAGAATCACTGAACCCAGAAGGTAGAGTTTTCAATGCGCCAAGATAACACCGCTGCACTCCAGCCTGGGCAACAGAGTAAGACTCTGTCTCACGAAAAAAAAAAAAAAAAAAAGATATTCATTATATTATTTTTATAGTGGCAAAAAAATAGAAACACAAAATTCACAGATGGTAAAGTAATTCGTAGAATATCCATATGGTAGACTATTAAGTAGCCATTAAAATTTACGTTAAATGAAAAATAAGCGCTGGAATTTATTGGGCATTGCTTTGCAAACTGAAAGCACTTAGTTTCAGCTTCCCACAACAACTCTATGAGGTGTTTGTTATATGTTAGCATTTTTTTTTCTTTTCAGATGACAGAATAAGGCACAGAGATGTCAAATAACTCACCTAAGGACACACTGTTAGTGATTCTGAGAACTAGAATTCAAACCCAGTTGATTTGACTTACCAGCTTATCTTCTTCATCCTTGTAGTGTACAGCAAATAAAAAAAATTGAGCAAGACACGTCTTCGTACTATACAGGGAATAAAAAAAATTGTAGTCTTAGCTACTTGAGAGGCTGAGGCAGGAGGTCTGCTTGAGCTCAGAAGTTCAAAGACATGGTGGCTATGATTGCACCACTAGGTGATAAAAGCCCCCCATCTCTTAAAAAAAATTGTAATGACATGGGGCAATGTTCATAATTTGTAGTGTAGTGAGAAAAGTAGGTAATAAACAGTTGCTCTGCACAATCTTAATTAAGTTTTACGTATATATATATATACATATATATGATTTATGGTACCACAGCTAAAACATTTGGGGAGAGGTGATGATTTGGGAGCGGCAGAAGCAGGATTTTATTTTTTATCCTGATACAATTTTTTAAACAATTTTTACACATTTTCCTGCATAAGTAAGTCCAGAAGTCCACGCATTTTTTTTTTTTTTGAGATGGAGTCTCGCACTGTCACCCAGGCTGGAGTCCATGGCATGATCTCAGCTCACTGCAACCTCTGCCTCCCAGGTTCAAGCGATCCTCCTGCCTCAGCCTCCCAAGTAGCTGAGACTCCAGGCATGCACCACCACACCTGGCTAATTTTCGTAATTTTTAGTAGAGACTGGGTTTCACCATATTGATCAGGCTGGTCTCAAACTCCTGACCTCAGGTGATCCACCGGCCTCCCAAAGTGCTGGGATTTTAGGCGTGAGCCACTGCACCCAGGAGTCCAGGCTTTATATTGTACAATTTCGTACACTCCTGAGAGTTGCATTTCTAACAGGCACAGTATCCCCAGCGCTGGGGCAGGGGCTTGCTCTTCCCATAATCTGCACTTCCTTCATAATCTGCACTTCTTTTCTGGAAAGCAGTCTGAAAGGATAGACATCAGCGTTTTAATGGAGGCTGGGAGGACCATATTTCACTTTAACGTCCTCCTTATGCTGTCTTTATTCTTTACTGGTTTCATTTTTAAAAAACCATGAACGTAAATTATATATATTCAGAAAATGTGGTAAAGTTTCAAAAAGACAAGAGTGCACCATCAGTTGCCCACAAGTCCAAGCTTACTCCCCAGCTCAGCCCCTAAGGTCTGATGTGGGGTCTGGCTGCAACTTGAAATGCTTCCCAAGTGATTCTGAGGTTCACCTTGATGGAGAACCCCTATCTGTCACCGGGATAAACGCCCCTTCGATTGGAGCCCTCAGCCTTCCAGAACAATCCCTGTACATCTCATATGGCACAGAGAACGCAATCCACTTGGCCTGCTGTATTTATGCAGAACCACAGACTGCAGGGTTTTATTCTTCCTAGGATTATGGAACCGCTCCCTCAATTACCTTTTCAGGGCTGACGGAAGGCAGCTTCACTGCCTCGAGTGCTTTGGGGCTGTCAGTGTCAGCATGGGTATGAAAAGACGCAAAAGATGGAGGATTCTCCGTTTCCACAAATGAGTTGAAACATGTCAGACAGAGGTCCGGTGAACGGCTGTGACATCACCAAGATCCACGCTGACAGCCAGAAATCCCAGTTCCAGGCTGAATGAGCCCTCGCAGGCCCCCGGCATAGGGCTGGAGGTACATGGACAGCTCCCCAGTTGTGGGAGGCAGGCAGAGCCCCTGCCCCCTAGCAGTCAGGCAGGAAGAAAGCTCCGGTATGTCCAGCCCAGGGATCAAAGGCAGGCAGGCCATCATTTCTGCAAAGGAGGGAGCTGGGGCTGGAGGAGGGCAGGCCATGGAGGCTCCCACTGTGCCTGCTAGATAAATGGGTGCTTCCTGCCTTTCCCTTCCCTGAAGCTGTGGGAGACCCCTTCTTTCTCAGCAGTTTAAACTAATTGATAAAATGGGGTAAATTAGGACCAGTAATGAGATTAATAAAGATGCCTTTTTCGGGGCAGTAGCTGTGCTTGGAAGCACGCCAGGTGTGAAGAGTGTTCTACATTTCCTGCAGTTCTTTTATTTTTAACAACAATGGATTGAAACTGCCCATTTGAAATTGAACAACTTTTTTGTATGTGGACTTTAGGTTCAGAATGATGAGCTGTTGTGTTGTTGAGAAAATGCACAAAATTGTGATTGTATATTTGTTTGGGCTGCTTTTGAAATGTCATCGTGGTGTGGCATTGAGTGAATGCAAAGTTTTGAGTATGTTAATCGCCCTCTCCCCGGCCTCCCCCAGCCTGGAGGAAACTGGCGGGAGCTGGTCTCTGTTTGGGGCGTTTGTCCATGCAAGGACCCCTCCTCCACTCAGTGGGAGGTTGAGGAGCAGCACCAACTCTTGCAGCCTCCATGGAGGAAGGGAGTCTTGTTCAGTGAACTCCACAGGTACAATGTCACCTAAGTCACCTATGCATGCCTCTGCCTGCCTGTTTCTGCCCAGCTGTCCCCAGAGGTACAGAGCCCCATCAGTAGCAGGAGCCCGTGGGAACCAGGAGAGGGTGGTCTTGGTCTCCACTTATGGAAAAGGGCCCAAGACCCAAAGAAGCCCAATCCAGCCTGGCAGTCGGGGACACCCACCACCTGTTCACAGCTGGTTTTACAGCCTCATTTTCTAAGGTTCCCTGTTTCCCCGCCATTGTCCCCCCCACCATATCCTGGCACAAGCAGGCACTCCGAGCTGGGGCACCGTGCATGCTCTGGTTTCTTTGAGGACCCTTTCTCTTTCTCCTTCCTCTCTCATTTAAATGCTCCCCATGTCCCTGGAGTCCATGTTGCTTGGCTTCCCCAAAAACCTTTCCTGCTTCCACGTGGTCTCTTTTCTGCTCTTTCATAGCACTTGCATTAGGGTACGGGGAGTGCATTGAGTGTTGTCCCCCAAAATTCATGTCCACATGGATCCTCAGAATGTGACCTTATTTGGAAATAGAGTCTTTGCAGTTGTGATTAGTTAAGAAATCAGTGATAATGAAGTCATACTGCATTAGGGTGGGGTCAAAACCCAATGACTAGGGTAAGAGAAGAGGACTCAGAGACACACCCAGGTAAGGAGGCCACCGGAAGACAGAGGCAGACAACATCGTTAATGATCAGGGAAGTGCAAATCAAAACCACAATGCGATATCACCTCACTCCTGCACAAAAGGCCATCATCAAAAAGCCAAAAAATAATAGATGTTGCCGTGGATGTGATGACACGGCTGGTGGGAATTTAAACTAGTACAACCACTATGGAAAACAGCATGGAGATTCCTTAAAGAACTAAATGTATAATAGAACTACCATGTGGTCCAACAATCCCACTGCTGGGTATCTACCCACAGGAAAAGAGGTCATTATATGAAAAAGATACTTGCACATGCATGTTTACAGCAGCACAATTCATAATTGCAAAAGTATGGAACCAGCCCAAATGTCTATCAGTCAATGAGTGGATAAAGAAATTGTGATACACACACAAACACACACACACACACACACACACCATGGAATACTACTCAGCCATAAAAAGGAATGAAATAATGGCATTTATAGCAACCTGGATGGAATTGGAGATCATTATTCTAAGTGAAGCAACTCAGGAATGTAAAACCAAACATCATATACTCTCACTTATACGTGGGAGCCAAGCTGTAAGCATGCAAAGGCACAAGAATGATACAATGGACTTTGGGGATTTGGGGAAAGGATGGAAGGCGGGGTGAGGGATAAAAGACTGCACATTGGATAGAGTATGCCCTGCTTGGGTGATGGGTGCACCAACATCTCAGAAATCACCACTGAATAATTTACTCATGTAACCAAACACCACCTGTTTCTCAAAAACCTATTGAAATAAAACCTTAAATAAATAAATAAATATCAACAACAACAAGACAGAGGCAGAGACTGGAGTGGTACATCTGCAAGCCCAATCAGAGGCTGGAAAAGCATGAAACGGATTCTCCCTGAAAGCCTTCAGAAGGAACCAACACTGCCAACACCTTGATTTGAGACTCCTGGCCTCCAGAACTGAAAGAAAACAAACATCCAATGTCTTAAGCCACCCAGTGCATTGTACTTCACTGCAGCCCTAGGAAATTAACACAGCACGGATTACCTAATTTCCCTCTGTAAACTGTCCACAGTGCCTGATCTGTGGAGCAAAGCACGGGGCCATCTATGAACATTTGTGAAATGATTAAGAGAAAGAATTCATCAAATTATAGCATGTTCCAGAGACCCACAGCAATTAGTGAAGGGAAAGGGCAGACTTGTTTTCTTTGCTAAAGGAATCTCTGAACTGGTATTCTGAGCCTCTCCAGGCCTCCACCAGGACCCCATGCTGTCCCTGTCACTGTTCTATGCGGTGGCAGGCTCTGGGGAACCAAAAAGCAGTGTAAAAGCAGCCTGGATTTCTAGAAGGACTCCAGGGTCTTGCTCCATGACAACGGAATATGGGTCAAGGTCAGGAAGCAGCTGCTTTTCCTCCGCCCTAGTTTGACAAGGAGGTTCTGACCCCACTCAGGACATGAGGGCTTCTCTCAAGGACCCCTAGATAAGGGAGACAGCTTTAGGAAAGGGTTTTTACCACCCTGGAAAAGGAAGTAAGAAAGCAAGAGAAAATAATTAGCCATATCCCAAAAGTGTCCAACATCTAACAATTTGCCATAGCCAAAAGCACTCAAAAGCCCATCACTGCTTTTTATTTCGGTGTTGTTTTTAGAGAGGAGAAGGAAGTGCCATGAGGCACAGAGGCTGACTCCTCACTCAGGGACAGGTGGATGTTAACACCTGCATGACACATACGGTAACTCCCTGAAGTATTACAGTCCCCAAAACTGGTGGTGTACAACTTACAGCACTGTTCCTGCCACCAGATTCCAGAGGGGTGGCTCTAGAAAAAAAGGGCTTCGTGATGTGAAAGTGGAATGCGTGATTATTAGTGGCAGACCTCAAATTCTTTCCCTCTGTGAAGTCTGCAACCTTCTGAGGTTTAACTGAATCACTGTGACTTCCTCCCTGGTCTGTTTGTTGACGTTCCCCTCTAAGAATGGCAGCACTAGGAAAAGGTCTTAGATGGCACCTGGTCCAGCCCACACATCTTGCAGAGATTCTGGAACAGCACTTTTCTTCCATGGCGGACTTTTCCTTCCCTGGGGAGAGAGGTGCTTCTGAGTCAGTGTATTAGTCAAGGTTCTCTAGAGGGACAGAACGAATAGGATAGATACATATGTAATGGGGAGTTTATTAAATATTAGCTCACATGTTCACGAGGTCCCACAATAGGCCATCTGCAAGCTGAGGAGCAAGAAAGCCAGTCTGAGTCCCACAACTGAAGAACTTGGAGTCTGATGTTCAAGGGCAGGAAGCATCCAGCACAGAAGAAAGACGTAGGCTGGGAGGCTTGGCCAGACTAGTCTTTTCACATTTTTCTGCCTGCTTATATTCCAGCCATGCTAGCAGCTAATTAGATGGTGCCTACCCAGATTAAGGGTGGGTCTGCCTTTCCCAGCCCACTCAAATGTTAATCTCCTTGGCAACGCCCTCACTGACACACCCAGGATCAATACTCTGCATCCTTCAATTCGATCAAGTGGACACTCAGTATTAACCATCACACTCAGCAAATCACACCTGTCAGTTACTGTCATCTATAGTGATAAAACACAAAGTCCTCCTCGTTTATATGTCTGTGGCAGATGACCACAAATTCTTTGACTCTTCCCACTGAGAAGGGGATGGAGGAGGGGCTCTATGTTCTCTCCCTCGGTTCCAGGTGGGTTCCATGACTGCTTGACCAGGAGATTGTGACAGAAGTAGCACTGTCTCATTTCCCGGCTCAGACAGCTGCCATTTCCTGCCTCTTACAACACTTGCCACTGGATTCCAGCCACTTAGCTATGAGAAGCCCAAGCCCCATGGAGAGGCCATTTACAGACAGCTCCTGACTTAACAGTGGTTCAACCTAACAATATTTCAACTTAGCAATAGTGTGAAAGCCATGCCCATTCAATAGAAACCTTACATTGAATTTTGATCTCTTCCCAGGCTAGCAATCTGCAGCATGATTCTCTTATATTGAGCCATAGCTCCCAGTCGAACATAGATCACCAGGGTAAACAACCAATACTCTACAGCGCACTGTGTTGCTGGATGATTTTTGCCTAGCTATAAGCTAATGTAAATGTTCCAAGCACATTTAGGGTAGACCAGGCTCAGCTATGATGTTTGGTAGGTTATGTGTAATAAATGCATTTTCCACTTATATTTTCCACTTACAATGGATTTGTTGGGATGTCACCCCATCATAAGTTAAGGAGCTTTTCTGTAAAGATGCTCATGATGCCAGCTGACAACCAGCATCTACTGCTAGCCAAATGAGTGCACCATCTTGGATGTCCAGTATAGTGGAGACTTTAAACCAGGGGTCTCCAACTCCCAGGCCACAGATGAGTAGCAGTGTGTACTCTGTTAGTAACCAGGCTGCACAGCAGGAGGTGATCAGTGGCCAGGTTATTGAAGCCTTATCTGTATTTACAGCCACTGCCGATCACTCGCATTACTGCTTGAGCTCCACCTCCTGTCAGATCAGCAGTAGCCTTAGATTCTCATAGGAGCACGAACCCTGCTACGAACTGTGCATGCGAGGGATGTAGGTTGCATGCTCCTTATGAGAATCTAATGCCTGATGATCTATCACTATCTCCCATCACCCCCAGAGGAGATCAGCTAGTTGCAGGAAAACAAGCTCAGGTCTCCCACTGAGTCTACATTATAGTAGAGTTGTATAATTATTTCTTTATATATTACAATATAACAATAGAAGTAAAGTGTGCAATAAATGTAACGCACTTAAATCATCCCAAAACCATCCCCTCGACCCTGGTCTGTAGAAAAATTGTCTTTTATGAAACCAATCCCCGGTGTCAAATGGTTGGGACCTGCTGCTTTAGATGATTCCAGCTCCAGCCACACAGACCCTGAGTGCATGAGAGATCCCAAATGAGAACTGCCCAGCTGAGCACCGTCTACCCACAGAACCACAGCAAATAATTGCAAGTTGGTGTTTTAAGCCACTAAGCATTAGAGTGATTTGTTATGCAGCACTAGATAACCAGAACAAGGGCCACTTCCCACGTCCTCCATCCTAGAATCTCAGAACTCAAAGAAGTCTTAGGATTTATTTCTTCATTCGACAAATATCTGCTGAGCACTTGCTAAGACCCAAGAAATGTTCCAGGCAGTAAAAATTCAGCACTGAACACAACAAATAAGATTCCTGTTCTCATGAAGTTTATAGTTTAGCATGGAGCAGAGGGGGAGAAGTATCAGTGATAATTAAAATAGGAACATAAATGAACCCTAAAATTATATCAGTTTTTTTTCTTTTTTTTTTTTTTTTCTTTTGAGACAGAGTCTGACTCTATCTCCCAGGCTGGAGTCCAGTGGTACAATCATAAAGTTTTTATTTTATTAGCATTGCTACTTTCTAGCTACAAACTGCTAGTTTCCATTTTGTTAATATTTATCTGGTGTGTCCTTTTTTACCTCATTAATTATAAACATGATGGATCAGCTCAATGTTTTAGCTCATGAACAACAAAAGATGCCTATTTGGATTATGCATCTTTTAATGGGTACATTCACACATTTATATTTGCTGTAATTAGATACATTTTGAACATATTTCTTCCATATTGTTCTTTATTTTTTAACCATTTTTTTCTTTTATTCTCAATAACTGAATCTCCTCTACATCATCTTCGAGTTTCTTTCCAAGCCTAGTTTCTGCTTAAATATATACAATTGAAGGGCACCAACCTTAGATAGCGCGTAGATATTATGTAGGTAAATAATCAACGGTCCTTTAATTTCCACCCAGGGATCTTCGTGCTGTATACCCATAGAATGAGTCGCATCTATCATCTACCTGAAAACACTGCAGACACTTGACTTGTCCAGCATCTTCCTCCCTCCTAGGTCCTCTCTCTATAACACCTTTCGTTCCCTCATCCCTCTTCCCCCAGGACGGAGTTTCCAGAACTATTACTTCACTTTGCCCTCACCCCTTTAAAGTGTGGTGCCCAATCTGAAAAATTAGCCCCACAGTAATCTGATCTGTCCCAAGAGAAAATGAGATTGTTCTCTCGCTCGTTTTACACAAAATCCCATCGTTTCCGGGCTAAGCTGGCATTGACTCCTGGGGCCAAAGCACACGGTGACTCACAGCAAACTCACAGGCGACCAAAGCCTCCACATCTTCCTGCTGTGAAGCTGCATCTCCTCCATCTTACTTTTCATAGTCAAATCGTCTTAACGCAAATACCCAACTGTACAATTATCCCCAATCAGACGTCATCTTTTTAGAGTCAGTCCACTGCTCCAGGCTTTCAAGATATTTTTGGACATTTCCCAGCATTGTGTCATCCACAGAAGTAGATGTTTTCTTTGTTCAGATTTTCTCTCTGCAATGTCCATGGCCTCAGTCCAATAATTCTTTATATTCCATTTCTTATTTACAAGAACTATAGTCCCATTTGTTGGCAATTTGTGGAGAAGATGAAAGGGCGAGGTAGGAAGTTGCCCCCAGGCTGGGCACAGTGGCTCACACCTGTAATCTGGGCACTTTGGGAGGCCAAGGCGGGTGGATCACCTGAGGTCAGGAGTTTGAGACTAGCCTGGCCAATACGGTGAAATCCCATCTCTAGTAAAAATATAAAAATTAGCTGGGCATGGTGGCACATACCTGTAGTCCCAGCTGTGGGAAGTAGAAAAGTTCCTTTTTAAAATTTCCTTTCTTGTTAAAGAATAAGTGTGCTAATAACTTTGTGAAGCCCTATCCTACATAGCTGTTAAACATACCATGCTTACAGGCACGTAGTATATTCTATGCCCTTGTACTTTAACCAAGATATCTGTGCTGGACGTGCTCACAGGCACGTCCCAGCTCTCCATTGCCTTTACCTGTTTAAAAAAAAGTTTTAAGTGTTAGCCAATCGGGTTTTAGTTTCCATTGTGAGGTCTGGCTCCAACCAATGGAGATCAGACCCAGCAGTAAGGACAACCCCAAAAGCATAAGGGATAAAGTTGTGTGTTTTCCTTTATTTATTGTACTCTCATGGCAAGATGGCTAGTGAGAGTACCCTTCCTGCAGTCCCGGAAGTAAAAATTGCATTGCTGAAAGCTCCTTTGCCTCAGTGCTAATTTTTCTTTGCTGCATCGAGCATCTATTTCCAACATCTATTTCCAACACTGCTACTCGGGAGGCTGAGGCATGAGAATCACTTGAACCTGGGAGGCGGACGTTGCAGTGAGATGAGATTTCACCACTACACTCCATCACCTTGGGCTACAGTGTGAGACCCTATCTAAAAAAAAAAAAAAAAAGAAAGAAAGATGCCCCCAAAGAACTCACACGTGACGCCTTTCTGAGCTCAGTAAAGCCATCACACAGTGCATGTGAACAGCCAACCATAGAAACAAACCAAGAGGCTGCTAATGTGTGACAGAAAAGTCTGGGGACACTCAGAGGCCAACAGAAAAATCTAGGAAGGTAGGATTGCATTGTGATTGGCGTGTAATAAGCAGAAATATATGCATTTGTGTCACAGCATGTTTAGATAAAGAAAGAGTTGGTCAGCAATAGCAGTGTGGCAAGAAATAGAGGTTCTTAGAACAAAGGTTGTTGGTATCTTAGATTCAATCATGGCATGGGCTGAATTGTACCCCCCACTTATACACTAAACTCCTAAACCCCAGTACCCTAAAATGTGACTATATTTGGAGATAGGGTTTTTAAAGAGGTAAAGTTAAATGAAGCAATTGGGGTGGGTCTTAATGCACAGTGACTGGCGTCCTTACAGGAAGGGAAAATTAGGACGCAGACACCCACACAGGGGAGACCATGTGAAGACACAGGGAGAAGACGTCATCTGGAAGCCAAGGAGAGAGGCCCCAGGAGAAACCAGCCCTGCCAGCACCTTGACCTTGGACTTCCAACCTCCAGAATTGTGAGAAAATTAATGTCTGTTGCTTATACCACTCTGCCCATGAGGCTTTGTTACGACCACCCAAGAAAACTCATACAGACCCTACCAATGTGTGTGGTAACCCTCCCCTGAAGCCACCTTCCTGAGACAGCTCCCTCGTGCTGACTCTATGCTCCCAGGAAACCATCTGCCTGTGAGCCGGGCACAGGAAGGAAAACACACTGTTGGGCTGCCCCAAGCATTTATTATGCAGGCACGTTTCACCCAACTCTTACCAAACCAGCATAAGGTTTAACATAGGTGCATATGCGTGCAGATACAGCGGGCACACCTACGTGTGTCTGCATCCCACAGCCTTCTCTACAGGTAGAGACGTGCACCAGCCTTGGAGAGACAAGCAGATCCGCCTCTAAGGAAACTTCATCCCCCAGGTGCATTGGCAAACTTGAGTTTCTGAAGAAGCCAAGTGGAGGATAAGCCCCAGACATTAGTAAACAAGCCAAGATTCATTTGCCATTTTGTTACTGACCACTGATTCTCGGGCTCTCAATGCAATAGAAACTGACATGAGACCAAAGAGTTTTCCCAGACAGGATTCCATTGGAGTCTATTCCTGGGCATAATGAGGACAACACAAGAGGGAGAGAGAATTCCCTGACCGACTCTCCAGAAGGAACCAGTAGGGCTTTTTTATGAGGCAACACTCAGGAATTGACATCAGGAATGGGGCACACAGGCTGGGCTGGGCGAAGCACGCGAGGGGTAGGGGATGCAGGTCAGCATTATCTGGCTGCCATGGTTCTCTTGAGTAATGGGCCACCTGGTCGCTGGCCTGCAGCAGTGAGGCTCTGCGTTGACTGTTTAGCATTCCTTCCCAGGTCGGGACTCTCAGACCTTGGTTATCTCCTAAGGCCAGTTCCTGGAATTCTTTAAGTAAAAGGCACGGTTAAACATTATGATATCAATGAGGTATTGGCGTGGGTTTTGTGAGCCGTGGGAATGCTCTAGTGGAGGTGAGCTGAAGCCAAGCCCCGTCTCTATCTCAATTTTATGGGACCATCTAGGTGGCCAGAAGACAATGTACCAGCAATATCCTTCATCTCATCACCTGTGAACTTGGAATTGCAACAGCACTAATACAACCTAGAGGCTTGGTTTGTTTTTCAAAAGCAGAAAGATGTGACAATTGAAGTATTTCAGATGAGCCTAAAGGAAGAAAGGAAGGTCTCCTGATCTGTGGACTGTGGCTCAGCGTCTGGGTCTAGACAGTCTTGCCTGCAACTGCATGTGATTGGTGCAGCATGAGAATCTCCTAGTCCTGAGGGCTCTGTGTGACAAAAGGGTCTTACACATTTGGTACTTCCTTGTTTTACACAGTGAGTTAGCAGCACAGTTGAGATCAGAAGCCAGGTGCAACACTTTCTCCGCTGGTTTATATTGACGTGTAGGTGCTAGCAAGGAAAATCTTGTGACTCAAAAGGTCACAACAAGGAGGTTATGTGATCAGCTCAGGGCCTGATCTAAGGGCCTTCAAGGGACATAAGGTATTCTCCACCTATTAAAACCTTGTGGTCCCTTCCTGGGCTCCTCCCTCCCTCTGGTCCTTCCTGCGCTCCTCCCTCCCTCTGGTCCTTCCTGCGCTGATGCTCCAGGAAATGTGGCAAAATGCAAGAACAATGCTAGCAATCTCATTGCCCCCCATCCCTGTTTAGACACACCCCAGACCCTCCAAGCTTCTCCATGGTGTGTAGGGCCCTATGTGATCTAGCCCATAGGCAGACACCCTCACCTCACCGGCCCAGGCACGAGGGCCTCCGCTCTCCATGGTACCCCCATCACCACAGAGACTGGCAGGCCAAAGAGCCCCCACTCCCCATGACCCCCCACCACACAGCCCTGCAGAAACGATGGTCTTCATTCCCCATGACCCCCACCACACAGCCCTGCAGGAATGAGGGTTTCTACTCCCCATGACCCCCCCACCACACAGCCCTACAGGAATGAGGGTCTCCCCTCCCCATGACCCCCACCACACAGCCCTGCAGGAATCAGAGTCTCCATTCCCCATGACCCCCCACCACACAGCCCTGCAGGAATGAGGGTTTCTACTCCCCTGACCCCCCCACCACACAGCCCTGCAGGAATGAGAGTCTCCGCTCCCCATAACCCCCCACCACACAGCCCTGCAGGAATGAGGGTTTCTACTCCCCATGACCCCCCAACCACACAGCCCTGCAGGAATGAGGGTCTCCACTCCCCATGACCCACCACCACACAGCCCTGCAGGAATGAGGGTTTCCATTCCCCATGACCCCCCACGACACAGCCCTGCAGGTGACTGCTCGCCTTCAGCCCAGCCTCCTCCTCAAGGCAGTTCCTCCTGCCCGCTGCCTGCCACCTGCCCACAGAAGCCTTCCAGGCATGCTCAGATGCCTCAGTTTCCTGCTCAGGGAGAAGCAGCTCCTTTCTAGAGCCTGCTCCTGAGTCTGTATTTAAGATGCATCCATGCGACAGGTAAGTGACAGGCTCCTCCACTAGACAGTGAGACCTGGGACAGATGCACAGAGCGGGCCCTGCACAAGGTCCTCCTTGATACTGACTCAGTGAGACACTTGCCACAACAGCCCCCGCAGTGGGCCCTGGAATAAACAAAGCAGAAGCAGCCCTTTACCCCTGACTTTAGACACAGTTTCGTCAGGATGATTTTCTTTTTTTCTTAAACAGCTCTGCTTAGAAGCATTGTATCAGTCCTCTAACGGGAGGTAGGACATTCAGAGGCAGGTGTGAGTGACAACAGCATCGATGCTAATAGCCTGATGGTACATAAAACAATATTAAAACAGGCAAAAAAAAAGGGCAAAATGATTATCTTGGTGGCTTAAGATTGTTATTGAAAGCAGCATACAATCATGTCCTCAGGACTCTGGCCAGCGTGAAGATGTTTGTCCCTATACTGAATAACCAGCTGCTGTGCTTTCTCTTATAAGTCAAAGTATTATTCATATATTCTCAGCTTAAAAACAAAGACAACATAGTGCATTCTGGACATATTTCCACCTGAAATCATGACAATGCTTTGCTGCTTCCATGATCTGGAACAGGAATTGGCAAGCTTTTTCTCTGTGGGCTAAGTGAAAGCAGCCATAAACAACACTATGTAAATAGGCGTGGCCGTGTTCCAATAAAACTTTATTTCCAAAAATCAGGAAGTGGGGGTGAGATCTGGTCCCTGGTTATCATTTTCCCACCCACATCTAGACCATTCATACTGACAATGTCAGATGAATGAGCAACAGGACATCTTAGTGATGCTTAATGAGCAGACATCACCTCAAGCCCTTTGGGTGGTAAATAGCCACAGGTGTCATCTCATCAACTTTTTCTTGGGCTAGCCCTTTTCCTCTGCACTCTTCAGGAGCTGGGGGTGAGGTTTGCAGACACCCCTCTCTACCCTGAACCATGTCCTCCAGCACTGTCAGACCATGTAGGGTCCTCATGAATCATCTGGATGAGATTGTACATGCTGCAAAGTCTATCCCCTCCCAGAGGAACCCATAGACTCATGAATAGTGTTATTAATGAGTCTCACTGCCTAATAAAGAGCACTGCTCAGCTCCTAATAATACTGCTGATTGAAGCCAAGACCCTTAGTCAAACAAAAGAAGCTTGTTTTGCCACTTTAACTACGGGCATTAGTTTAAACGAAGGATCCTTGCACAGAGTGGTGACATAAAATACTCCTGTGCAAACAAAGTCTTCATATTTGCCTTTCTGAGGTCTCCGGCTGTGTTTTTGTCATCTGCCTGGATAAGCCCTCCTCCTTCTCCATTTCCCCCCTTCTCTTTAAACTTCAAGCATCATTGCCAAGCCTAACAGGTGGTTAACACCAGAGTTAATTAACCATAAATTAATTGCCATTCTAAATAGTTCTGGAAATGACTCCAGGACCATTAAATTTGGACTTGAGCAAGGCTCATCGAGGCTATGTTTTATGAGAAGATCAGAGGATCTGAGACTGCCATCAGCACATGAGCACAGCTAGGCAATGTTCCCCTCTTGAACTCCCTGCTTGAAGATACAGTGAAGTCGTCTGTGCTTTAGTGACAGAGAATACATTGCACACAGACAGAATTGCAAGGAGAAGCATTTTTCTCTTAAAGAACACAAACCACAGCTTTGGAATTCCAGAATAGCTATGTCAGTGAGGCCCCAATGGATTCTGATTTCCAGGTAGTTAATTTTGGTCTAGGTTTCCCAGAATATCTGTAGTCCTAAGAGGACATATTTAGAAAAAAAAAGTAGGATCATTTTGCAAGATGTGGGGACTGGCATGAAGGAGAACAATTTCAGATGTTTGTTCGTCAGATCTTGTCACAGTGAGGCAATAAAATAGGTCAAGCCAATCAATAGGGTTTAAAAGAAATTAAGGATTATGCTAAGTCCTTTTATTACTAGATTCAATTTGCTGTAAGTTTTGAAAAATTCAACCCAATCATGAGGACCTTTCTCTCTTCAGCATGGAGAATCAGAGGGCCTGCACAACTAAAGCTGTTTTGCCATCTCCATTAGCCCTAGCATTGCAAATCAAAACTACTTCCCCTGAATTAGAAATCGAACTTGGGAAGAAATTACAATTATTTTCAGAAATATTTACAGGAAAGTCCCAAAGAAAGACAAACATTGAATAGAGAACAAATATGTTGCTCTGCTTCCCCCTGGGCTATAGAAAGCTGGAAAAGAGCATCACGCACCCTAATGATGAAAGTCAGACAAATTACAAAATCATAACTTTGCTGGACCTATCAGAGATCTGAAGATATGGGCAACCAAGTATCCTGAAACCCAAAGAAGTAAGAGTCGCTCCAATGCGGGACACAAACACCTGCCTGCCTGTGGCACACAAGAGGAGAAGGTGCTGAGCATCATAGAGGAAGGTAAGAACTCAGTGGCAATACTAAATAGTTGCAAACATTTGAATGTGGGCTTGCATGAGAATATAGAATGTTAGCAGACACAGGGGAGTCTGCACCCAGGCTCTTTTCCACAGAGCTCCAGCAAATATTTACAAGGAAGTTCTGGGGTTGGGGAAGAGATGAGAATGATGTCACAGACCTTGAGAAAGGGAACAGATGCAGGAAAGACATGAGCCACACCTAGACCTTACTCCATTAGGAAAAAACAGTCTTAAGCCTCTGGAGGAGGCATGGCAAGGGCTATCTTCCACAGAGCACTGAGAGAGGACCCACAGGGGCTAGGAGAAGAGTAAAAAATAAAAAGCCTCAACTCCTGGAGCGGGGAAGGGGCTTATGATCCTATACCAATACTACCGAAGGCCTCTCCCACAAAAGTCCCACCAAAGACACAAAGTGTTTGGCCACCATGGGCAGGAAGGACACCCTCACTTTGAAAGTCACAGCATTAACAACACTGGCACACAGGCCTGCCCAAGGCTGAGGCTTGGCCAGGACAACAGAGAACTCGATCACTCCAATCACCAGGCTACCAAGAACCAAGTAACAAGAAACAAGAGTTTATTCCTGCCAGAGGGCCATGAATGTAGAGAAAGGTCCTTGTCTGCAATGGAGGCACACAGTCTATAGCTGAATATGGAGCAGAAACATTGAGAAAAACCCTCCAGCACCCCAGACTCCTCCATAAGTAGAAGGTAGGACTAGAATAATTCAGTGAGGATGGAGGTGCACTGAACATAACTGGACCAACAAAAAGACCCAAACTCAGCTGAGCTTCTGATCAGAGTGACTCAACCCCATACTAACAGCATAGGAGGAAAGGTTTGCCCACTCCAGGCATAATACTTTTGCCTCAGTCTCTACTGTTTTACACACGATGTCCAGCATTAACACAAAAATTCTGAGACCAAAAAAAGCAAAAAGAAGCAATCACCTTCTAAGAGACAAGTAAATCAACAAAACCACATGCAGAGACGGCCTAGATATTATCAGGTAGGAAAAGCAAAATACATATGATTAATAAGTCAGAAACTTTCATATATGAAGAGATGGACATTTTTAATAGAAAGATGAAAACTATAAGGGCCCAAAGAAAATCCAACAATTATTTTTAAATCCATGGTAACATAAATGAAGAGTGCCTTTGCCCGACCTATCAGTAGACTGGATATGGCTAAGGAAAGAATCATTGAATTTGAAGATAGATCAAAAGAAGCCACTCAACTGTCACACAAGGAGAAAAAAAAAAGATGAGGAAATAAAAAGAGCAGGACACTGAAGAACTGTGGGACAATACCAAGTGGACTTACACACAAATAACTGTAATCCTAGAAGGAGATACAAGAGAGAAAAGAGAGCAAAAGAGATGTTTGAAATGAAAATAGCTGAGAATTTTCCACAAATAATGAAAGACTTTAAGCCACAGATCCAGGAATATTAGAGAACTTTAAGAAGTTTCACTTCCCTCTCTCATTAACTACCTGGTCATATCAATGGAGTAATGTGGAAAGGTTATGTTAATGCTCAAACTGCTCAGTGTCTTGACGGAAGATGAGGCTCCAAAGCATGTATTCTGAAGGTCCACAACCACACCAGAAATGCCTGAATGATAAAAAGATGAGACATGTGGAAACAACATAAGGGAAAATTCAGGTGTAAAAGACATTATGTTTCAAACTAGTAAGAGCTGGGTCAAAACTCTAGAAAAAGTACACAGCTGTATAAAATGAAATGTTCTTTCATTCAACAAGTGTTTCATATCTTTTCTGTGTCAAGTTTGATGAGTTGTCTTTCTCAATGATTTGTCCATTTTATCTATCATGTCAAATTCATTACTTATAAAAATCTATACATAGTATCATAATAGTTTATTATACATTAAATGTAAGAATCTGTACTGATCTTCCCCTTTCTCATTCCTAATCATGATAACTGTGCTTCCTCTCTTTTCATGCTCGGTCTTGCTAGAAGTATATCCATGTCTGAATATTGCTAAAAAGTTCAGCATTGGACTTCATCGTTTTCTCAATTTTAAGTCTATCTTCCATTTCATCAATTTCTGACTTTACCTTTATTATTTCCTTCATTCTTTTCTTTATTTTGCTTTCAGGTTCTCTTTTATGTTTTTTGAGAGAAAGCTTAAAATGGATTTTAAACTCTCTTTTTTATTTATATTTAAAGCCAGAAATATAAAGTAGAAATTTTTGAGATGAAAGCTTAAAATTTTGATTTTTAAACTTTCTTATTTACTTATATTTAAGGCTAGAAATTTCTCTAAACCCTTCTTTAGTATTTCTCTCTCCTCTCTCTTTCTCCCCCACACCCCTTGCCACCATCTCTCAGTTTTCTGTACCACCATGCACTGAGCAACCCCAGGAGAACAAAGGAGTAAACAAGGAGCAACCAGCTGCTCTTGAGTCTGCTCCTGACTTCTGTTCACACGACCAGCACACATGGCCTTTAAAGTGCCTATGGCTCCTGCTTACTCTCAGAAATTGTCTCTGTCTGATGTCCTCAGACTTACCAATTGCCCTCAGCGAGGAAACTGCTTGCTGATCTCAGTTCCTGTAGGAATCATTTGTCTTTCTCTGAAAATTTACTCCTTTAGACTTCTTTTCAGTCTCTTAGATGGATTTTTTAAATACACTCTTTTTTCACTTTTGTATGTTTTTCTTTCTAGTTTTTTTTTTTGACTCGTGATCTTCTGCATCCTAATCTGAGGAAGAAACTCTCATTACACAAACATATGTTGGTCAATTATTATGGAGCAGACCCTTTTGCTTAGAATACAGTGGTGAATACCAGACATGATCAAAACTCTATACCAGAACCTCAAGATACACAGCACTGCTTCCAGAAGAGTCAGAAACCATGATTAATTATTATTTTTTTTTTTTTGAGTTGGAGTTTCACTCTTGTTGCCCAGGCTGGAGGGCAATGGCACGATCTCAGCTCACCACAACCTCCACCTCCCAGGCTCAAGCAATTCTCCTGCCTCAGCCTCCCAAGTAGCTGGGATTATAGGTATGCACCACCACATCTGGCTGGCTAATTTTTTGTATTTTTAGTAGAGATGGAGTTTCTCCATGTTGGTCAGACTGGTCTCAAACTCCCAACCTCAGGTGATCTACCCGCTTCAGCCTCCCAAAATGCTGGGATTACAGGCATGAGCCACTGCACCCAGCTAAAGTAAGGCCAGGGATGGTGACTCACACCTGTAATCCCACCACTTTGGGAGGCCAAGGCAGGAGGATCACTTGAAGCCAGAAGTTCAAGACCAGCCTGGGCAACAAAGCAAGACGCTGTCTCTCAAAAAAAAAAAAAAAAAGCCAGGCGCGATGGCTCACACCTGTAATCCCAGCACTTTGGGAGGCCGAGGCGGGTGGATCACGAGGTCAAGAGATCGAGACCATCCTGGTCAACACGGTGAAACCCCGTCTCTACTAAAAATACAAAAAATCAGCTGGGCATGGTGGCGCATGCCTGTAATCCCAGCTGCTCAGGAGGCTGAGGCAGGAGAATTGCCTGAACCCGGGAGGCGGAGGTTGCGGTGAGCCGAGATCGCACCATTGCACTCCAGCCTGGGCAACAAGAGCAAAACTCCGTCTCAAAAAAAAAAAAAAAAAAAAAAAA
>NW_022436950.1:4908374-4943252 GCF_009761245.1 Sapajus apella | reverse complement strand
TTTTTTTTTTTTTTTTTTTTTTTTTGAGACAGAGTCTTACTCTGTTGCCCAGGCTGGAGTGCAGTGGCATGATCTTAGCTCACTGCAACCTCTGCCTCCCAAGTTCAAGTGATTCTCCTGCCTCAGCCTCCTGAGTAGCTAGAATTCTAGGTGCACACCACCACAACTGGCTAACTGTTGTATTTTCAGAAGGGACGGGGTTTCACCATGTTGGCCAGGTTGGTCTCGAATTCCTGACCTCAAGTGATCTGACTGCCTCAGCCTCCCAAAGTGCTGGGGTTACAAGTGTGTGCCACTACACCCAGGTAATTTGTGTATTTTTAGTAGAGATGGGTTTCACCATGTTGGCCAGGTTGGTCTCGAATTCCTGACCTCAAGCGATCTGACTACCTCGGCCTCCCAAAGCTGGGAGTACAGGTGTGAGCCACCACACCCCGCCTCTTTCCTAATCCCCTATTTTTGTGTAACCTTAGCTTTACCAGCAATGCAAGTTTGCAAAACTTTACACACTTGTTCTTTTTATTTTCCCCATATCCTCTTTGCTCTTAAAAACCACAATTAAAACCAACCCAACTATCTCACTCTTCATAAAATACAGATAGCTGTTGAAAAGAATATTAAATATGTTAAAATATTAACGATAAACCATATTTCTGGATAATTTTGTCTCTCTAAACCTATTATTCATTTGGATTTGCATTTTTTTCACTCTCAAATAAGATAAAACAGATCAGCTGGCAGTTAATATTTACATCACCGCCACTGAGTAATTGGTAAGACTGCACAAATGCCAGGTGGCGACACGTTAAATAAAAATCATCAAAGCGGTGCCTACGAGATGCCAAGTGGCCTTGTCGGACATACCTATGCAAATGCTTCAACTGCTTCTGTAGAATCAGTTGCATGTTCTGTCATGATCAATTACCCAGGAAAGCCTCCCAGGACCATGTGACTCAACACCACCTTCATGGCTCCCACTGAGCAGGCAGGAACAGAGCGCTGGATTCGGAACTGCAAATCTAATGTTCATCGAGGTCTGCCATGAATGAGCCATATGTCCTGCGCAAGCTACCTCCCCCCATTCAGACTCTAATTCCTCATCTGTAAAATGAGGAGGTGGGACTAGTTAAACATCTCAGCACCTGCCATCTGCCACAGCCTACACTTTTGGTAATTGGCTGTTAGTTGTTTTGGAAATATACTCTCTCATTCTGGGTTAGCGCAAAAGTGAAACCAGAAGAGCGTGCTTTGGCTTCCCCGGCCTCCCTGTCTGGGCTTCAGGAATTCCCCCCAGCCTCCACCTCAGACCCTGTTTTGTTTTTCTCCTTCCCATCATAACCACTTTTGAAACAGAAAGAGAGGGAACCGTTGAGTAGTATTAGGAGCTGAGCTTGGAAATCAGAAGTGTTGGGTCTCATCTGCTTCTTCCAGCTTGTAACTCAGGCAAGTCCCATAAACACTGCACCACTTCGTAGGACTTTTAGGAGGATTAAATGAGAAAATGTAACTAGAGTCCACAGAACTTATGTTTGACATTAATAAGGACTCGGTAAATGTTAAATATTGTTATTGTGATTCTTCCTTAGCAGGGAATAATCAAAATGCTAAGATGGTAGAATTAAGTTCTTTAATAATTTGAATTATTGTTCAGAAAAGGTTCACTCTTCTCCCTTCAAGGGGTGGGTGAAGTGTGCCGCCCTGCCCCACTGAGACTGAGCTTGGCCATGTACCTTTCTTTGGTCAATGGGATGTTCATGGGCATGATGTATGCAGAGGCTTTCCACACGCTCTCATGGTGTGGCTCGTCCTGGAGGGCTCTGGTTTCTGCCAGGAGAAGAACACAACCCAGGTACCCACTACCCTTTCAGTCTGGGAGCCAGAATTAGGATGAATTTGAGCTCAGACTACAAACTGAAGGCAAAAGTCCAGGTTGGCCCAGACGAGTTGCAGTCAACCCATGAGTGTAAGGGTAAATGAGTGTTGCTCGGAGCTGTTGAGTTCTGGGGTAGCTTATTACACAGCATACTTGTGACAATCACTGACTGATACACGTCACAGTGACGTTATTGTGAGTAAAAGCCTGAAAGTAAGGGAAGCCTTTCAGGTGTCAATCATGTTTTTGGTCCTTGACTTATATCCAAGAAGCTACTTCCTTTCTGGTCCTCTGTGATTGGGTTCTCCCCATCCCCCCACCACTTAATCTCTGGAAAAATATTAATTGATACTCCTCTGCCAGGCCCTGGGAATATATAAATTAACAGGAAATAATTCAGTAAGTTAAGGACTATTAAAGAAAAATGCCAGAGTGCTGTGGCACCAAACAGAAGGGACACCTGAGATGGGCTACGAGGTCAGCCAAGGCAGCAAAGTATAAAGAGAAACCTACCCATGAGTGAGAGTAACAAAGTCTCATCCCAGAAGCCACGTAACACGGCACAAGCCTTAAAAAGCACTTTCTAAAAGACAAATTCCTGCCCCAGATCCTTTATTTCCTTCCCTAGTGAGCCGCGTTGAACTCAGAGAAACCTCAAGACACATTCATGTTTGCCTCCCTCTCCGTGTGGGAGCTACTTGGAAATACCCACACTGGGACCCACTTCCGAAGTGATGAGTTTGCACATCGTGGAAATGACTTGGGTCATCTGCTTCTGAAATAAGCTCATGCTCACCCCGTCTGGGAACCACTGAGGAGCTGCCCTCTGCCTCCTTCCCGTCTCCCAGGTGCCACCCTCTCCTGGGAGCCTGTAGGCTGAGGGAGGCTCCCCAGGAATATCAGTCACCCCAGGGAAGCTCCCGGAAAGAGGCAGGAAGAGGTCAGGGACCCAGGGCACTCTCTGCCCTTTCACCCAGTACAAAGCCTTCCTCCCCTGCAAACCAGAGATCCCGCTGGGGGCCTCAGGGAGAGGGGAGTGGCCCTCTGCTCTTTCCACAGAGAATTGCAGCAGGGGAGGCGGAAGTTTCAGCAGCTGCCGAGATGCCCACATCCACAAGGACCATTTGTACCCAGTGCCCACGCAGAGAGCCTAAAAACAGAGTCAGGACGGGAAGACGAATTGGGGTGAGGACGTGGGAAGAGCCTAAATACGGAAGCTTGATACATGCTGCTTCTGGGCCTTTAAGCCCAGATTTTCAAGGAGAGCAAGGACTGCAGCATTTACTCAAGACATATTCATGGAAACCGACGCGTTCCACTAAATCACTCATGAAGCTGACTGTCCTCGGCTCTGTTCCCACATGCAGGGTTACCGTCTGTCCCCTCCCTTCACCCGCCCACACGCTCACACACACACACACACACACCCACATACACAGACACACATACACCTGCACACCCTCAAACAGGCACACAGACACATCTACACACTCACACAGGCACACTCACACACATGCACCCCCGCACATACTCACACAGGCACAGACACACCTACACAGCCTCACACAGGCACACTCACACCCGCACACACAGAGGCGCACACACACACACAAACCTACACACACTCACACAGGCACACTCACACACATGCACCCCGCACATACTCACACAGGCACAGACACAGCTACACAGTCTCACACAGGCACACTCACACCCGCACACACAGAGGCGCACACACATACACACAAACCTACATGCTCTCACACAGGCGCACACACACACAGGCACACACAGACACACAGTCACATACACACACACCTGCACACCCTCAGACACACAGACACATCTACACACTCACACAGGCATGCGTGTGCACACACACACACACACACACACCCCTGCACAAGCTCACACAGGCACAAACGCCTACACACTCTCACACAGGCACACACACACCTGCACAATCTCAGGCACACATCTACACACTCACAGGCACGCCCACACACCCCTGYACACTCACACAAGCACGCTCACAGGCATGCTCACACACACACACACACCCCTGCACACTCTCACACAGGCACACTCACACTCATACACACAGGCACGCTCACATACACACCCCTGCACACACACAGGCACACACCTACACACACAGGCACACTTACACATTCTCACACAGGCGCACACACTCTCACATAGGCACACACACACACTCACACAGGCACACACACACCCAGGCACACAGACACCTGCACACACACACACCCACACAGGCACACTCACACTCATACACACAGGCACATTCACACACACCCCTGCACACTCACACAGGCACATACCTACACACTCACAGGCACACCTACACATTCTCAGTCACACACGCACTCACACAGGCAGGCACACACACACACACACACAGAGACACCTGCACACTCACATAGGCACACAGACACACCGACACACACACGGGCACACACACACCCCTGCACACTCACATAGGCACACCTACACACTCACACACACTCATACACAAGCACACACACACACACCTGCACAACCTCACAGACAGGCTCACACACACACACCTGCACAGGCACACTCACACACCAGCACACTCTTGCACAGGCATGCTCACACACATACAGTCACACATATTCAGTTTTATACACACACATTGCATACACTCACATAGTCAAACACATTCAGTTATGTACTTACACATACACAGCCATGCTCACACACTGTGATACAGTCACATATGTTCACTTGTACACAGTCACACACACACAGGCATGCTCACACACATATTCATAGTCACATGCATTCACTATGAATGCATACACTATGAATTCATACTCACTATGAATTCATAGTCACACTCACACACACACAGAGCACCATGCTTGCCCACTGTCATACACAGTCACATGCATTCACTCGCACACGCACACACACAGCTGCAGAATTCTGAGGAAGATGGTCAAAGCTGGCCCTGAGCTTCCGTAAATACAACGTCCACTCACACCTCTGTGCTGTCAACATGGATCCTCCAGGAAGGGCTGCCCGGGACCAGCTGTGAGTCCACCACCCATGGCAGCTTGTCTGCAGTCACCTGTGCTCTAGTAGAGAAAGATGGCTCCACTCCACATCGAGCCCTAACTCCTGTCAAAGTAGCCAGTTGTGTTCATGTGATGTGAGTGTGACTGTGTGTGTTTGATATATATCTATGTGGCATGATATGTGTGTGTAGTATGCTGTGCATGCATGTGGTTGTCTGTTGTGGTATGTGATTGTATGTGTATGGTGATATGTGTATGGTTGTGTGTATGTGTGTGGTTGTATGTGATTGTGTACATGTGTAATTGTGTGTTTGATATATGTGTGTGGCATGACATATGTGTGGTATGTTGTGTGTGTGCATGCATGTGGTTGTGTTGTCTGTTGTGGTGTGTGATTGTATGTGTATGGTGATATGTGCGGTTATGTAGTGGTTGCATGTATGTGTGTGATTGTATGTGATTGTGAATATGTGTGATTGTGTGTTTGATATATATGTATGTGGCATGATGTATGTGCGTGTGGCATGGTGTGTGTGGTGTAGTGTTTTGTGTATGTGTGTGCATGTGTTTCTGTATGCATGGCTGTGTTGTGTGTTGTAACGTGTGGCTGTGCCTATTATGATGTGTGTGATATTGTGTGGGGGGTTGTATGTATCTGTGTGTGGTTATATTTTATATGTATGTGGCGTGATGTGTGCATGTAGCATGGTGTGTATGTGCATATGGCTGTGTCGTCTGTTGTCTGTATATGTATGATTGTGTGTGTTTGATAGATACGTATGCAGTATGATGTATATGCATGTGGTATGGTATGTGTGGTGTGGTGTGTGTGTGTGCATGTGGTTGTGTATTTATGGTTATGTTGTGTGTTGTAATGTGTGGTTGTGCATTTTATAGTGTATGTGATTATGTGTGTATGATTGTGTGTAGGGTTGTATTTGTGTGTCTGTATGTGTATGATTATGTGTATTTAATACCTGTGCATGTGGTATGATCTGTGTGCATGTGGTATGCTGTATGTGGTATGATGCTGTGTGTGCATGCATGTGGTTGTGTTGTCTGTTGTGGTGTGTGACTGTGTGTTGTAGTGTGTATGGTTATGTGCATGGCTATGTATGTGGTTGTGCATATATGTGTGATTGTGTGCTTTATGTATAGGTATGTGGTATGATGTATGTGCATGGGGTATGGATGTATGGTGTGGGGCTTTATGTGTGTGTGTGTTGTGTGTGTGTGCACGCACATGATTTTGTGTGTCTGGTTGCATGTATGTGTACACATGAAGACAACAACATGCAGAACAACAGTGCTACGACTGAGAAGGAAATTTCTCTCTGAAGTCCTATTTTCAGGTTTTCTTATTTTTTTCAAACTTTCTTTCTGGCTGTCATTTTCCCAGCTTGACCTTAACTCAGAGGTAAACTGTTCTCCTGGAAATAGAAATTATCTAATCGATACACTTCTAAGCAGCATCAGCAAATGAAATTTAAGAGCACATTAAAGTTCAAAATTTCTCATCCATTTCTGTGAACACATTAGATATTGAAATGTCAGAATAGCTCACTTCCCAACAAGAAGCTCCCTTCCTTTGCAGGAGAGAAACTTTACAGCTGGGCCACGTGAGGCATGCTGGGAACATCGGACACTCTCCTCCTATTCATGTCAAGCAGTGCCAGTCCGGCATGGTGAAGTCACACCAGCTGGCAGGCTCCCTTTTCTGCTGACCAAAGATCTGAGCTTATGCCTTACCTTAGTGTCCCAGTCTGTTCGGGCTGCGATAACAAAATATCACAAACTGGACGGCTTATGAACAACAGAAACTTATTTCTCACAGTTCTGGAAGCTGGGAAGTCCAAGAACATGGCACTGGCAGATTTGATGTCTGGTGAGGGCCGGTTCCCCACAGATGGTGCCTTTTCACTGCGTCCTTGCTGTGTGCAAGGGACTAATTAGCCCTCGTTGGTCTCTAACAATAAGAGCACTAATCACAGTCATGAGGCTCCACCCTCATGACCTACTCACTTCCCAAGGCTGCATCTTCTGATACCATCACCTTGGAGGCTAGAATTTCAATGTAAGAATGTGAGGACACAAATATTCAGCAGAGATGTAGCAGCACCAGACTAGCACTAGCCCCAGGGGGTGCACTGACCCTGGCCCCGTCCCTGCATCCTTCTCACACCTTTGTAAATTGCCCCTCATTAAACTCTCCTCCAATAACCTGAGTGTCCTATCTGTGCCTTGCCAGGCCCCCCGCCATGCATCCAGATTGTACAAACACCTTCTCTCTCATTCTCTCCATCTTTAAATTTCCATTTAGTCTAAGCTTCGGGAAAAACATGCTATCGAACAAATTCCTAGGAGCACAGCCACCCCTATACCCACCTGAATTTGCAAGGTGGCTGTCCTGCCACAGGTCTCACCCTTGCCATCCCCATGCCAGCATTTCCAGACCACTCCTCCCTCTCTGTTCTGTCATGGGTCTCTCAACATTCGTCTCCTTCGAGACCTTTCTGCTCTGCCTCTGGAACTTTGTTACGTTGAAAACAGACATCCTAACATCACCATGCCCCACGGAAATGGTCCTACAGCCTCCTGGCTTCTGTGAAACCTGGATCTCCGTCAGGGACATCCTTGGATGTTGTGCTTGGAATCCTCTCCAGGGCATGGCCTCAGCCCCCAGAGCCCATGGGCCGACTCCCAGGTCTCCACTGCAGTTTCCCATCCAATGAGTTTTCACCGCCATACAGAGCTCTTCACAGGTAACTCCGGCCCCAAACCACACACCCACAACCAAAGCCTAGATGCCCTCACTCGTTAAGCCAATACCCAATCTCCCAGAAATCTCACTAATCCTAGACTTTATTACCAAGCTTTGCCTTTGACAAATTCTCATTTTTCTTTTTATTTTACAGAAAACCCAATCAAGTTGTGTTCTCGAGGGTGATGAGTCACCACAGCCTCAAACATTACCAGATTCTGTGACTCACAGCCCAGCCACGGAGCTCCAAGACAATCGTCATTAGGCATCAAAAGGACCAGCTAAGGCACTATGTAACCATAAAATCAGAAGAAAATACTTCATCAGCAAACTCCATACAAAATCAAAGGCTTGCTTCATAACAGGAAATGAGACACACATTATAGACTTTGAGAGAGAGATAGACCATTTCAGCTAAGAGCATTTTACCAATTCTTGGCAGTCATTATGAATTTGATGGGAAGTAAATGCCTTCCTTCTATTAGGAATGATGCTGCATTTAAGAATATCCAAAAATAAAATAAAAGAACAGCGGTTTCTGGTTTCATTCCTGGGACTCGAGCCTGCTGTGATTTATTGGAACATTATTGATAAAACAATGCTTTGCCTTAGGAAAGCAATTTTTTTCCTCTTGCATAGAAGGGTGACACCTAGGAAGATAAGGTTGTACTGTAGATAAATAAAGAAGAGAAAGAAGTCTCCAGAGCTAGCCTTGGCTCCTGGCAACTTGGAGCAGGTCAGCACGCACAAATCATGGTGAGCACGGAGCTGTGGGTCATGTCGGATGTGTTCAGCAGCTCCCGCCTGGAGGGCTCCCGGAGAGCTCAGAATGGGGAATGAGTTGACCTCCCTGCTGCACCCCCAAGAGGCATCCTTGCCTGTGCCTAGCCTGACACTGATTTAAAGTACTCAATTTCAGATATTCCTGAGGGGCTCCAAATGTCAAAGACATGAATAATTGGTCATTTGGGAAAGGACTGGGCATCTGAAAAGCATGTACAGAGAGACCACTTGCTAATAAGAAAACCTGGAGCCTGTCAGCTTGCTCTACACCCTGCTTTTGCTCGGCTCAGGTCAGAAGGGTCACTTGCCTTTTATGGGTTTTGGTTTGGGATGGAGGTAAAAGATAGTAATATTAATAATTACACGTACTGAGCACTTACTATCTGCCAAACACTGTGCTGAGGGCCTTGTGTGCCTCATCTCACAAATGGTCTATGAGGGAGCTGTTATCTTTAAGGATCTATGACTCAGAGGGGTTCAGTAACTCCTGCAAGAGCACACAGCTAGCACCTAAACCCAAGTCTGCCTAGCTGTAAAACTCATATTCATCACGACAGCCCATAAGTACTCAAAGGTCTAGATATGGTTTGGACCTGTGTTCCCGCCCAAATCTCATGTTGAATTGTAATCCCCCATGTGGGAGGTGGGGCCCACCGGGAGGTGATTGGACCGCAGAGGCCGTTTTTCATGGTTTAGCACCATCCCCCTTGGTGCCACAATGGCAAGAGTGAGTTATTGCAAGATCTGCTTGTTTAAAAGTGTATGGCACCTTCCCCTTCTCTTTCATCCTCCCGCTCCAGCCAGGTAAGATGTACCTGCTTCCCCTTCACCTTCCGCCATTATTGTAAGTTTCCTCCCCAGCCATGCTTCCTGTGCAGTCTGAAGAAGCATGAGCCAATTAAACCTCTTTTCTTTATCAAGTACCCAGTCTCACAGGTTGTGCTTTATAGCAGTACAAGAATGGACTAACACAGGTCTCATGTCAAGAGTACCCTATAGACATTAGTTGGCATTCATTCACTCAGCAAAGATTTCTGAGACCTATACTGTGGAATGCACTATGCCCCCAACGCAGTGAGTTAGGAAGCTGTCTTTAGGGTAAAAAGGCACGTGCATGGATACCCAAGGAACAAAGATAATTCACGAGAGTGTGTGGGTTAAGAAGCCCTAGGTGAATGGAGCGGCAGCCAAGGACTCTGCAGCTAGGTGATCAGATATAGGAGGAGGAGAGGTGGATGAAGCATGCACAGTTAGGGGGTCAGGCAGCCCAGAAGGATGGGAGGAGCCCAGAGCAATGGTGGAGAAGCCCAACGCACACACACAGGAGCCACCGCACCCAGTGTGGCAGGAGGGTGGGAGACATAGGCCAGAGCACTCTGAGCGGACGTGGAGGAGGCCAACTCACCAGATCCCTGCCAAGCTAAGAAATGTGAATTTCATGTTACTAGGAAGAGATTTTTGGGCAAATGAAACAACACGATCTGAGCTTGGTCTGGGAAAGTTAACCTGAATCTTTGCTGCATAAGTTCCAATGGAGTGAAGCCAGAGCCGGGGTAGGAGTTAAAACAAGACACAACCTCCCAGGGGAGACGTGGTAAGGGTCTAATCCACAGCCACAGCAGGGAAGTGGAAAAAGAGAAAATAACTCCTGTGCTGCCAGAAAGGCTTTGAGAGGACACGGGAATGGGAAGGGGGATGAGCTGAGCTCATGGAGAGTGGAGGAGCATCATCAAAATTTGGTTTTAAATGTTTGAGTGGAGGACCCAAAGGGCAGAGAAGTTGCCAAATAAGAAGGTAGACAAAGGCCGGGCGCGGTGGCTCAAGCCTGTAATCCCAGCACTTTGGGAGGCCGAGGCGGGTGGATCACGAGGTCAAGAGATCGAGACCATCCTGGTCAACATGGTGAAACCCCGTCTCTACTAAAAATACAAAAAATTAGCTGGGCATGGTGGCGCATGCCTGTAATCCCAGCTACTAAGGAGGCTGAGGCAGGAGAATTGCCTGAACCCAGGAGGCGGAGGTTGCGGTGAGCCGAGATCGCGCCATTGCACTCCAGCCTGGGTAACAAGAGCAAAACTCCTTCTCCAAAAAAAAAAAAAAAAAAAAAGAAGGTAGACAAACCATTCCACTCAGACAAGGATGGGGCCTCCGGAGATGGCTAACACCATAAAGGTAAATGGAGGTCCCTGGGTGGGAACAGAGAGAGGAACATAGGAGAAAGGGAATGGGAGGACAGAGACACCTGCTCTTGGGAAACATGAGACGTTGGAAAGCAACCGGGATTGCACATGGTCACAGGGCCAGAAGGAGGGGCTGGGAAACTGGGTCAGGTGCTCTGGAAGGCACAGAGGAGAACACGGGAGAGGAACATGGGCCGAAGGCCTCCAAGAGATGAGTTTTCTGTGCCCAACAAGATCATGGTTTCCTTGGGTGTGGGGACCATGTTTGTTCTTCTAGGTACCCTGCAATGTACAACCCACAACCATTATTATTGGTTAATTATCATTAACTACCCACAACTTACATAGGGTAGTTAATAATTAAAATATGGTGTAGGAGCAGAAAGGCAACCTAAGCCCACCTATTCACCCTCTGTTCTCCCAGCCACTCAGCACCACAGAAGAAATGCTAACATACTACTGGAAATGAGAAGGGCTCTCTGTTACTTTTTTGAAACATCAATGATGTCATGCAACCAACAGTTGGCCTAAAAGAGGAATGGGGAGGGGCGAGGGGGACACTCTCCTACCTCTGTACAAAATGTGGGGTGGAGCAGTCTTCAGGAAGAACACATGGGGCCCTTCCCACCTCCCCACACTTATCCTGGAAAACCACACCAATCATGGGGCCTGAATAAGGAGGAGGTGACAATGACGAAGTAGAGTCGAGGGTGAAAAGATGGCAGTGCGGTCTTGGGTCCAGCCTCAGTGCTAACCCGAGAGTTTGGATAACACCTTAAAGCCTGCTCCTGGAGGCTGCGAGAGACAGAGAGAATCCTTGGAAGAAAGCAGAGACATGGGGTGAGGGAAGGGGCAGGGCATTGCTTGGGGAGGCGCCAGCCTCTGCTGGCTGGGAGGGCAGGTTCCCGGCACCAGGAACTCTCTCTCCTACAGCTCTGCCCTTCTTTAGAAAGCAGGATCAGCTGTTCAAACAGTCAAGGAGAACTGTGATCAGTCTAAACGTTTCCGTTCCCTCCTGATAGTGATTGAAAGATGAGAACAGTGACCTCAACAGTTTTTGATAGAGCCCATCTCAGCCACTAATCCCAAACAAGTGTCTACTGAGAGAAAACAACTACTGAGCATATTAAAAGACTTTGCCAGTTCCAAAGGAAAGATCAAGTCAATCAAATTTAAGCCTAGGAAAAGAGTTACTGCAAGTACAAGAACAGATTTTTTTAACTCTACTATATTCTCAATATGATTTAAAAGGACTTTACATCCTTAAAATCATAGCCAGCCATCTTGAAATAAGAGCCACCTCAAATCAAAAAGAAAGACATGAGAAATATGACAACGGAAAATTTTTACTTTATAGTGGCAGCCAACGATTGTATATTGCAGAAAACAAACAGCACCCCAGAAGAACAGATGGAAAAATGTTTCCAGAACTAAAAGAAAAAGAAAAGATGGCAGTGGAGAGAGAAGAACTGAGAGGTTCGTTCTTGCGTGCACATTCAGGTAACACACACTTGAGCATCTGCTGTGTACCAGACTCTGTGCTCGGTGCTTTGATGCATGAATGAGCAAAAAAGACAAAGATCCCTGCCTTGAGTGTCTCACATTCCAGCTGGAGAAGACAGACCCCTAAAGAGAGGCTACTGTATGTTATTATAGAAGACTTGGATCCAGGCTCAGTGGCTCATGCATATAATCCTTTAATTACGTTATAATCCTATAAGAAGAAGACTTTGGGGGGCCGAGGCAGGCAGATCACTTGAGGTCAGGAGTTCGAGACCAGCCTGGTCAACATGGTGAAACTCCATCTCTACTAAAAATACAAAAATGAGTCGGACATGACGGTGCATGCTTGTAATCCCAGCTACTCGCGAAGCGGAGGCATGAGACTAGAACCTGGGAGACGGAGGTTGCAATGAACCGAGATTACACTGCGGCACTGCAATCCAACCTCGGCAATAGAGTGAAACTGTGCTAAAAAAATAAAAAAGACTTTGAATGTTACAGAAAGGGCAGGTAAAGGGATTGAGAGTCCCAGGGGCAAGGGATGCAGGTTGAAGTTATAAGCACAATGGCCGGAGTGGGCCAAATTGAGAAGAGGCTCTCTGAGCAAAGGCTGGAATGCGTGTGGGTATATTTGGCAAGAATATTCCAGGCAGAAGGAACAGCAAATGCAGTGACCAGGCACAGGAGGCCCACAGGGTCAGGGAATGTCAGGGCAGCCAGAGCGGCGGTGATGAAGGGAGAGTGCTGGCTGATAGGCTCGCGGGGGGTCACGGCTGGGAGATTCGTGTTGACCTTGGAGGACACTGTGAGAGCTTTGTCTTCTAATCTAATGAAAAACTACCCCGTCAGATCATTTTTGAGTGGAGGACTGGTATGATCATATTTAGTTTTAAAGGGCCACTCTGTCAACTGTGTTGAGAAAAGAGTGGGGGAGGGGAGCAGCGAGGGGGTCGGGGGTGAGAGCAGGACCAGCCCAATGCTAAAGGAGAAAAGTGGCAAACGCATGAACAAGGCGGCAGCTACAGAGCCCTGAGAAGTAGTCGGTTTCTGTATCTATTCTGAAGCCAGTCGAGAGTCAGGAAGGTTCCTGATGGTCTTGATGGTGGGGAAGACGGGAAAACCGAAGTGACGGAAGTTGCCCAGTTTTCTGGCAGAAGTCTCTGGAATTCTGTAGTTGCCATCCACTGGGAAGGAGAGTCCATTTTAGACAGGACCAGGTTGGAATGTCTGTTGGTTGACCAAGTGGGAATGTCAAGTTGAAGTCTGGAGTTCAGGGAAGGAATGAGGGTGGGGATATAAATTTTAAAGTCTCAGCCTCCACACAGACCTCAGCAAACACCCACCTGGCTTAGGTCGATAATGTTGCACCCACGCTGTGTTATGTGAATATGCCCTATTTAATCACAACATGGTAGACACAACTCACAATTCATGTCATGTTGTGCTTTGGGAATTTCATTTGCAGTCTCCTCTGAATTAGACATTGCTACACACTCACAAAAACCAACGATGTGCCATGTAAGATGTTTTAAATGCCCATGGCATCAGCTCGCTGTATGAGTGATGACTGCAATCTACCCATCTAAAGTTGCATCTCCAATTGATCCCCAGGGTGCTGGTAGCAAAGGGAAAAGTCCCCTGTCAGTATTCAGCACTGCCCTGTAGCAAATGAATTCTTCATTTTAGCAGCCGGCCAGGTGTGGTGGCTCACACCTGTATCAGCAGCAATTTGGGAAGCTGAGGCAGGTGGATTGCTTGAGCCCAGGAGTTCAAGACCAGCCTGGGCACATGATAAAATCCCATCTCTATTAAAGACACAAAAAGTAGCTGGGTGTGGTAGTGGGCGCCTATAATCGCAGCTACTCTGGAGGTGGAGGCACGAGAATCGCTTAAACCTGGGAGGCGGAGGTGGCAGTAAGCTGAGATGGCACTGCTGCACTCCAGCCTAGGCAACAGAATAAGACTCAGTCTCAAAAAAAAAAAAAAGAAAGAAAGAAAGAAATGTACCTGTCAATTAGTGATTAATAATAAAAAGAATAGCAAAAACATTAGTAAGTGGGAAAGAAGGTGATAAAAATGGAACATTCCTATCAGGTTATACAAAAAGACATAACACATGCTAGGTGGTTTTTGCCGACGACTTTGTAAGACTCTGAGCCCCTTCTGTTTGTGAGTGCAGGAGGGAGATCATTCCTTCCAGGTAATACAGTATTCTGGATGGAAGTATACACGTTCTACACAGGCTCAGGAGACAGACCAGTGTCTGAGCACCCACCATGTGCCAGAAATTGTGTGCGGTGCTTCAGGCTTGAACATAAAACACAGCCGCTCTCTCTCCTTGCCCAGCCCCGCCTCCGACCCCTGGCTTCACATAGACCCTTTAGCCCAAGAGACTGAGAGCAGCTTCTCCAAGGGGAGTCACACAGCTCCCATATCCCCCTAAAAATGGGGGAGGAGAGAATGACACACCCTCTCTATCTCCTCTGTCCTTTCTCTGCCCACCTATCTCATCTAAATTCTGCAAAAATGAAAGCAATAGATTGGCCCTATTAAACTTAAACCTACTCTCCTACAAGGGGAAAGGAAGGGAGGGTGTCCTCTGAAAGCAACACAGCTACCGTGGTCCAAAGAGTGGTTCTGAACACAACTCCCTCTGCCCGCAGGACATTTGGCGATGTTTGGAGACCTCTTTGGTTATCTCCGCTGGGGGAAGTGGGTGCATCCAGTGGGTAGAGACCAGGGATGCTGCTAGACATCCTCCAATGGACAGGACAGCCCCCGCCACCACGCTCAAAATGTCTTCGTGTTGAGGTTGAGGAACGTTGGTCCAAAGATTAAGCCAGCTAATGTGGAGAGATCAAGACAAACCCACACTATCCCTGGGGAAAAAGTCAAACCGATGCTAATTTACAAATACGGTATTTACTAATTAACTAATCCAAACGTATGTTACTCAGGTTTCCACCACAGTCGGCAGCATTGTGTATTTTATTTCCTTCTACCTGGGTGATAGGACATCGGAAAAGCAGAGGTTACAGCGAGGGGGTAAATGAGAGGCCGGCGAAACAAATTTTTTTCTAACCTAGCCGCACGACTGCACTAAGTTTTTACATGGACATTCTGCCTCATCAACTTCCATCTGATCTCATTTCATGCTGGATCTAGAACTGATTCTGCTACCAGAACACACACACTGCCAGAGAGTGCTACCTTGAGGGCATTAAAAGGAAACAGATGGCCGGGTGCGGTGGCTCACACCTGTAATCCCAGTGCTTTGGGAGGCCAAGGCATGTGGATCCCCTGATGTTAGGAGTTGAAACCCCATCTCTACTAAAAATACAAAAATTAGCCAGGTGTGGTGGTGCTCGCCCGTAGTCCCATCTACTCGGGAGGCTGAGGCAGGAGGGCAGGAGATCACTTGAACTCGGGAGGCAGAGGCTGCAGTGAGTCGAGATTGTGCCACTGCACTCCAGCCTGGGTGACAGAACAAGACTCCATCTCAAAAAAAAAAAAAAAAAAAAGGAAACAGATAATGAAGGCTGGCCAATGAAATGTTTTAAAGGATTAGTACAAAAACAGAGGCTTGTGTTTTATACAGAATAATGAGTAAAGAAATTAGATATTTGAATCAGATGTCATGCTTGATTCTTTTGAGTATTTTACTGCTTCCACAATAAATGGAAATCTAAATTTAAAAAGTCGGAGATGACTTTTATATTAAACTGTCTTTTATGTTCAAAATGTAGCTTTTTGTGAAGGTCCCTGCCTCCTCACACTACAAATAATGTATAAAATATTAAGAGAGGCTTTGATTGTAAAAATTATTTTGCCTCTGTTCATCTGCCTTTATGGCAGACAGATCATACTTTTTAGATCCTAAGGGTGATGCTACACTTCTGGTGGTTTCAGGATTTTTTTTCTTTTAGATTGATGGGTTGTATGAGCTTGGTTTTGTCTTTGGGTTTTGCCAGCCACTTGAATAAAAACAGAAAAGGAAATTCTCTCCTCTGGCATTGTTATGAGTGGCAGGTGTCCCAGAAGCTTCATTTAATGAACCCATTTTCCATGGCCTTGGCTTTGCCAAAGGGTGGGGTCTCCCTTACAGAGAAGCTGTAGGGACCAGGAGACCAGGAGTCTTCCCTAACATCATTCAGGTCTAGATGACACCAAGGCAGACGCAGAGTGGAAAAGCATTTGCTGACAAGAGACATCCCAGTGAGCTCATACAGTCAGCTGCCAGTAGCTTCCTGCCTCTTCATTCAGGCTGTGTCTCTGAGTCACTGAGTAACTGACACCTTTCCACTTCATCTTGAACCAGGTGGGTGTGATGCCGGCAAGGAAATCAGCCAGGCACCCAGATGGGGAGAAGATTGGAGATGACCCACTCCATGGTCACAGGTGACACGGACGGAGGCTTAGAAGACTCTAATTTTCCTGATAAGAGTCCTAATTTTCAAATGCACACGACAAATTTATGTTAATATTTTTCACTGACAGCTATTGTGTCTATGATGTGCAGACCCTGTAGAAGTGCCTCACAGGGCCATGTGTGGTGGCTCACGCCTATAATTGCAGCACTTTGGGAGGCCAAGGCAGGTGGATCATGAGGTCAGGAGTTCAAGACCAGCCTGGGCAAGATGGTGAAACCTCATCTCTACTAAAAATACAAAAATTAGCCAAGCACGGTGACAGGCACCTGTAATCCCAGCTACTTGGGAGGCTGAGGAAGGAGAATCTTTTGAATCCAGGAGGCAGAGGTTGCAGTGAGCTGGGATCAGGCCCCTACACTGCAGCTGGTGTGACAGAGCAAAACTCTGTCTCAAAAAGAAGAGAAAAAGAAGATTTAAGATTGAAAAACACGAACAATTGGAAAAGGACGTTTCATTGGTGTAACGCTTCCTGAAATGCGGCAGGATACTCCCAGCAGTTTCCTTCTCTTGCAGAAGCTCAGCCTCCTCGGAAGCAACACGGGCAAGCTTCTTGCACACACAGGCTCTCCCACTTATCGGGGACCTGGTTAGTGGCAGAGACCTCACAACATAGAGACACGCTGGGCCTGGGAGGGGCCAAGCTGAGGACTCTTGGACAAGCGGTTTAAACATGCCGAGTTTCCATTTCCTCAAACCTGCAGGGATTAAATACAATTCTGTTTGAAAAGCCTCTCCTGTGACATGCTGGATCATACCATGTGAGATGGTCTATTTCATGGGTTAACTTGGCTGGGCCACAGGCACCCTGATAGTGGTTAGACATTATTCTGGGGCTCTCTATGAGGCTATTTTCAGATGAGACTGACATTGAAATCAATGGACTTTGAGGAAAGCAGGATGCCCTCCCTAATACGGGTGGGCCTTGTCCAATTTGTTGAAGGCCTGAATAGAACAAAGAGAGTGACCCCCCTCAAGCAAGAAGGGATTCTGCAGCAGATGACCCTCAGCCTTAAGCTGCAGCCTCGGCTCTCTCTTGGGTCTCCAGCCTGATGGCCCTTCCTGCGGATTCTGGATTTACTAGCTCCATCATCACGTGAGCCAATTCCTTAAAATAAGTCTTTCTCTCTACACAAACCCACACATTCTATTAGTTCTGTATCTTTCAGAAACCGTGACTAATACACATGGTTTTAGAGAACAGAAACACAGGGCAGCCTCCAATATTGCAGGCTCAGCTTAGCTGGGAATGACTGTCTCATTAGCAGACTTACAAAAGACAGAGACCCTCACACCTAAAAGCATTTGGCTTACTGTTGGACTGAAGCACCCTCCCTTACTGTTCTTTGAAAACATCATGTTGCCAGCAAGCCTTTTAAAAATAATTCTAGGCTGCGTGCTGTGGCTCACGCCTGTAATCCCAACAGTGTGGGAGGCTGAGGCAGGTGGATCACCTGAGGTCAGGAGTTTGAGTCCAGCCTGGCCAACATGGTGAAAGCCCATCTCTACTGAAAATACAAAAATTAGCTGGGAATGGTGGCAGGTCCATGTCATCTCAGGTACTTGAAAGGCTGAGGCACAAAAATCGCTTGAACCTGGGAGATGGAGGTTGCAGTGAGCCAAGATCGCACCACTGCACTCCACCCTGGGCCGCAAAGCGAGACTCTGTCTCATATAATAATAATAATTATAATAATTCTAAATAGGCAGTAGTCAAGAGAAAAGCAGGCTGCCCTGGCTGACTCGTCTTGAGCACCCCGTGTAGGACCTTGGTGAACATCACACTGGACAGGTCACCATAGGAAAAGTCCAGTTTCTTCCTTCCAAAACTTACAGATCTTGCTCTTAAAGTCTGCACATCTGAAAAGAGATAATTCTTGAGGGATGGAAAAAGCATCCCAATCATTTATGACTTCCTTCCACACCAAGATTCATCCACCTTCCTGTTCCCAAATCATCCCAGACAGCAACTCAGCCTCAGGCGTACACACCCTCAGTTAACCTTCTTTACCTTTAGTTCCCCCATAAATGCAAAAAATAAAAAATAGGCCGGGCGCGGTGGCTCAAGCCTGTAATCCCAGCACTTTGGGAGGCCGAGGCGGGTGGATCACGAGGTCAAGAGATCAAGACCATCCTGGTCAACATGGTGAAACCCCGTCTCTACTAAAAATACAAAAAATTAGCTGGGCATGGTGGTGCGTGCCTGTAATCCCAGCTACTCAGGAGGCTGAGGCAGGAGAATTGCCTGAACCCAGGAGGCGGAGGCTGCGGTGAGCCGAGATCGCACCATTGCACTCCAGCCTGGGTAACAAGAGTGAAACTCCGTCTCAAAAAAATAAAATAAAATAAAATAAATAAAATAAAATAAAAAAAGAACAGAAAACAAAACGAGACTTCTTTCAAGCTTTGTAGAGAGAGCTTCTTCCCGTGACCTTCCCACTCTTGCCACCCTGAACTTGCTTTCTTCATTGCCAGGATCCTGGTGCCCAGTGACGCGGGTGTGGTGCAAACCTCTGCCACGCGTGCCTCCACCCTCAACACACCAACACCACGGGGGGATCTGCCCGCTTGGCTCTGACATACCTGTTCAGTTTATAGCAGTCCCCTGGCACAAGCACAGCTAAAATGTCAACCAAATGAAAACTTCCCCAACTCTGCCTTTCACACTCTCGTCTTCCTCCCTGCGTATAAAAATGCGTTGGGCTGATACAAATAACTGAAAGGAAGGCTCAGGCTACCCCCAAGTTGCCTTGTTTGTATATAGGTACCAAAGGCATGAATTCTAAAGAGATAGGACCAATTTGCATAGCAGTAGCTCGATATTTGCATGTATGTAAATTTATAGAGAGATGGGTGCAATTGACAGTTTGCCACTTGAGTCAGCAGTGAGAAAACTGGGTTGCTTTCCTTCCTCTCCCCATCAATGAAACGCTGAACGTGCCCGTTGCCTCAATTCTCATTCTAACTTCTGTTCTCCTCATTCTAACTTCTGTCGTATTTATTGTTTTGGTATTTGTTTAGTTTGAATTCCTTCTACTTAGAGTTTTATAAGAGTACAACAATGCAAAACAAATGGCAAGGGACACAAAATGAAAAGTTCAACTTCCCACCCCACTGACCTGTTTCCTAGGGAGTAAGCAACTCCCTTGCATTTTTCTGGCCTGTGGCACAAGCCACGCCTCTCCTAGCAATGATTCCTGCTATTTCTAAAATTCCTCCAAGCCCTGAGCTGTAGGACAGGGGTTCTCATTCTCCAGCGTGCATCCGACTCAAGAACAGCAACCCGCTTACGTGATTTTAAATCATCTAGCAGCCACAATTTTTAAAAAGTGCAAAGAGGCAGGTGGCAGGAAAAGTTAATTATGTGATATATTATAATACATAATAAAATATTACAATTAATTTCACCTGGTCTTCGTTCTTTTTTGAGACATGGTTATGGCTCTCACTGCAACCCCTGCCTCCCGGGCTCAGGCGATTCTCCCACCTCAGCTTCCAGAGTGGCTAGGACCACACCCAGCTATACCACACCACCACACCCAGCTAATTTTTATAACTTTTTGTAGAGACAGGGTTTTGCCACGTGGCCCACGCTGGACTCAAGCGATCCTCCCACCTCGGCCTCCCAATGTATTGGAATTACAGGCATGAGCCATTGCACCGAGCCCATTATTATTATTTTTTAATGTAGCTACTGGAAAATTCAAATTACAAATGTGGGCTTGCATCTGCACTCAGGCCACATTGCTACTGGACATTGAGAAGACTCAATATTCCTTTTATGGCAGCTTTCCCCAAAATATCTTCCTGAGAACATGAGTGCCATGGAGTGTTCTCCACCACAACGCTTCCTTAAGTAATTTGAGAAGTGCCATCGTATTTCCTCCCTCTTTGGAAGGTATACACACGTTTGTACACAGATAAGAACCTTGAGTCATCCTGTGCTGAGAAGCCCTGCTTGTCCCAAATCACTGCATTTTCCCATCTGTCCATGAATATTCCCCAGAGCTAAAGTTCCACAGCACACAGTGTTCTTTTTTTTTCTTTTGAGACAGGCTTTCACTCTGTTGCCCAGGCCGGAGTGCAGTGGCATGATCTCGGCTCACTGCAGCCTCCACTTCCTGGGTTCAAACGATTCTCCTGCCTCAGCCTCCTGAGTAGCTGGGCTTACAGGTGTGCACCACCATGCCCAGCTACTTTTGTATTTTTTAATAGAGTCAGGGTTTCACCATGTTGGCCAGGCTGGTATTGAGCTCCTGGTCCACCTGCCTTGACTTCCCAACATGCTGGGATTACAGGCACGAGTCACCACTCCCAGCCTCCACAGCATCCTTTGAGAAATGCTCCACCCACACTCCATGGGAACAAGATCCCTCAGCAGTGAAGATCTTGGTGCAGGGTTTATGAGGCTCCATGGGAAAGGCAGCAGAGGAGAAGGCAATTTCCCTGTTCCGGGTCAGTAACGGCCAAGATCAGGATTAAGGTCTGTGGAAGGAGTGACGGAAGCAGGACGGGCACTCAGTCTCATCAGTCATTGACTAAGCCATCTTCATATCTTAATCACAGCCTGTTTTTCACAGCAAGAAAATTACCTCTGGAGACAGTGAGCATAGCAAGCAGGGAATACTCTGCCAGCAGCATCACCTGTGTGGTTACAGGGCTTAAAATTGTGAATATGTCCACTAATTCAACAAAATGTTAACTGCCTTCGGAGGCCATTGGCTGCTCTTTTGCAGGGTCAGGGGCTGAGATTTAAGTGGTTTGCAAAGCCCTTGTCTCTGACAAGTTGTCAACTGACCGTAGGGAAGTTAACGAAATTCTACTCTCTGCTGTCTTTTTTTAGCAGGGGAAAGGTTAGGGGAGAGGACTCTGATATGTTCAGCAAGAGGACTGCTAACACTGCAGCTTCTCTGACCTGGTGGACAGCAGCCACCTCCGTCACCCCAGACTGACTCCACAGGCCCTGGGAAGAGTCACTCGAGAGGCCTCTCCAATGCCATGGAAGGAGTGCCATCAACCAGCCATGGCCTCGGGGACAGGGGTGGCGGAACCCTCTGGATGGTTCCACCAAGGCTGGGGGAAAGGTCCTGAGACCTGAGCCTCTTCTCCCTGACACACTGAAACAGTCACAGTCACAGCATCTGCCCACAAGGCACTGTCTCCTCTCAGGGGCCCCCATCACATTAGTGCAGCAAAGCAGACATTTCTGGACACCATGGACAGCAGCCAGGGGTTTTCTGTGCCCTCTATTCCCTAGCAAACAAGACTTCACGCCCTCGGCGGAAGCTGCCAGCCCACCCTTGACTCCTGCCTGTAGACACTGGGGGTGGCCTGAGCCCTGGGGAGTGTCTTTGAGAGTTAGAGGTTGCCACTCAGTGACTGAGAAGGGATGACACCCCTGTGTGCCGTGCAGGGACCACAGGGCTCCCTTCCATTGGGGACATTCTGAAACTCTCTCCATACCTTGGAACAAAGTTGCAGGGCGATCATAAAATTCCAGGGTTAACTTTCTTTATTCCTCTTTGACATGCAAAGATAAGGTCTTCCTAACCTGTCCATGGAGGCATCTAGATGAAAGAGAGGGAGGGAGGGAAGGAAAAACAGAAGCAAGTTGTTTAAACAAATTTCCCTGTCTGGTTTCTGGGCTGCATCTCTCTTTCCTTGGTTGGGATCCACCGCAAACAGCCTGAGAAAGCTTGCAAGCCTGGCCTTGCTTACTGAAGAATAGTGTCCCCATCTATTAGGCTCTTCTGTCCCAGTGAGAGGGTGCAATTGTACACTCAGGGATCTCCTAAGGATTCCCCTTAGTGCCCCTCCTGAGGCTCCCCAGGAGGAAAAGTCTCCAAGGAGCTGAGGAGGAAGCTGCTGTGGGAAGGGGGCCTGAGTCAGAAGGCCCATCTTGCAGTGGAGGAGCTGTCTGGGGGGCAAGCACTAATTCGGGAAGATGCCCCCACTCCAGCCACTAGGGCAGAACAAAAGAGTTGGAAATAAAGAGAGCCAGAAACTCAAAAGCCCAGGAATGGGCTCCACCAAAGCGGGCAGGGCAGGGACACTGATGTGCCTTGCAGCAGAGCCAGGCACATCATGCAAGGCAGGGCTGCTTCCTCCAGCCACGCAGGGAGGCGGGAGCACTGGCTGCAGAGCCAAGGGCTGTGCCGGGGCTGACATCCTCCATCCTCCCTCCCCCAGAAGCATTTAGAAGCAGAGCTGACTCCTCAGCCAAGAAAGCCCCAAGTCTTGGACAACACAAGGTGGTCTCTTTTCATTTGTAATATGAGAATTTCTCAACTTTATCTTCAAAGTACATGAGACGTTAATGACTTGCTGTTATTTATGTACTGACACAGATTCTACTAGCAGTGCTTTGAAGTTCTCTTTTAATCAAGGGAAAGTCCCCGCAGAGGGGTGGGACAGTGTCCACTTTACACTCCAAATGTCTCCTTCTCTTGCTGTCCATCAGCAGCTGATTGATTGACCCAACGAGAGGAGCCAGCTCCCAGCTAAACAGAAGCAGCAGCATTTTCTTCTTGAATGCAATTCAGTAGCCTGAGCTGCAGGGAAGGGCAGAAATTCCAAGTGGGATTACGTCCAGGGAATTGACCTGGCCGCCCTGGTGCCATAGTCTGCCTGCATTGGAGCTGGCTGTACTTTGCCCTTCATAGCCCTGACTCTGGGGAAGCCTCTCTTGTTTTTAGAACAAGATGAAAGAGCAAATGAATACATGAATTTTTAAAAACAGAAATGGGCCGGGTGCAGTGGCTCACACCTGTAATCCCAGTACTTTGGGAGGCCAAGGTGGGAGGATCATGAGGTCAAGAGATTGAGACCATCCTAGCCAACATGGTGAAACCCGTCTCTACTAAAAATAAAAAAAATTACCTGAGCGTGGTGGTGTGCATCTGTAATCCCAGCTACTCAGGAGGCTAAGGCAGGAGAATCCCTTGGACCAGGGAGGCGGAGGTTGCAGTGAGATGAGTTCATGTCACTGCACTCCAGCCTGGGGGCAGAGCAAGACTCCATCTCAAAAAAAAAAAAAAAAAAAAACAGCAATGAAGCTCACCCTTTGATCTTACTAGAATGTGATGTCTTGGGTGAGAATGGGGAAGGACCGGGAGGGGCTGGAATACAGCAAGGCACGCTCACACCCCAGCTTCCAGCTGAAGCCAGTGCAGCTCCACCTGGCCCTCTCACTGAAGAGGTCTTTCCGAAATTCTTCACGGCTGCGACCCATGCCCCGGGCCCTAGCTCCTGCTACTCTCTGCTCCCAGGATTTGCAGCACATTCTTTCTCCCCCAAGGAAAGACAGCTTCCTGACCACCCAGCCAGAAACTGAACAGAGACTGGACCATTCATTCCATGGCTCAAGGAGCCATCAGCAAGTTAGAAAAAGAGGGTGTGGACCTTGAACCCAGTGCAGATCTGGGACATCCTGAGGGGATTGCCCAAGGTCTCCGCACTTCCTTACCTTGGAGCTTGCCTCACTGAGGGAGGAGCTACATAAATCAAGTCGTTAAGGGACAGGAATGAGCTAATTAGCTGGCAAAGTGCTGGGCAAGGGTTCCACAGTGTTGTTATTTTTAGGCAGGGGGTTGTGAATCATGAAGCGTGGCTTCATTACAGCAGGCTGTGTCAGCTTTAACGAGGTGCCTCATTGAAGTCCAACTACGCACATCACCACCTGTCCTAGGGCAGGTTCCATGGGCATGAGCCATTATGAGTTGCTGCGGGGAACAAGCAGCCAGCAGGCAGGGCCGGGAGCCCAGGTGGGGAAATCGTCCAGATATGCTTGATGGTCTGTGGACCCCACTTCCAACCCTGCCGCATTCCCCTGCTCTTTATGACAAAGCTCTTGAAAAGGGCTGTCGAGGCTGGGTGTGGTGGCTCACGTCTGTAATCCCAGCACTTGAGGAGGCCGAGGTGGGTGGATCACTTGAGGCCAGGAGTTCGAGACCAGCCTGGCCAACATGGTGAAACCCCGTCTATAGGAAAAATACAAAAATTAGTCAGGTACAGCAGTGGGTACCTGTAATCACAGCTACTCAGGAGACTGAGACAAGAGAATTGCTTGTACCTGGAAGGCAGAATTTGCAGTAAGCCAAAGGTTGCAGTGAGCCAAGATGGTGCCACTGCACTCTAGCCTGGGAGACAGAATGAGACTCCATCTCAAAAATTAAAAAAAATTTAAAAAGCTGTCCATGTGTGCACTTCCACCTCCTCACCCTCCCCTCACTTTTCATTTCAACAAGGCCTTCTCCTCATCACTCCACTGAATCCAACCTGGTTAATGTCACCAAGAACTTCACATCACCAGATCCAAAGGTCCTGCCCCCATCCCTTCCCTGGGCTTCCTCACCCTCCCATCCAATGTTCTACTCCTCACTACTCCTTGGATACCACATCAGCATCTCAAACTTTCCCTCTCCGAAACGCAACTCTTATTTTAATTCTTCTCACCCATTTCTCCACCAGCGCAGTCCCTATCAGGAAGGGGCAAGCTCGTTTACCAACGTGATGTGGCCAAAACAATGACCTCTCTCTTAACCCTTCTCTTTCCTCTCACTCCCTGCATCCAATCCATCCGCAAGCCGTGCCGACTCCACCTGCAAATCCAGGATCTGACCAATTCTCCCCCTCACCACAGCCACACTAGTCCAAAGCACCTTCACCTCTCCCAGGCTAGCAAGGTTTTCTACCTGGGCTCTCTCTTTCTGCTCTGTCCCCTCCAATCTACTTTCAACTTAACTTAGATCATGTTACTTTCATGCTCAAAATCATTGATTTTCATTTCCTCCTCTACAAAAAGCCTTTGGTCTATGTCAGCTCTCAAAATAAGGAAGTATCACGCCCCATGCCTGTACTCTGCCCTGGCAAAAGTACTGGGGAGAAGGAGGCAGCAGAAGAGGTCACACAAGGACCTAATGTTTTTGGTCTCAGTGTGACAAGCTGGTGACAAGACCATGATAAGCACATTGACACATAGGTACCCCTCTGTTACAAAAGCTACCAACGTGTCTCAGCAAGGAAGCAGTAGCAAAGGAGATGAGTTGGCCCACAAGGAAAGCCATTCTTCTCTCTGTCCGGCCACTAGACCACGAGGCCTGCCACAAGAGTTGCCACGTTGATGGTGGCCAAGGGTTGTTCTTCATTTGCAATTGATAAAGTGACTTGGGATAAGAAAAGGAATATGTGCCTTATTAGATGTCATAGGAAACGTCTTGGGAAAATCTAACACACAAGGAAAAGCATCTGTCAATTTCCACGGCTAAATCAGAAAACACAGTTTCAGGCCTGGCATGGTGGCTCACACCTATGATCCCAGCACTCTGGGAGGCCGAGGCGAGTGGATCACCTGAGGTCAGGAGTTCGTGACCAGCCTGCCCAGCATGGTGAAACCCAGGCTCTACTAAAAACACAAAAAGTAGCCGGGTGTGGTGGCGGGCACCTGCATTCCAGCTAGTTGGGAGGCTGACGCATGAGAATTGCTTGAACCCGGGAGGCAGAGGTTGTAGTGAGTGGGGATCTCACCACTGCATTTCAGCCTGGGTAACAAAAGCAAAACTCTATCTCAAAAAAACAAAAAAAGGAAAGAAAATACTGTTTCAGTTTTGGGGGCTCTGTAATAGATGTATTTTTTTCAAAACCCTTCTTGAGTTGTAGGTTTTCGTTTTCACCAAGAAAAGGAGCAGCAAACTAAATCTGTAAAAATTTGCACTTTAAGCAAGAGAAAACGAATGTGACTAACTTAGGCACTTGCTCATTTCTCGAAAAAGGAAGAAAGTGTTATCGTGAAGAGCTCCAAAATTACGGTTTAACACATTCCCAAGCTCTAACGTGAGCTCAAAGCAAAGTTAATTCTCACATTTTCTTTCAAGAGTCATCACCAAGGGGAAGTAGAGTAATGCTGAAATAAGCATGAATAATTTAGAGTAGAAGGAACTTGCCTGTCTACTCAAAAGTTTGTAAATGAAAAAGAAAATCTCTTTGCTACCTTACACAAATTCCTCAAATCCTTCCCAGAAACCCTCTCCTTAGAGTCTCAGGGCACACGATTAGGACTGAATCAAGGAACCCCAGCTCAAAAGTTACCAGCTGCTCATCTGCATCATCCTGCAGCCTCTGAATAGCTGCCCATGCCCCTGCCCACATACCTGTCTACATACCTGTCCACACACCTGCTCACATCTGTTCACACACCTGCCCACATACCTGCCCAACACATGCCCACATAGTTGCCTTTGCACCTGTCTACACGTAGGCAGTGCTCAGAGGTGAGGGTGTGCAGACCAAGTCCATGACAGCCAGGCTCACCCAAACCCACCCTCTCATCCTCTCCACCTTCCTACGCTGCCCACCTTACTCACGGTAGCTCCTTTCCATTGGGCCTCAACTGTGTCCCAGGCAGTGTGCACTGGCCACTATAAAAGTGACACCAATCCCAAAGAAGCTTGAAGAAGCGTCTCCACCGTGGGAGAGCTCACCACGGTCCAGGAGTGAAGGCAGGGACAACCCTACTTCTCCTGGCAGGAGGGGGAAGAGATAAAAGAGGGACAGGCAGACTATGAAAGGAGTTTGGAGGAAGAGAAGGGCTCATTCTGTGATGGGGATGCAGGACGATGGCTCAAAGTAGTGGCCTTGGACTGAACCTTGGGACTAGGGATGTTAGTGGTAAGGAGGGGCTCTGGAGGACAGGCCCCAGCACTCACGAAGAAAACAGGTAGAAAAGCACATTTAGTGAACAGCGGTTGTCTAGCCTGGCTGCTAGGTAGTGTGAGAAGCTGAGCAGGAGAGGAAAGGAGGAGGAGCAGAGAGGAAGGGCCGGGCCAGTGCAGAGAAGGCTTGCATGATGATGCCATAGAAGCTGGCCTCAATTCAGAGTCAAAGGGCTCTTAGAGACTACTGTCTAGGCATCCCAGAGCTATACTTCCCAGGAGGAGCCCCGGAGACTAGGGATCTTCCTGCTCTGGCTTGGGTGCCATTACCCTGACCCCAGCTCATGAAGCTGTTTCTTCGGCAGCTCCTAAACTAGGCAGAAATCAGCCTTTCTCCTCCAAATACTATAAACGCATTATGCATTAAGAGTTCCCCAGACCTTTGTACTTTTGGGGTCTAAGTGTTACACTCTAATGAAAGCTATAAGACCTTCCTCTCTGCAGCCACACACATCCACACTAAATTGTGGACCCCCAGCCTGTAGGCAACCCACACCCCTCCTAGTTTCCCAAGACTAGACTGTGGCAGTACCCGAGAATGGGAACAGAGATTGTAGTGAATGATTCATCTCCATGACGGCAAATGGTTAAACTACTCAACTAACCTGTGACACTGGACCAGAGTAATCAGGGAGATTAAACATAATTGCTCAGAGATTGTGCTGCAATTGCAGTCAGTATTGCAATTCTGCTCTTATTATTGTCACCTAAATGAAGCCCAAAGGCAAGAAGCCGCCCTAGAGCATTTCATGGGCACCAGCGTCACCCCAGAGGCATCAGGGGTGATCTGACCCCACCGGCCCATCCTCCCCAGCTGCTCACCACGCTAGTTCTCCAGACTCTGGGTCCTCTCACTTCCAGACTTTTCAGCAGACCAGTTTCCTCTCATCTTATGATTCTCCACTAGGATGGATAGATCCCCATCAACTTCTTGGCTCCACCTCAAATTCTTCCTGGAAACCCTCTCCTTAGAGTCTCAGGGCACACAATTAGGGCTGAATCAAGGAACCCCAGCTCAAAAGTTACCAGCTGCTCATCTGCACCGGTCTGCAGCCTCTGAATAGCTGCCCATGCCCCTGCCCACATACCTGTCTACATACCTGTCCAAACACCTGCTCACATCTGTTCACACACCTGCCCACATACCTGCCCAACACATGCCCACATAGTTGCCCATGCACGTGTCTACGTACCTGCCCCATACCTGCCCACATACCTGTGCACACACCTGCTCATGCACCTGCCCACATACCTGCGCACACACCTGCTCATGCACCTGCCCACATACCTGTGCACACACCTGCTCATGCACCTGCCCACATACCTGTGCACACACCTGCTCATGCACCTGCCCACATACCTGTGCACACTTCCTGTGGGCTCCTACATTTCTACCCAGCTTGGTGCAGCACCTGCTGAGCCCAGAGCTTCCTCGGGGCAGCTCTTGAACCTGAACTGATCTGAACCGGTTTGGCTGCATCATTCTCAACTTCAAATGAATTTTAAAATACAGACACGTCCCTAACTTAATGCTGGCTCGAATTATAATTTTTGACCTTACAATAGATTTATCAAAATATTAAATCCATTTTTGACTTATGAGAGGTTTATTGGGATGAAACCCTAAGTCAAGGAGCATCTGTACAGAGTTCTAGGCCCATAAGTAGTATGAGTTGGAGCCTGGGAATCATTTCTCTTAAAAGCACCCCAGCCCATTCTGAGCTGCAGAGTGTGTGAGAGCTACCCAGCCTGTGAATCCTGCCTCCCGGGTCCTGTGCTTCTAGCATTGCTAAAGAACTGCATCGCCTCCTCCATCTTCATTTCTTCAACACACTTGGACCGAGTACTTCCATGGGCCCACCACAGTGCTAGGGACAGAGGGATGGGGGGGGGGAGAACTTACAAGAAATTAGTAAGATATGATCCCCACAATAAAAAAGCTCATTGTCAAGTACAAATAACAGAAATATGAACAAGTCATACAATAATTATCCAGGAGTGGTGGTAGGCACCTGTAAATCCCAGCTACTCAGGAGGCTGAGGCAGGAGAATTGCTTGAACCCAGGAAGCGGAGGTTGCAGCGAGCCAAGACTGTGCCACTGCACTCCAGCCTGGGCGACAAGAATGAAACTCTGCCTCAAAAAAAAAATATATATATATATATATGAATAAATAATTAGTGTACACAATGAACAGGTCTCCACTAACATGAGTTCCATTAGCGCTCAGCAAAGCAGAAGCTGCCTAAAAGTCAAAGGCGGCTGCCCAGAACTGCATCTGGAAGGACAAGCTGACCCAACAGATAAAGAGAAGGGCCATCCCCTCCTGCCAACCCATTTTCCTCTATGCCATCATTTTTCAGGGCTGTAAGGGAGGCCACCTCCAGGCTGGTTCACAATTTTGATAACCAATTTTCTATGGTTGCATATTTAGGTTGCCTGTGGTTGATTTTTTTCCTATTCTAAACCTATTGCAAACTTTCAGAATTAAAAATAATATTTCCCTCCAAAAAATTCCCTACACAACTACCAAATCTGAATACTTTACAGGGTTTTAACATTTTTCTTCATCTGTGTCCCTTTGAAAGGTGAAAATTTGAATATTACTTGAACTTAAATCCCCAAGAATATTAATTGCAATTTTAAAAATCTTTATTGGCAATTTTTATTTCTTCATCTGAGAATTTTTCTAGTCTGTTGGTCATTTGCCCATTGCAGTGTTTGTGTGTTTTTCTTGCTAATTTCAAAGAGTTGGTCTTAATCTTATAAAGATATTGACCTTTTATTGCATGTATCTAATACATATTTTTTAATGTTTTAACATTTGTACACTGTGTGTTTATTTTTATTTTTATATACAACATGTTTGGGATACTAAGACTTTTTTGTATGTAGTAAAATCTGCCCATATTTCGCTTTATGATTTTTCCTTTGCTTGGCAGTACCTCATTGCTTAATTACATTTTTAAACTGCTATACCCTTAATAGCTTCTGCTATGTTTTCCTATATTACATGTCCTATCCATATATATTATAATTAAACATGGACTGAATCCATTCTTAATGGTCCGTTTTAGTGGATCAAAATTTTTGTGACTGTGTGAGAAGCATTAGTTGCTCAAGGGAATCAATTATCCTACAAACATGAAAAACTTGTCCTACCTTACAAGATGGGTTTAAGTAAAATGTCCTGTCTAATTGCTACAACAATTATCATTAGGGAATTAGGCTTAAGCCCATCAGGCTAGCAGAAATCTTTTTCTCCTTCTGTAATTGTGTCTTACAGAAGTGTAGTCACTATTCACTTCAAAGAAGCAAGCAATCAAGATAATGAATCAGAGACAGTCCTTGTTTAATATCTAACCTCATGCCCCCTTGGTCTTCAGAGCAGCTGCTCCTTTGCTTGCCAATCAAGAACCAGCTTCTTCTCACTCTCAAACCACCAAAATAGCTTTCCAATGACTAAATTCGGCAAGCATACCTCTGATCCATCTGCCAGAGTATTTCACTCTGCTGCCCTATCCCATTGCCCTGTGGCTCTCCCTCCTTTGGCTTCTGTGACCTACTCCTTCTGGTTTACACCCTGCCCCTTCTATCCCACCCCCACTCCCCACCCCTCATCCAAGGCCCTCTTCATCCATTTCCCTTTGTCTACGGATTCCAAGCTCAGCTTCCTTTGCGCTACCCCAGCTGTTCTCAAAGTTTGGTCCCTGGACCAGAAGCATCAACTGGAAACGTGTGAGAAATGCAGATACTCAGGCCTTGATCCTCCCAAGTAGCTAGGATTACAGGCATGCAAGCACACACCACCATGCCCAGCTATTTTTTGTATTTTTAGTAGAGTCGAGATTTCACCACGTTGGCCAGGCTGCTCTCGAACTTTTGACCTCAGGTGATTCTCCTGCCTCGGCCTCCCAAAGTGCTGGGATTACAGGTGTGAGCCACCACGCCTGGCCCCCTCACTGTTTTTAAGACTGCAACCTGTCACCACGTACCTCTATCCTCCAGGCCGCCCTTAACCTGACCACTCTTTCTCCCCCATAGCACTCACCACCCCTCTACGTATTTACCTCTTCATAAGCTGACTGTTGATTATGTGTCTAGAATGGAAGCTCTGTCAGGAAGGGATCTTTGCTTTGTTCACCCAAACATCCAGAATAATGCCAGACATGGAAGCACGCATCACGTATTTAAACAAGGGAATGAAGCCGTCTGATCCACCGAGTTTTTCTTGCATTAAGTCAGACTTAAAAAGTTGACTAAGACATGACTTCAAGAGTTTCACACTATATTGCTGAATGGAAAAAGTAGATTATAGAATATTCTTCTAGTGTGATACATTGATTTACAATGTACGCAAATAGAGGCCACATGTGCACAGCCAGAGAGAAACATCTAGGAAGAGTCACCAAAACATTGTATTTAGTAGTTATCTCTGGTGATATCATTCACACCTCCACCTCAAGCATGTGCGTTTCAAACCCTACCGTGCCATTGGTCATGAATGAACTCACCGCCAGTTTCCAGACAAAACGTTCAGTCATTAATTATTTCCAGAATCTCAGCTGCTTGGTTTCATCAGCTCCTTTTAGAAAACCCTCCACACCCTTGCTTCCTGCAGCATTGCTCTTCCCTGGGTCTCCTCCTTCCTCTCTGCTGTTTTTCATCCTCTGCCTCCATCTTCTCTTCTCCCTCCCCTCCCTCGCCACTCGCCCACCCACTGACACCCTCTTTCTACACTGGTCTTTCCTAGAGCCTTCCACACACCACAATCCTTCTGGAAAAGCCCAGCAACTCCAGGGAAAGCCCAGGGCCTGCTGGTTTCACTCCACCCACCTGGGTCCTTAAGGACTGCTGGGCTGCAGCCCCACACGTCTAATTCCTGGCTGAACACTTTCACCTGGACACTCAAATCCATGGGCACTTAAGAAAAACATCACTACAACTAAAATCAGCAGCAGTAGCATTTTCCTGACTATGTTTGCTTGTTTGTTCTTCCCAATGAACTTTATAATCAATTGATGTAACTCTAGAAAACAAAAGTTGTGGATAAAAGCCATCAGTAGGGCCAGGGTTGGAGTAATTCTGCCACACCTGCAGGATGAAATGCAACAATCATACAACTGTTAAGGGAAATGAGGGTAAGAGACAGTGACATCAGGAGCTTCCTGATGTGAGGCTCTGAGATCGCAGCATCACTTATGCAGGACTCCTGCCAAACATGAATCACCTGACTCTAGCAATGAGGAAACATTCAGATGAACTCAGACTGAGGGACATTCTACAAAACTGGCCTGTGTGCCTTAAAAGATCTTAAACTTGGAGAGAAGATGAGCAACAGCTGCAGATTAAAGAGACTGAAGACACAGGACAACCAAAGGCAATGAGTGCCCCTGGGTTGGATCCCAAATCAGAAGAATACATGGCGATTAAGGACACCGTTGGGAGGACAGTCCAACTGTTCAAAGAGATGCATTAGATCCACACATGGCTGTATGCAGACTCAAAAGCCGAGTGAGAAAGACAAGATACAGAATGATAAGAAAAAGTTCGTGCCATGTGTGTGCAAAGTTTTTGAAGACACAAAAACAATACTAGATACTGTTTACATGTGGATATATGTATTTAAATTATTTTCAAATGGAATAGAGGGATATGTGCCAAGCTTAGGAGAGCAGGTGGCTTTGGGGAAGATGAGAAGGGTGTGGAGGTGGTAGATCTGATAAGTACAAGGACATAAGCTATGTCTGCAATGTTTTAATTTTTAATTAAAAATAGGAAGCAAATATGTCAAAATACTACTAGTGATTAATTCTAGATGGTGCAAAAAATGAGTGTATATTTTTTAAATTTCCAATTTTTTCAAAATAAATATGACGATTTAAAGATATGCTAAAGAAGTATTTTCACAATATTATTACACCACCCAGAGAGGTTCCTGACAACACAGAATAAAGCTCCGGCACCCCAACAAAAATGTAGATCAATATCTTGACAGAAACTTCATTCTAAGGTACAAAATGTGGCTGGAATATTGAAGAGTCTAGACAGAGCAGCGCACAGGCATGCAAGTCAGCCAGTGACACAGACCACATGTGGGATGGATTCATCCTGTAATTTTACACCTGCCAACGTGTTTTGGGGAGAAATCCATGGCAGCCTCGCAGACCCATGACTTTTGGTCCCAAGTGACTAATGGATGGAGGGAAGAGTGACAAAGTTTTTCTTTGTCATGTAAAAGTGAATCTACTTGCTGGGCCTGGTGGCTCATGCCTGTAATCCTATCACTTTGGGATGCCCAAGTGGGCGGTTCAAGAGATCAGGAGTTCGAGACTAGCCTGGCCAGCATGGTGAAACCCCATCTTTACTAAAAATACAAAAATTACCTGGGCATGGTTGTGGGCACCTGTAGTCCCAGCTACTCAAGAGGCTAAGGCAAGAGAATCACTTGAACCCAGGAGGCAGAGGTTACAGTGAGCTGAGATCGCACCACTGCACTCCAGCCTGGGGGACAGAGTGAGACTCCGTCTCAAAAAAAAAAAAAAAGTGAATCTACCTATTTCAAAATGGGAAGCTCAAAATAAGAAAAATCCTCTAATCCCTGCAGCACATCAAAGCTCCAGGTATACTCGACACACACTAAACAGTCCTCAAATTGCATTCGTTAGAATCACCTGGGGAAAACCTATTAAAAATGCAAACTCCTGAGCACCGCAGTCAGCAGTTCTGATTCAGGAAGAATGACATGGGGCTTAGCATTCTGTGTCTTTAGCAAACTTCCCCCAAACGATTCAGCTTTATGTAATCTGTGCAAGGTGATCTGAAAAAGAATAAAACAGATTATTAATTAGACAATCACCACTCAACGACACTTCCCAACAGCTTTGGTCGTATGCAGCCAAAAGCTGTTTGTGTGTGGGGTGGTGATTTGTTGATTGGTGGTGGGGGTAAGTGGGTTGGTTGGTTAATTGGTTGGTTGGTGGATGGGTTGGTTGGTTAGTTGGTTGGTAGATGGGTGGATTGGTTAGTGAGTAGGGGGGAGTGGGTTGGCTGGTTAGTTGTCTGGTGGATGCGTGGATTGGTTGGTGGGTGGGTTGGTGGGTTGCTTAGTTGGTTGGTGGGTGGGTGGGTTGGTTAGTTGGTGGGTGGGTGGGTTGATTGGTTAATTGGTTGGTAGATGGATGGGTTGGTTGGTTAGCTGGTTGGTGAGTGGGTGAGTTGGTTGGTTAGTTGGTTGGTGGGTGGGTTGGTTAGTTGGTGAGTGGGTTGGTTGGTTGGTAGATGGGTGGATTGGTTAGTGAGTAGGGGAAGTGGGTTGGCTGGTTAGTTGGTTGGTGGGTGGGTGGGTTAGTTGGTTGGTGGGTGGGTGGGTTGGCTTGTTAGTTAGTGGGTGGGTGGGTTGATTGGTTAATTGGTTGGTAGGTGGATGGGTTGGTTGGTTAACTGGTTGGTGAGTGGGTGAGTGGGTTGGTTGGTTGGTGGGTGGGTGGGTTGGTTAGTTGGCTGGTGGGTGGGTGGGTTGGTGGGTTGGTTAGTGGGTGGGTGGGTGGGTGGGTTGGTTAGTTGGTGGGTGGGTGGGTG
>NW_022436950.1:4846929-4908364 GCF_009761245.1 Sapajus apella | reverse complement strand
GTGGGTGGGTGGGTTGGTTAGTTGGTTGGCAGGCAGGTTGGTTAGTTGGTGGGTTGGTTGGTTGGTTGGTGAATGGGTGGGTTGGTTGGTTGTTGGGTCAGTGGGTGGGTTGGGTAGTTGGTGGGTGTGTGGGGGAGTGGGTGGGTTGGTTAGTTGGTGGGTGGGGGTGGGAGATTCGTTAGTTGGTGGGTGGGTGGGTTGGTTAATTGGTGGCTGGGTGGGTTGGTTGGTTAGTTGGTGGATGGGTGGGTGGGTTGGTTAGTGGGTGGGTGGGTTGGTTAGTTGGGTGGGTGGTTTGGTTGGTTAGTTGGTGGGTGGTTTGGTTGGTTAGTTGGTGGGTGGGTGGGTTGATTTGTTAATTGGTTGGTGGGTGGGTTGGTTGATGGGTGAGTGGGTTGGTTGGTTAGTTGGTTGGTGGGTGGGTGGGTTGGTCGGTTAATTGGTTGGTGGGTAGATGGGTTGGTTGGTTGGTGGGTGGGTGGATTGGTTAGTGAGTAGTGGGGAGTGGGTTGGCGGGTTAGTTGGTTGGTGGGAGGGCAAATAGGTTGATTGGTTGGTTGGTTGGTGTGTTGTTTAGTTGCCTAGAATGTTTGTTTTCTCAAAACTCTAACCAGAATTTCTGTTCCTTCTCTCCCACTTGGCTTCTGCCTCTCTATATTAGAAATATGGCACCTTCATTGGACATCTTCCCATTTCATCCTTGTGTTTCACATCAGAATAAGGATGTGAATCTTGGATGCTTAACACATGAAGGAGGAGAACCCTGCAGTCAGCTCTTTTCCTCAAATCTAGCTGTTCTAGCAACCTGTCCTGAGTTATTTTAGGACCAAATGCTAAGCCTAGTGTCTGGCTTTTGGTTGATTTTCCTCACAACTTGCCAGAGGGAGAATGAGTGTAATTGTGGTAGAAAGAACACTTCTTAGACAAAGTTCGTGTGGTGGTTAATTTTATGTATCAACTTCATCGGCTACAGAGTGCCCAGACATCTGGTCAGACATTATTCCAGGTGTGTCTTTGAGGATGTTTCTGGATGAGATCAGCATTTGAATCAGTACAGTGGGTGAAGTAGATGGCCCGCCCTAATGCAGGTGGGCCTTGTCCAATCAGTTGACGGCCAGAATAAAACAAAAAGGCTGACTCTCCCTCTAGTAAGCAGAGACTTCCACCTGCCTGACTGCCTTTGAGCTGGGGCATTGTTTGTTTGATTTTTTTTTCTGCCATTGGACTCAAACTAAAACATCAGCTCCTTTTGGGTCTTGAGCCTGCTAGCTTTTGGACTGAAACTACACTTGGCTCTCCCAGGTCTCAAGCTTGCCAACTACAGATCTAGGAACTAGCCAGGCTCCATAACCACAGAAGCCAATTCCTTTAAAAAAATTACATATATATATATATACACACGCACACGCACACACACACACACACACGAATCCCATTGTTCTGTGTCTCTGAAGAACCTTGACTTATACAAGCAGCAATAGGAAACAAACACACTCATTTCACAGAGGAGAGATCCGCAGTCTACAGAAGCAAAGGGAACTTGGCAGAGCTCACAGTTTGTGTCAAGACAGGATTCAAGACCAGATTTCCTCCTACAGAGCCTGGATTCCTGCCTCAAACCTCTTCACCGCATCATGCTGCTCCCACTTCCTCACCTGCCATGGCTAATAACCAATGTAAGATCATCATTGAAGATGATTGACTAGAGACGACAGCAGACCCAGTAAGAGAATGTAAATTTCTTTCATGGCAAAGCGTACCCCACACCTGGAGATGCCTGATGTGCTCCAGATGCTGAGCAGCTCTTGACACCTGGTAGATTCCTCACTCTTGGCTGGAGAAGTCAGCTACCTGCAGGCTCAGTGTGTGCAGCTCTGAGCTTCTAGAAAACACATGCTGGGCCATCTCTTGCCTTAGGTAGACACCTGGTTCCCATGCCCTCATCTATTGAGTATCTGTGATGTTCTTCTGTCAGTCAATCACTGTTCCAGTGACCATCATACCCTCAGCTGTTTAGTTAGAAAAGAAAAGGGCCCGAGGTCTTGAAAATGAAGGGCTGGAACTTCTTCTACCACACGGATCTTTGCAGGACCAGTCATTTAAAGACCACGAGAAAAGTTAGTAGTCCAGGGTCCCTGTACTGAGACCCTCATCCTGCCCAGCGCCAAGAGAAGTCACTGAGAATTAAACTCTAAGAAGCTCCCAGCATTGGAGGAAATGCTAGCATTTGTCTTTTGAAGCTGCCAGCTGCGTGAGTGCACAGCTGCTGGTTGAATTCCATGGCTAAGGTTGGATGCCTGCCTGACCTGGCCTGTCCAATGCTGGGTGTACGGCAGAGGAGAAAGTCTCAAGTCAGGCCACCAGAAGAGTAGTGGCCAGTCTCAAAGAGGGGCCACAGCTGGGAAGAAAGGTCCCTGTCTGCCCTGGGTAGAGGGAGAAGAAACAGGTCAGGCCAGACGGTGTAGGGGCTGCCCATGGACAGTGATCTGAAAATTAATCACTTCTCTGTTGGGCAGAGGCTAGGTCAAGTTTTCCAGAAGGGACAATATTCCCAGCTGAGTAAACTATAGGGACACAGAGAAGACACATTGTTGGCACAGGGAAGAATCACTGAGCTTGGAGATAAAAGATCTACCTATTCCTGTGCATTGTGTGTGACCCTTACCTGAACTATCTGAGTTTCGATGTCTTCAACTAAAAAATGGGCCAATGAGATGAAATAAGAAAATTTGTTTTGCAAACTAATATTCGATTGTATCCATTGATATTAGTAAGGGCTAATTGTCTGGCCATGGTAGAGTTTTGGGGAAGTGTCTGTTGAAGCATTCCTAACTTACATCTTGCAAGGGCTATTATGCACTTGGTGAAATTTAATCCCATAGCCATCCCATGAGTGGCCATTAGGAGCTCCTTTTAAGTTATGAAGACAGTCTCTGAGAGCTTCAAGAACTCGTTCAGGTAAATTCCAGCCCCTGCCAGGGGACAGTCAGCGTGTGATGGAGCACTGGGCCTGAGCTCATCCGACCCCGGCTCCCTGGCTCCTCCTTCGCCTGCTGTTCTCCATCTCGGCCTCTTCCTCAGGGAGGTGTGAAAGGAAACCAGCCCCTGCCTGGCTGATCCACACTCACAGGGGCTGTTTTTGTGGCCAGCCTGGGCTCGACGTGACCAGCATGGCAATGTGGACCTCTCTCCGCTGCCCACGTCCAGGCCCCCACGAGCGCCTCCTCTGCTTCCCTGGCATTGTCTGAAGCCTGGCGGAAGAGAGGCTTCCCCGTGCTTCCCGCGGCCTGGGAATGTACAATGAAGTCACCAGCCTGCAAAAGAAAAGGCCTCTGTCTCCCGGGTGACGGGGCTCTGTTCCGGGATGCGCATTATGCAGCCCTGGTCCTCACAAAGAAAGTCGCGACTGTTCGGGGCACATCATCTGGCCTGGCAGCTCTGAGAGGGGACATTTCGTTTCCGCTCTACATGTTCCCTCCTGCCCTCTGAATGGCTCTGGGCTGTTTGGCCACACAGTGACCCACTGCCTTTCTGCCAGGATGGTGTGAGCCACCCAGAGAGAAAAATCCTGATTAGCACTTTCCCACGCGTGCCTCAGCCTGGCCGGGCATCCGCTGCAGGCAGAGATGTTTCGGTGGCTTTGGGGTCTGCAGTGGTGTTCACTCCAGGCCCGGACAACAGGCTGTTACAGGCAGTAAGAGATATTGCCCTGTCTTGGCTCTTGGGGCTGAGGCCACAGGAGCTGTGAGCCCCGAGCAGGGGTCTGGTTATAATGCAAGCCAGCAAGGCAGATGGTCAGGGCCAATGCCACGTCCACCAAGCATAGCCAGAATGGGGACGAGGCTAGTTGCTGGGTTAGTGCAGAGGAGCCAGCAGATCCCAGTGGGGCGAGACTGCACAGCCCAGACCAAGGCCAAGACCAGCAGCAGTAAGCAAAGGCTGGACGTATCCAAACCAGGGAGGAGTCAAAGTCTGTCTTGATCAGCTTCTCAAATGGACTAAGGGCCACCTGTGTCAGAATCACAACATGAAACTATTAAAAATACACAATCCAGTTTCCTACCCCAGACCAAAAAAAAAAGAAGCTGCCAAGCTCTGGCCTGGGGATGAGCATTGTAAACAAGAAAAGAGCTCTAGAGGGGCCATTTGAGCTCATTAAAACACATGTATGCCTAGTGTTCCATTATTGGAACGCTGAGGATGTGGGAGTTATTTATATCCTACTGCTCAAGGTCATTGCCAAGGTCTGATTGCAAAAAACTAAAAAAAAAAAATAGCAACCTCAGGCATAAATGGGTTAATCTAGAAGGATGTGTGTGAGAACTCATAGGTTGCTTTTCCTAGACAGTGGGAAGACCAGAACCTTATAAAGTATTTTTTAATCTCCCTTCTCTCTTATTATTTATTTTTCCCCTTTTCACTCCTGTTCTAACCACCCCATCCTAGGCAGCCAGGCCAAAGGATAATATGCATCTTGTTATTTAGATGTAAACTTAGAAACTGCATATTTCTTGGTGTGTACCTGTATGACTTCCACAGATAAGGTTGCCTTGCATAGTTGCTTCTTAATTTTTTCTTATTTATTTATGTATTTATTTGAGACAGAGTTTCACTCTTGTTGCCCAAGCTGGAGTGCAGTGGCACAATCTCAGCTCACTGCAATCTCTGCCTCCCAGGTTCAAGTAAATCTCCTGCCTCAGCCTCCCAAGGAGCTGGGATTACAGGCGCACGCCACCATGCCAGGCTAATTTTTGTGTTTTTAGTAGAGACGGGGTTTCACCATGTTGGTCAGACTAGTCTTGAACTGCTAACCTCAGGCAATCTGCCCTTCTCAGCCTCCCAAAGTGCTGGGATTACAGGCATGAGCCACCGCATCCGGCCTGCTGCTTAGTTTTTTCCTACTGCACAAAGATCCTAAGATGCATTCATGTGACTAAGTGTGCCCGTCCTCCATCGTTTTGAAGGGTTACACAGATCCCTGTGGTACCTACCACGTTCTAACTATGCACCCCCCAAGTGACGGGTGCCCAGTTGTCTTCATACTGTACCACACACACACAAACACACTGGATTATGCCCTCATCAACACAGGGGACATTGTTGGTGCTATGTGTGTGTGCATATAAATTCCACAGAATCCCACGGAATTCCAAGAGCCTGCTTAAGCGAACTCTTCCACATTGATCTCCAAAGGAATATGCCAGTCTACACTCCTAACACCAGAGCACTGGCATCCCCATATCCCACAGCCCTGCCAACGTTAGCACTAGCTAGCTGTTATTTTTCCAACTTTTGCCAGTCTAATAAAGTGAGGTCTCATTATGGCTTTAATTTGCATTTCTTTTTATAAGGGAGTATCTCTTCACATGATTGCTATTCTTTGAGTTTTTTTCTTCTGTAAATTGCCTGTTCCTATCCTTGTCTTGTCGGTTTACAATATTTCTTTACATATTCTAAGTATTATTTCCTTTTCAATTATAGACAAATGCCTTCTCCCACTTTGACATATTTTTATTAATTTTATGGTATACTTTTTAACAACTTGAGCAATAAATCACACATTGTACAATTCACCCAATTAAAGTGTACAATTCAGTGATTTTTAGTATTTTCACAGAGTTGCGCAACCATCACTGCAATCAGTTTTAATAATATTTGCATCATTTCCCAGATAAGCCACATACCCATTAACAGTCACTTTTCCCAGCACCCTGTCCTATAAAATAACTAATCTACTTTCTGCCTCAATAGATTTGCCCATTCTGGACATTTCGTATCAATGCAATTATATAGTATATGGTCTTCTGAGACTGGCTTCTTCCATTTAGCATGTTTTTAAGATTCATTTGTGGTAGCATTCACTGGTACTTCATATATATATATATTTTTTTTTTCTTTGACACAGGGTCTCACTCTGTCACCCACGTTGGAGTGCAGTGGCGCGATCTCCGTTCTCTGCAGCCTCAACGTCCTAGGCTCAGATGACCCGCCCATTCAGTCTCACAGGTAGCTGGGACCACAGGTGTGCACCACCATGCCAGGATTTTTTTTTTCCGCCATGTTGTCCAGGCTAGTCTCTAACTCCTAGGCTCAAGAGATCCACCTACCTCAGCCCCCCAAAATACTTCATTCCTAATTGCCAAATAACATTTCATTGGTTGAATTTACCACATTTTGTTAATCCGTTCATCAGCTGATGGACTTTTGGGTTGTTTTCACTTCTTGGTTAATATGCATAATGCTGCTATGAATATTCATGTATACAAATTATTGTATGGAATTATGTTTTTATTTCTCTCTAATGTATACCTAACAGTGGTATTATATAGAAATGCTGTGTTTAACATTTTCCGGAGCTGCCAAACTGTTTTCCACAGTGGCTGCACCATTTGACATCCCCCCTAACGATGCATGAGGGTTCTAATTTCTCCGCTTTCTCACCAATCCTTGTTCTATCTGTCTTTTTTATCAAGCCATCCCGGCGGGTGTGAAGTGGCATCTCACTGTGTTTTGATTTGCATTTTCCTAATGGCTATGATGATGGGCATCTTTCATCTGCTTATCATCCATTTATATTTCTCCGGGGAAATGTCAATTCAGATCCTTTGTTCATTATTAAATTGTTTTTTTTTTTCAAATATTGAGTAGTAAGAGTTTGGTGTACATTTTGCACAACAAAAGATAAAATTATCAATTTAATATAATCACATCAGTTTTCTGTTTTGGCTTGGTTTTACCTTATAGTTTATGATACTGAAGTTTTGTTTAACAAGTCCTTTTCCTCCCTAGGTCAAAAGGACACACACACAATTAATTTTACAGTTTACCCTTCACATTCAGGTCCAACTGGATTCCACCTTTGCGCGTGATGCTGGACAGTAGTCTAGTTTCACTTTTCTCCATATAGATGGCGAGTTCTCCCAACACTATTTTCAAAACAGCCTGTCTTTTCCCATTGATGTGTGATGCACCTTTATCACATGTTAGGTTTCCATTTGCACTTATGTCTGTCTCTCAGCTCTTTATTGCGTTTCCTCAGTCTATTCTGTTCCTTTGGTCTGTTTGTTCTCAAGCAAATTCCACACTCCTGTAAGCTGCCAGCCCTCTTTTGAAGGCCTCAGGGGTCAATCGCCTTGGAAGCCTCTCTAGTCTTGAAAGTAGAACCCTCTGGTCCTGGAAATGCTTCTCCTTTTCTCCAGCTGTGCCTCTATAATTATTTGCCTTGGAGTTTCTGCAGCACTTTGGTCATCTTAGTGCCCTCTAATCTTTCTGGGTAACCCATAATACCAGGGACAGACTGCTATGAGATTATGGGTAATGCTGTCGCAGTAAGGGAGCTTGGACTGAGCCTGTCACTTTATTAAGTCAAATCTGCATTCAAATAGCCCATTTCCTAAGTCACGTGTTGTGTTTTTTTTGGTTTTTTGTTTGTTTGTTTTTTCCCATTCATTTATTATATTGTATTTTAGGTTTTGGGGTACATGTGAAGAACATGCAAGATTGTTGCATAGGTACACAAGTGGCAGTGTGATTTGCTGACTTCCTCCCCATCACCTACATCTGGCATCTCTCCCCTTGTGTAAAGCACAATCCTAATAACTAATGCTTTGAGATGGCCCTCTGCTTTCATTGTCACTAGTGTTCACGCTCCACTCTCATGGAACTGACATGATGCTGGATGCCGGACTCCTGGGTGGGTCCAGGTGCTGTGGACGGGAGGAACAATGCCCCATACATGGAGTCTGGATGGTGATGGGCCCTGGCAAGTGATCTAGCATCATCTGTCTTTTTTTAGATGAGGTATCCACACCCTGGGAAGTACCCGGCTGGGCAGTGCCTATAACACATTACCTCTCAAACCTCAAGCTTGGCTGGTGCAGTGACTCACACCTGTAATCCCAGCACTTTAGGAAGCCAAGGTGGGTGGATCCCCTGAACCCAGGAGTTCAAGATGAGCCTGGGCAACACACTGAAACCCTGTCTCTACCAAAAAACAAAAAACAAAAAAAATTAGCTGGACATGGTAGTACACACCCGTATCCCAGCTACTTGGGAGGCTGTAGTCCCAGCCTGCCTGTAATCTCAGCTACTTGGGAGCATGAGGCAGGAGGGTGGCTTGCGCCCTGGAGTTCAAGGCAGCAGTGAGCCATGATCATGCCACTGCACTTAGCCTGGGCAACAGAGTGAGAACCTGTCAAACAAAAAAAACTTGTGTTTATAAAAATATTGCCCTTTATAATTGTACAATTTTAAAAGAGCATTTCCTTGCATTAGACCTTTAGTACCTTCTGATGGAGTAGTCAAGGACCTATATTGTTACTTTCATTTTCAAGGTAGAGAAACTGAATGCAGAGGTGATATGTGATGCCCCCCGATCCCATAGTCCAGACAGGAGTGATGAGCAGACCCGGGAAAGACCTCAGCATTTCTGACCTACTCTATGTGACTACACTAGTCATCCAGGATGCCCGTAACAAAATACCACAGGCTGGGCAGCTTAAACAACAGAAACTTATTTCTCACAGGTCTAGAGGCTGGAAGGCCCACACCAAGGCACAGCAGGATTGGTTTCTGCTGAGGGCTCTTCCCAGCTTTCAGATGGTCACTCTGTCCTCACATGACTTTTCCTCTAAGTGTGCACAGGGAGAGGACAAGGTGTCTGGTGTCTTTTTTCATGAGGACACTAGTCCTATCAGACCTTTATGACCTCATTTTACCCCCTTACGACCTGACGACCTCATCTCCAAATGCAGTCACATCAGGGGTTAGAGCTTCTACCTACGAACAGGGGAGAAGACCCAATTCATAGCATGGCTGTGACAAATTACTACAAACATGGTGGCTTAAAACAACAAAAATTTACTCTCCCAGTCCTGGAGGGCTGCTGTCTAAAATCATGGTTTCCACAGGGCTGAGCCCCTTCTGTGAACCCTGCGGAGTAGAATCCATTTCCTTGCCTTCTCCAGTTCCAGGAGCCGCCTGCACCTCTGGCTCATGGCTCCTTCCCGCAGCCTCCTGTTCCATCATCTCAGCTTCTACTACTCAGTCCAGCCTCCCGCCTCTTATAAAGACCCTTGTGCTTACACTGAGCCTCCCAGATAACCCAGGATATAATCTCCCATCTCCAGATCTTCAGCTTAACCCTCTCTGCAGTCACCTTTGCTGCATTGGGGACATACTCGCAGGTGCCAGGGACAAAGGTGTGGAGGGATCATCATTCAGTTTCCCACATTCACTTTACCTACCTAGACCACACACCTCTCTTCTGTACGATGACGAAGTAGAATGAGAAGGTCTCTAAGACCGTGGCAGATTTCTTTCTGTCGTGGCTTATGGTTCGCTATGCTCAACAGGGCAATGCCTAATTTGTTTTCATGGACACATCAGGGGCCAGCTGTGCTGCTCCAGCTGGGGGCGTGAATGAGGTCGCAGCTCTGTTAGGTCATAGTCTTTCCTCGTACCATCCTTGCACCTTCTCCAAACACCTCTGTATCAATAGTTTTACTTCTCATCATTATTTTCCTACTCTAGAAAAACTTCAAAATGGATACATGTTGCTCAACTGTTCCCTGCTTGGGTATTTCTCTTCTTTTCTGCAGGCACTCATGTATTCATTCTACAAGTGTTTGCCAAAGGCTTGCTACCCCCGCGCCCCGTGCAGTCTGAACAGGCTGATTGCAGATGCAGCCACAGGTCAGCACAGGGGAGTGAGAATTGCCTTCAGGACACTAGGCACATCTGTCAGGGACCAAACAGGAAATCATTCAAAGGAAGAGATGCTGGGGAAAGGATTCTTTAAGGAAGTATGGGGAACCACACAGGAGATGGCAGGGAACACCCCTGAGACGTCTCACAGTGGGCAGTGCTGCCTTCCCTAAGACCAAAGGGACAAGGAAACGCAGGTGAGAGCTGGAACCTAGAGGAGAAAGCTGTCGTCATGAAGGGTCAGAGCTACTGTCAGAGGTGGAATGTCAGAGCAGGGGGTGGTGGGCAGAAACACCCCAGCCTCCCTCTCTACCTCCCCTCCACCTGACTGCAGTGCCCCTCATTGGCCAAACCCAGCCAGAAGCCAAGGGGAAAGGGAGCTCAGGAGATGCAACCCCAGGAGTTAGTCTTTGGAGGCACCGAGAGGGCAGAGAGAAGCAGGGAATGGATCTTGGGGTGAAGCAGGAACCAGGAATCACCAGCCCCCTTCTTTCTGGCCTGACTCCATCACCAATTATAATAGCTTTGCCTCCTCGGGCAAGTCACTTACTCTCCGTAGGTTTTCATGTTCCTCACCTAAAAGTGAACCGTGGAATGGAAGTCTACTCATTGCAGGATGACCTCCACCATCTATTTTGACTTTAATAATCTGCGGTTTTGGATACCCACGGAAAGGTAGAAATATGCAGCCATAGATATATAAAATATATTCAACACACTGCTGAGCCATATGTTTGTTTTCTGTAAATATAGGAAATACTGTGAAGATGTGGCTTTCTAGGCATCCTCATGTATAAATATACCGATTGGGCTTCCCCCTGGACGCACCATTTAAAGCTGACTTCCACAGAGTAACGAGTAAAATCAGCAAACCACTGCGTGTTCTAGCATTTGGTGGGGCCAGGTTTCTCTGGGGGCAGAGGGGGTGACGTTCAAGATTTCTCAGGATTTTAATCTTTACGTTGACAGCTGTCATAGAAAAATAACGAAGCTCATGAAACAAACTGCTCCCTAACATGACAGTCTTCTCCTCTGGCAAGCTATACATTTCCTAGCAGGGAAGGCAGACAAGTAGAAACATCTACACGAGGAAGAGTTTTTGCAGAGTGAGGGCCACAGCAGTAGTGGCGCTGCCTTCCAGGGGAGACGGAATGAAATGAGGCCTCTCCGCATGTGTCCTGGATGGGGCAGGGGCATGTGACGTCACCAGCACGTTGCTATTTCCATCTGTGTGACAGTAACAGCCATCAGCCATGTAAGATACCACAATGTGCTAGAGGGTGTGCCGGAAGTCAGTTCTTCCTTGCCACTGGGTAATCCTCTCTGTTGGTGACCCAGCGGCCCTGGAGCTAGGGGCTGAGCCTTGCTGGAGGTGCCTCCTGGCCTCCTGCCACGTGGGCTTTACTTTTCTTCCTTACTCTGCAGCCAACAGTGTGCCTCTAAGAAATGAAGACCTCCATCTGTATGAGGCCAAGTCCTCAGCCAACCAGGAATCTACCCCAGGAATAAAGCCTAAGTCCCCCAGACAAGCCTATGGCTGGAGGAAATGAACCCTTAACACTTTGAACCGCAGTATTGTGGTCTGACCATCAGCAGCAATGTCAGCTGTGACCATTGCGATGAGAGAAGGTAACAGATTCAGAGACAAGATCAACCCGAAAGGAGAGGAATGGGATTCTCGAGAAGGTGCCTGGCAAGGATGGTCTGCCAAAGGCTCTTCTTGTTTTAGAGAACGTGGCATTCATCATGGGTACTGCAGCCTGGTGTCAAGACAGAGTTACCAGATGAAAATAATGGCAATTGATGGAAAGGGACTGGTTGTTAGTTCAAAAATAAATACAAGCATGGACATTTCTGGAATGATACATGAGCAATAGCCTATCCCCTGGAAAATGATGGGAGTTTCCCGGGGGGTGGGGGGAATGAGGTCCTGAGGTAGGAGGAAGAATTATTTATTTATTTATTTATTTATTTTTGAGATAGAGTCTCACTCTGTCCCCCGGGCTGGAGTGCAGTGGCGCCATCTCAGCTCACTGCAACCTTCGCCTCCCAGGTTCAAGTGATTCTCCTGCCTCAATCTCCCAAGTAGCTGGGACTGCAGGGGTGCGCCACCACACCCAGCTAATGTTTGTATTTTTAGTAGAGATGGGGTTTTACCATATTGGCCAGGCTGGTCTTGAACTGCTGACCCTGTGAGCTTCCCACCTCCTACCACGGCCTCCCAAAGGGCTGGTATTACAGGCGTGAGCCACTGTGCCCAGCAGAGGAAGAATTTTCTCTTCATTTGATATCTCTTCATTGTCTAAATTGTTGGCGTGTGCATTATGACTTTTTTTTATTAAAAAACACTCTTGTAAGGCACTCAACCACACCACAGGCCCTGGCCCTCAGGCTTTCAATGAGAAGGCTATCACCACAGAATAGTTTTCAGAGACTGCGATGTCTGCACGTTTCACTCAACCCCAGGGAAGCTGTGATGACTGAGTTCACTTGGAAGTTACAGAATCCAAATAAATCAAATCGAAAGGCAATCAAACAACAAAAGAAAGGCCTCTCTCCATGTGCTGACATGCTCAGTTTGTAATGGCAACCAATGACATCCAAAGAGGGCAGAAGGTCCTGCGATGGGTCAGCTGAACAGGAGAATGGATTTTCTCTCGCAGGAGAGGATGTTATTGTGGGCAGTGCAGCCCCTGCCAGCTCGTCCTATTCATATGAGCTTTCCTCTCGTAGGTCCCTTTGGGTTTCAAAGTCTTCCGTCAGCCCATGACATTCTTCCAAAGAGTGGAAAGACAGCAGAGGAGACCTCTGGGAGCCTGCGCTGATATGGTTTGGCTCTGTGTCCCCACCCAAATCTCATGTTGAATTGTGATCCCGAGGGTTGGAGGTCGGGCCTGGTGGGAGCTGATTGGATGATGAGGGTGGTTTCTAATGGTTTAGCACCATCCCTCTAGTGCTGTCTTGTGATAGAGTTCTCACAAGATCTGGCTGTTTGAAAATGTCTCCCCATTCTGTCTGTCTGTGTGCTGCTCCACCATGATGAGACATCCCTGCTTCCTCATCACCTTCTGCTATGATTGTAAGTTTCCTGAGGCCTCCCCAGAAGCAGAAGCCTGTATAGCCTGCAGACCTGTGAGCCAATTAAACCTGCCTTTAAATAAATTATCCCATCTCAGGTATGTTTTTATAGCAGTGCGAGGAAAGACTAATGCATGTACTGACCTGGGATTTGAGTAATGTCAGGCATTCTCTCCACTATCTTACGATCATTGGTCATAAGGGCGGAACTTAAGGCTTACAAAAGCCTTGACGTAGAAATACTCCACCTTGACCATTTGACCTTTGGACCTCAGTCCAGATGACTTGTGCCCTGAGGTTGTTCTTGACCTTTAGTTTCAGGTTCAAATCGACCTCTTTCTAACATCTGGACTCCATCCTCTTTTCCAGGCTCACAGACCATAGCTCCTGACCTAACTCCAGAACTTGGTCACATCTTCTCCCAGGGTTCAGGTGCTACAACTTCTTGAACCAAAAGTTCTAGGTCACCTGTCTTTCCCCCAGCTCCAGCTAATCTTGGCCAAGAAACTTCACTGGATGTGAATTGGAAATTTCAAGTAATTCAAATGAGAAAAAAAAAAAAACTCTTTAAAAAAAAGACTGACAGGAAAACTTGCAAATGGTTGCAAAACCATGCAACCATTGGTGCATGAAATTACTAATACTCAAAATATTATGGATGTTCATTATGGACAAAACTAGTGTCTCAACCAATTTGCTTTCCATTGACCAATTTGCTTTTTCCCAAATGGCTTTCTGGCATATTGTTTTCAGCTGTATCATTTGCCACCCAGTCCCTGTCCCAGCCAAATCTTCACACAACTTTGTCACGTCATTCTTTTGCCAAGAACACTGCCTCCCCCACCGCTACCCCAGATTTGCACTCCTGTATCTTCCCAATTACAAAGCATCCATCTATACCTGCCCTGCCTCAAGCTGGGTTAAGGCGCCTGAATGCATTTCATCCTGTGGCCTATCCCTCCTGCGTCTCTCTTCCAGCCCTGTCATAAAAACTCTGGTTATGTCTCCTCTAATCTTCCTACGGCCAATGCCCATTCTAACACTCCTCTGTTCAATGAATTATTTAATTTCTCTCATTTTGGGGACTATAAATTAACTCTCTCTTCTCCAGCTTTACAGTTCTGAAGATGAACACTGAGGCATCACAACACATGAGAGATACCCTCATGTGCAAGAACCCACATGCAATATCCTTCATCCTATGAACGCTTTCTCAATTTGGGAGGCGGATCCTAGAATCAAGACTTTCTGAAACTACGTTGAGGACAGCCCTGTAGGTCATCACCATATAACAGAGTTTTCTTCTCCTCTGGTCTGTGATTTTTATTTAGCTTTGGATCTCTCTCCATGAATTGAAAGCTAGAGAGTGAAAGTTATAGAGAAAGGAAGGTATTAAACTCGAGCGCTGTAGTATCCTACTCACAGAATTTCAGACTCATCCATGACCTGAAACATCATCGTCCGAATGCACAAATCATCTTTCTATCAGCCTCTACTTGAAGATCTGTGAAGGGAGGAACTCATTTTCCTATTTTAGCACTTCTATGCTTTGATTCCTCATGTCTCATTCTTCTCTGTTTCACACTGAAAATGTCTTGTTTTTTGTTGTCGTTGCAGGTTTTTCCTCCTCCTTGTAACAGACACCTTTTTTTTTAAATCTAGGTTCCTTTTACACCTTGTGTAATTTATTTCTACAATAAGTAGTATTAGTGAAGATTATTTTACCTGTTACTACAAAAACCTACCAGCTTAGACCAAAGGGAGAAGTTATGGGAAGAACAGTTGATGCCGTGGAAGGAGAGGTTAATGAACTCCAGCACAGGAAGGTCAGGATGCAATGGATATAATGCAGCTGAAACTACCAGAGCTGGGACTCCAAGGGTGCATATCTTTCTCACTCTTTTCCCTTCTCAGCCTCATCCCTGCTTTTCAGCCTCATTCCCTCTCAGCCTGAGCTGGCTTTCCCCATGTGGCTGGAAGTATGGTGGCTAGCACCTGCCACGTGTGACATCTTGGATCTCCCACCAACAGAGACAGACTCCACCTTTACAGCTGCAGTGTGAAAAGTCCCAGTACTTTTAGATGTGCTGAGCAGCCTGGCTTGGGTCAAGTTCTCATACCAGATCCGTCAACATCAACCTGAATCAATGAGTGTTAGCTCCTGGCCATGAGTCCTCTAACCATAGGAAATCAAGCCCACCCACACACTGGAAGAAAAGTGCTCTCGCCAGGAGAGAGATGAACAGACAGAACAATACTTCCCTATGTAAGTGCATGTTCTATATAATAATAGAAATGACCATAGCAGAAAATATTGGCTGGCTGCGTTAGGCCAGATTCCTGGTGTAGATAACAGTGCCTGCCATTTGATTGTCTGCACCTAGAATTATATTTATATAGGATGATAGGCAGATAGTAACCGTCCCCACAAAGATGTTAATGTCCTAATCCCCAAAACCTGGAAATAGGTCACGGTACATGGCAAGGTGAAATTACGGTTACTCATGAGCTGACCCTAAAATGGAGAGGTTGTCATGATAGTAGCCCCTGAGTGGGTCTAATGTAATCACCAGCGTTCTTTAATGTGAAAGAAAGTGGCCAAAGAGTCAGGGTCAAGATGATGTGATGTGAGAAACATAAATTTGGATGATTGTAGCTTTGGAGATGAAAGAGGACCACATGGTAAGAAATGGCAGTAGCCTCTAGGAGTATGAAAAGTTCAAGAAAACAGATAAACAGACTCTCCCCTAGAGCCTTCAGATGAAAAGCAGCCCTTCCAACACCTGATCTTAGCCAGTGAGACCCATTTTGGAATCTTTCTGTATAAATTCTATAATAAATGTGTGGCTGTGTGTGATGGCTCACACCTGTGGTCCCAACACTTTGGGAGGTCAAGGAGGGAGGGTTGCTTGAGCCCAGGAGTTCAAGACCAGCCTGGGCAACACAAGGAGACCCTATCTGTACCAAAAAAAAAAAATTGTAATTGGCCAGGCGTGGTGGTGCATGCCTGTAGTCCCATCTACATGGGAGGTTGAAATGGGAGGACCTCTTGGGCCTGGAAGGTCAAGGCTGCAGTGAACTGCGATTGCGCTCCAACCTAGGAAACAGAGCAAGATTCTATCTCAAAAAAAAAAGTAAAATAAAATAACAAATAAATAAATTTGTATTGTTTTAAGCCTCTGAGTTTGTGATAATTTATTATAACAATAGGAAACTAATACGAGCCATTCTCCAATGCCTACGTTTCCTACAAAAAATTATGCTCTATCCCATAAATATACACAATTTTTGTCAATTAAAAATATACGAAAATACCAAAAAAAGAAACTAATGTGCATAGTAGGGAGGTTATAAAGGGAAGATTTTTATATGGGGAGAAGTTTCTTCACAGCAGATAAATGAGGAGGAGTAGCAGTTCCTTTCTGCAACCCCTGGCCTATGAACTAGGTTTGGGGCCCTTGGCGTAGAGGGTTTTGGCTGAAAGCTAAAAGAACTGTTTTCATGAAAGAACCCTGTGAGCTTCTGAGCAGAACAGAGCATTGAGGGGCTACATGACAAAGCATATACAAAGCATGAACGGGGGAAAGGCCCTTCTCTCTACCTCTCTTCTGAACCAGTTCCACTTTTGACTCACAAAAAGCCATCAGCTTTAGAGACACCTGGAGGCAGCATCCTTGGCATGTGCATGTGCCAAACATGATGAAAACCACCAGCCAGGGGAGCTGTGAGGTCTTACAGCAGTAGCCCACAAGTAAGAGCCAGAGCAGAAAAGAAAAAAAAAAAAAATGAGGTGGATGCATGTGCACAAAATACTGCAGACAATTACAGGAGCTGCCCATGGAGTCCTTCCATGAAGCCAGTCCAAAACCTCAGATTAAGAACCACTGGGACTATCCTTCCTTGCATTTTCCCATTAATCTCGCTCAGTTCAAGAGGACATGCGCATAAGCAAAAGAAGGAAGCTGTGGATATGCTATGACCATAACAGCACTCACTCTGACTTTCTTAGCTTGTTATGACCTTGACCTCATGCTCAGCTCCTGTACTCTTAATATTTCTTTATTTTTCTTTATTTGTTTTAGAAACAGGGTCTCACTCTGTCACCCAAGGTAGAGTGCAGTGGTGCAATCATGGTTCACTGCAGCCTCAAACTCCTGGGCTCATGTAGTCCTCCCACCACAGCCTCCCAAGCAGCTAGGTGATATGCTTTGGATTTGTGTCTCCACCCAAATCTCATGTACAGTTGTAATCCCCAGTGTTGAAGGTGGGGCCTGGTAGGAGTTTCTGATGGTTTAGCACCATCTCCTTAGTGCTGTCTTCATGATACAATTCTCACAAGATCTGGTTGTTTAAAAGTGTGTACCACCTCCCACTCCTCTCTTCCTCCTGCTTCTGAACATGTAAGACGTGCTTGCTTCCTCTTTGTCTTCTGCCATGATTGTAAGTTTCCTGAGGCCTCCCTCACCATGCTTCCTGTATAACCCATGGAAATGTGTCAATTAAGCCTCTTTTCTGTACAAATTACCCAGTCTCTTTATAGCAATGGGAGAATGAACTAATACAGATAATTGGTAACAGGAGTGAGGCATTGCTATAAAGAACCTGAAAATGTGAACATGACTTTGGAACTGGATAACAGGCAGAGGTTGGAAGAGTATGGAGGGCTTAGAAGAAGAGAGAAAAATAAGGAAAAGTTTGGAAAATAAGAGACTTATTAAATTGTTGTGACCAAATGTTGATAGTGATATGGACAATGAAGTCCAAGCTGAGGAGGTCTCAGACGAAGATGAGGAGTTTATTTGGAACGAGAGCAAAGGTCACCTTTGTTATGAGTTAGCAAAGAGGTTGGAGGCATTGTGTCCTGCCCTAGAGATCTGTGGAATTTTGAACTTGAGAGAGATGATTTAGTGTATCTGGTGGAAGAAATTTTTAAGCAGCAGAGTGTTCGACACCTGGCTTCTTCCAGCAGCATATGCTTATATGCATGAGCAAAGAGATGACCTGAAACTGGAACTTAAGTTTAAAAGGGAAGAAGAATGTAAAATATTGGAATATTTGCATCCTGGCCATGTGGTAGAAAAGAGAAACTCATTTTCTGAAGAGGAATTCAAGCTAGCTACAGAAATTTGAAAAGTGAAGAGGAGCCAAATGTTAATAGCCAAGTCAATAGGGAAAAGGCTTGGAAGATATTTCAGAGATCTTCATGGCAGCCCCTCCCATCACAGACCCAGAAGAGCACTAGGAGTAAAGAATGGTTTTGTGGGCCCAGGACCCTGCTGCCCTGTGTAATCTCAGGACACTTCTCCCTGTGTTCCAGCCACTCCAGCTCCAGCCATGGCTAAAAGGCCCCCAGATATGTCTCAGGCTGCTGCTCCAGAGGATGCAAGCCGTAAGCTTCAGTGGCTTCCAAATGGTATTAATCCTGCATGTGTGTAGAGGACAAGGGTTGATGCTTGGGAGCCTCTGCCTAGATTTCAGAGGATGTATAAAAACATCTGGATTCCAGGAAGAAGTCTGCTGCAGGGGTGGAGCCCTCACAAAGAACCTCTACTAGAGTAGTGTGGATGGAAAATGTGAGGCTGCAACCTCACCCAGAGTCCCCACTGGGGCACTGCCTACTGGAGCTGTGTGGAGAGGGCCACTGTCCTCCAGATCCCAGAATGGTAGATCCTCCTACAGTTTGCACTCCTAGTGTGCCTGGAAAAGCTGCAGACACTCAATGCCAGTCTGTGAAAACTGCACTGGGCTGTAACCTGCAGAGACACAGGAGCAGAGCTGCCCAAGGCCTTGGAGCCCACCCCTTATATCAGTGTGGCCTGGATATGAGACATGGAGTCAAAGGAGATTACTTTGGAACTTTGAAATTTAATGACTGCCCTACTGGGTTTCAGACTTGCATGGGGCCTGTAGTCCTTTTTTTGGCCTATTATTCTTTTTTGGAATGGGAGTATTTACCCAGTGCTTTTATGCCCATTTTTTTTTGGTTTTTTTATTTTTACAGGCTCATAGGCAGAGGGACTTGCCTTGTCTGAGATGAGACTTTGGACTGTGAACTTTTGAGTTAATGCTGAAATGAGTTAAGACTTTGGGAGACTGTTTAGAAGGGATGATTATCTTTTGGAATGTGAGAAGGACATAAGATTTGGGAGGGGCCAGGGTGGAATAATATGCCATGAGTTTGAATTGGCTCTGTGTTCCCACCCAAATGTCGTGTTGAATTGTAATTCCCAGTGTTGGAGGTGGGGCCTGGTGGGAGATGATTGGGTTGAGGGAGTGGTTTCTCACAGTTTAGCATCATCCCCCTAGTGCTGTCTCGAAAGAGAATTCTCACAAGTTCTTGTTGTTTGAAAGTGGGTGGCACCTCCCCCCTTGCTCTCTTCCTTCTGCTCCAACCATGTAAGATGTGCTTGCTCCCCTTTTGTCTTCTGCCATGATTGTAAGTTTCCTGAGGCCTTCCAAGCCATGCTTTCTATACCACCTGTGGAACTGTAAGTCAATTAAACCTCTTTTCTTTACGAATTACCCAGTCTCAGGTAGCTCTTTACAGCAATGCAAAAATGGACTAATACACTAGGACTACAGGTGTGTGCCACCACACCTGGCTAATTTTTTTATTTTTAATTTTTTTACAGAGACAGAGTCTCACTATATTCCCTAAATATATTTCAAACTCCCGGCCTCAAGCGATCCTCCTGCCTCAGCCTCTCAAAGTGTTGGGATTACAGGTATGAGTCACCACACCTCAATGTGACATTTCAATACAGTCGTTCAACATCTATGCATAGAGTTTAAACACATGATCATCCCACCATTTGAATCTTGGCTTTTTCTAGTGTTGCCTTTACAGATAATTTCTCGTCTCTCCAATACAATTCCCTGTCCTCAGACTCTTGCTTGGTGTCCTAGTCAGGCAAGCTAAGCCTTTGCAGAAAATGGGGATTGAAGTAAAGAGTAGACTTTGACCCAGATCCGTCTCACTAATCTATTAGAAGGAATGGGAAAAAATTCACCCTAATTTAAAACAGTCTACAACTTTCTCCTTCTCCAGCAGTGACTGAAATTATTTAAATGTCTAATTTTAATTTGATACATTTATCAGTATTTCTTAACTCTCATGAACCTATTCCAATCCTATTATGCAGAGATGTAGATTCAAATACATCTCAGTAATTTGCAACAGTTAATCCTTTCCTGAATCCTATGCTCCAAGGCTAAACCTGGCTTTGTGATGTCAGAACCGATTAATGACAAAAAGGTAACACTCACTGAGTGTGAATATTTCAGTTCATTTCTGCAACAGCTCTCCTTGACCATTTTTATCGGAAGTCATCCCCCAGTGATTCTCCATTTCTCTCAGACAAGGACTAGCAAAGTGAGAAAAAAAAAAAAAAAGCCATAATCTTTGGTACCAGACAGACTTGGGTTTCAGTCCCAGACCTGTAATTAATAGCTATAGAATCTGGACAAACAGATGATTTCTGAGCTGCTTTATCTGCTAATGGAGTCATGATTGTTTAACTTTCAGGACAGTGGTGAGACTTAGAAATATGTGCTATGGGCTGGGAGCAGTGGCTCACACCTGTAATCCCAACACTTTGGGAGGCTGGGGCAGGCAGATCACAAGGTCAGGAGTTGGAGACCTTCCTGGTCAGTATGGTGAAATCCCATCTCTATTTAAAATACAAAAATTAGCCAGGCGTGGTGGTGCAAGCCTGTAGTCCCAGTTAGTCAGGAGGCTAAGGCAGAAGAATCAGTTGAACCTGGGAGACGGAGGTTACAGGGAGCTGAGATCATGCCACTGCACTCCAGCCTGGGTGACAAAGAAAAACTGTCAAAGAAAAAGAAAGAAAGAAAGAAAGAAAGAAAGAAAGAGAGAGAGAGAGAGAGAAGGAAGGAAGGAAGGAAGGAAGGAAGGAAGGAAGGAAGGAAGGAAGGAAGGCAGGAAGGAAGGAAGGAAGGAAAGAAGAAAGGAAAGAAGGAAGGAAGGAAGGAAAAAGAAACAAAGAAAGAAAGAACGATGGATGGATGCTTGCGATGTGTCTGTGTCATGCCAAACTCCATGCTTCAGGTCTTCCATGGGGTATCTGGTCTATTTCTCACCTCCATTGGCCCTAATCCTTCTTACTGGCTTTTCAAAAGCAAAAGTAGCCTCCTTGGATAGTAACCCTGAACTTTGCCTGGATCCCTTTCAATCAAAAGGAAAGAATGTTCTCCTTTCCATTAAAGGAATGTGACATTCTTCCAGCCATCGATCACTGCTCAGTGGATTCTATTAGGAGCTTAATGTTCCTTAGCAACCCCCTAGCAACAGAAACTTACCTGAAATTGCATAAGGCTTTTCAGAAACTGTTTTCTAAAAGCACACTTATTCCTTCCCAACATTTTTACCCTCAAGGAAATAATTTCTCTTTATTGCTTTTTCTGATCACAAAAGTAACACAAACTTGCTTTAGAAAATTCAATCAATACACAGGTAAAGAAAGTAAAACTTCCTGGCTGATACTACTCTGTTTCCACCGTCACACCCCACTCCTAGAAAAATCTCCCAACAGATACTATTAAAGAAGATTGGGGAGGTGGTGCCTTTGTTGTTTTTTGGGGTTTTTTTAAAAATTGAATTTAAGTTACTTTCACTGGCAATATGTGACAAAACATTTTTTAGGTGTCAAAAATAGAAAACAATTCCCCTTTCCTTTTAAGGAAGTGACTACCAGAATGCCTTCATTCTGGGTTGTTTTGTTATTCTTGTGTTTTCCTTTCTTTCCTAGAAAATAAATACTTCCTTTTTCCTGAATTTCAATTATCTACCCGCCAGAAATTTTATTTAATGAGAAGAGGACAGAAGGAGACAAAGGTACAGACTGTGGAAAGAGGGGGAATAAGTTTGCCCAACCCAATAAGCTGTGTTGGAGTATGTGGCATAAAGACCAAAACGACCTAACATAAAGGTCAAGATGACATGGTGACTCAGTAGCTATCATGATAATAAGATGAGCTGGAATCCTCTGCACCTGAAAATAACAAAGCTGCTTTTTAAACCTTAATGGGAGTCTAAATGGATGCAATTAAAGCTAAAAGGAAAAATAGGTTTTCTTGACCTCACACACATCTTTAAAACAGTCTAGAACTGTTGCTGTCTTTCCATTGCAGTTAGAACCAAGCTAGTGTAATTTCATATCATCCAGCACTGAGAAAACTTGTGTAACAGATGGGGGTCTGGCCCCTGACTTCGGAAAAGCTGAGCACCTTAACTCCAAGTCTTCCTGTCTAAAAGTCAATGTCAAGGTCATTTATCCTATATGGATAAGACAAGACTGAAATCATGCTTAAATGACTGTAGACTTCTCCAAAGAAAGAAAAAGTCTGCATTTGTATAATTGCCCACTCATTCAACAAATATTACTAAGAATAAATTCTTAATCAGACCCTTTGCTAGGCTCTAAATATTTCAAGATTAATTAAAAGAGACCAGTTGACAAATAACACTGCAGGTACCACGAAAGGTAATTTTTGCATTTTTAGTAAAGATGGAGTTTCACCATGTTGGCCAGGCTGGTCTCCAACTCCTAATCTCAGGTGATGCACCCACCTCAGCCTCCCAAAGTACTGGGATTACAGGCGTGAGCCACCGCGCCCTGCCCAATTAAACATTTTTCTAAATAATAATTTTGAGAAAATAAAACAGTCACATGAAGTCCAGACATCAAGTAAAAGGTGAAGGCACAATGATTTTACAAGAGGAAGGCAAGCTACCACCAGCTGGTCCTATTTAATAAAGAAGGAAATTAGAAACGAAGGACTCCACTGTGCCTAGCAATAAAGAAGAGAGGAAATAAATATTAACCAAGGCAAAAGAAGAAGAAAAACAAGCCACAGAGAGTATTTTTGTTAGCTTCTGAAAGGTCTAAGAATGGTGTTCCAGCTGATCATTCCCACAAATGGTCTAAGTTGATGCCCCCAGAGTGGATCATTATCAACTGCTCTGTGGTCTCATGGTCTCTCGGTTTCTCATACTTTTTCTTACTACATATATCAAAATACACAAAATGGTGTACACCTTCTCTCCACTACACTGTAACCCAGTGAGGGCAAAGTTCAAGTCTGTTGCCCTCACCCCTCACCATGCTATCCACAGAGTACTTGACACATAACAGAGAATCCAGTGAAGATTGATTGATTGGTTGATTGAATGATTGATTGAATCCATGCATGAATAAACACATAAAAACCCTTCTTGGAAAGCAGTGGTTGCATTGGTGTACCCTTCTTGAAATGGGATTGTAAGTTGGGATTGTATTTTTGAAGTGCAATTTGGCAAAATCTCTCAGCATTTCTAAAGCACATACCCTTTGACCCAGAAACTCCCATTCCAGAAATTTTTCCTGCAGATAAACTTCCACAAATTTGCAAAGGTGTAAACATGAACTTTTTTTTTTAGACATAGTCTCACTCTATTGCCCAGGCTGGAGTGCAGTGGCGTGACCTCAGCTCACTGCAACCTCCACCTCCTGGGCTCAAGTGATCCTCTCGCCTCAGCCTCCTGAGTAGCTGGGACTACGGGTGCATGCCACCACACTCAGCTAATGTTTTGTAATTTTTTGTAGAGGTAGGGTTTTGCCATGTTGTCCAGGCTGGTTTTGGACTTCTGGCCTCAAGCAATCCACCCACTTTGGCCTCCCAAAGTGTTGGGATTAAGGATGTGAACCACTATGCCCGGCCAACATGTACATTTATTACTATGTTGTCATTTAAAATAGGTCTTCATGGAAAGATATTTATAATCTATATTCAAAGCTAACAAGCAAATTATTGAAGAATATATTTAAGGTAATCCCAGTTGTGCTTCTTTTATCCCAGTGTTTATAATTGAAGAGAAGAACTACAATAAATACTATCTCAGAAACAGGACTGTGTTTAAGAGGGGGAGAGTAATTTCTACGTTTCAGACTGTACTTTTCCACACTCTAAAATTTGTTTTTACCATAAGCATGTATTAATTTTATAATATAGGCCAGGCATGGTGGCTTACGCCCATAATCCCAGAACTTTGAAAGGCCAAGGTGAGGTCAGGGATTAAACTTGAGGTCAGGGATTAAACACCAGCCTGGCCAACATGGTGAAACCCCATCTCTACTAAAAATACAAAAATTAGCTGAGTGTGGTGGTGGGAGCCTGTTATACCAGCTACTCTGGAGGCTGGGGCAGGAGAACTGCTTGGACCCAGGAGGCCAAGGTTGCAGAGAGCCAAGATCATGCCACTGCACTCCAGTCTAGGTGACAGAGCAAGATTACATCTAAAAAAAAATACATATTTTATAATATAAAGACTAGTGTGAAACAATTCTCAAACCTAGAACATTAAATTGTAGAAAACATACCAACTGAACATTAGTATATGTTTCACATTTCCCCAATTGGATCTCTGTAAACAGGAAGCAGCTTTGACGTCATGTTGAGTGTGTGGGTTTTGTTTGTTTGTTTGTTTGTTTGTTTTTTGGATAACCCTTGAGGAATTTCAAAGTACCTGAATTAGTCAGAATAAACTCTGCTATGCTGGGGAAAAAAAACCAATAGAGGTTGATTTCTCAGAATACCGTTGAGGCAGCCCCCTTACTTCCCTGGCTTCCAAGGTGGTTATGGTAGAAGAAGGGAGAGAACTGGGGAATCTGGAGGACATTCTTAAAGTCAGGATTCGAGGTGGTTCACATAACTTCTGCCCACGTCACATGAGCTGGAACCTAATCCCAACCTAACTTCAAGAGAGACTGAGAAATCAGAGGACAGAAGAATATTCAGCATTAACTACTAATCACAACCGGGCACCCTCATGTGCGTCAGAACATTTGTACTTACAAATATCCCTGTGAAGTCAGAAGGGAAGCTGTTGCTATCCCTTTTTACAAGGCAAGGAGACAGATGTTTTATTCAACATTCAAAGAAGCCAAGAGGGCCGGATGTGGTGGCTCATATCTGTAATCCCAGCACTTTGGAAGGCCAAGGCAGGCAGATCCCTTGAGCCCAAGAGTTCCAGACCAGCCTGGGCAACATGGCAATAACATGTCTCTATAAAAAATACAAAAAAAATTAACCAGGAGTGGTGGTACATGCCTGTAGTCCCAACTACTCGGGAGACTGAGGTGGGAGAATCACCTGAGCCAGGAAGGTCGAGGCTGCAGTGAGCCGAGATCATGCCACTGTACTCCAGCCTGGGCAACTGGAGTGAGACTGCAGAAGAAGAAAAAAGAGAAAGAGAAAGAGAAAGAGAAGGAGGAGAGAAAGAGAAGGGGAGGGGAAAGGAAAAGGGAAGATGAAGGAAAGAGGAAGAGGAAGGAGGGCATGGCATTGACACCCAATAAGCTTCCCTTGTGCCAAATGATCTGTGCAAGAGGCTTGAAGTCTGTGACCTTATTTAAGTCTGACAGAGAGTTGCCTTTCTTCCCATTTTACAGCTGAGGAAGTTTCTCGCAGAGATGGGAAATGCTGTGAGATCAATGACTAACAGGGAGAGAGCTCTCATGAGAACCCAGGTCTTCAGACCCCTGGACTTGGGCTTTCTCCATCACTCCAAGTGGCCACCCCTACATTCCTGAGTCACCTTGTGACATAATCTCATGTCAACATGTAGTCCCCAGTACTGTAGATGAAGCCTGGTGAGAGGTGATTAGATTAAGGGAGTGGAATTCTCAGGAATAATTTAGTACTGTCCTCTTGGTACTGTCCTCGTGATAGCAAATTCCTCCTCTCTCTTCCTCCTACTCTGGCCATGTGATGAGTCTGCTCCCCCTTTACCTTCTGCCATGATTGTAAGTTTCCTGAGGCCTCCCAGAAGTCAACATCATGCTTCCTGTACAGGCTGCAGAACTGTGAGCCAAGAAAACCTCTTTTCTTTATAAATTACCCAGTCTCAAGTATTTCTTTACAGCAATGTAGGAATGGACTAATAACACACCTTGCAACTGACATCTCAGCCCCTCCCAGTCCTGGAAGGGAAGAAGATGTTAGTACCTTCAGCCCTAGTAGTGGGTGGGGACCATCCCAAGATACTTCTCCATTGCCCCCTTCAGCCTTGTGACTAAGCAGCAGCTTATCTTGACTTCCTGCCACCTCCTGAACCTGCCTCTGAATCTCATCCAGGCTCAGGGCCTAGAAGCCTATGAAAATCTGCCAGCCCACGACCCCTCTCCACACTCCCCCAATAACTGCCATCTCTGGACAAGTCGATGGCCAAAGCCCTTGGACTCCCTGGCCCAGCAGTCTCCCAGTCTCTATCTCTGGGTACCAAAGCCCCACCTCCCTTAGACTCAGCTAGGCAGAAGAGCAGAGGTTGTCATCTTTCATGGATGTGATCTATACCCCATAGCCACCCAAGTCTAGACACCGATGGAAGTCCAGTGAACCAGCCCTAGACACCTATGAAAGCAGCCCGATGTCCCCCTCCTTCTTCTTCCCTCTTGTTGACTAGACCTCCAACTTGACTTCTGATTCCAACAGCAGTGCATAGTGGAGAATGCAGGCCAACTACGGATACTGACTGGAGGTCTGAGATCCTAACACCCCTTCCTCATTCCCTCGACCCCACACACCATATCGCATCACTATCTAGCCCTGCACCTTTGGAGGGTCTCCATGGAACCTCAACTTTTCCAAGTGTTACCTATAAAATAATCCATGTTAGCTGGGAGTAGTGGCATGTGCTTGTGGTACCAGCTACTTGGGAGGCTGAGGCAGGAGGACTGATTGAGCCTAGTTCAAGTCCCGTCTGGGCAACATAGTAAGATACCATCTCAAAAAATAATAATAATCCATATTGCAACACAGACATTTATAAATTGCTAGAGAAGAAAGCATCTTTTTTAAGGAAATGGAATGAAAAAAAGCTTAGAAAAAAATGGTCAGAATAATCAATGATTATTTACTATTACTGAGCTGCATGGAAAAGAGTTTAGGGGAATCCCAATGTTATTGTGTGGACCTGGTGTCAAAGTTGCAGAGAAGGAACCAAGAGCTCTGTCCCTGTATGGAAGGCACGATTATTTTATCTGCCCAGCAGTCCCTTCCTCCTGCTGGCACTGAGCCTGCTTTGCTCATCTACGTGGCCTTCAGGGAACATACAGGTTCATATATCACAATGCTGGGCACCTGACTCAAGCCAGACCAAAGAGCTATTTGTATATGGGGAGAAGTTCCATATGTGTACTTAATTCCTGGCATGGAAGAGGATGTTTTTAATCTGAAATTTACCAAGGTTAATTTTAAATGTATACGTAATTTGGAAATGAGACTGTTTCCATGTAAGCTTGACTATTGTCTTGAATGGAGCCAACATGAACGTGGGAGCTGTTGGGGCGCCATTTTGAAATGTGTTGTGGGATGCAGAGATGGCCTTTCTCCAGCAAAGTAAAGGCTCGCACAAAGACTGAGGGAAGCAGAAACTGGAGTCCCTGGTAGTGTTCTTCCTGAGAGTCCCACTGAATTCCAGGGCCTGATTACATTCTACCCTGAAGCTCGGTAGCATCCCAGGCCTTAGGTTCACAGAGGCCCCATGCCTTTAACACGGATTTCTCTTCTTGGTTAGACAGTTCATAGGACGTTCTGCGCTTTGCAATCAAAATTCCTAAGTAATACAAGCTGTAATTGAGTCAGACCACCATTGATCAATTTGCAGTCAGAATTTTCTATTGATACTCTCAAAAATGTTTATGGAATGTATCTAAACTGAACAAAATTATTTGGTATTTAGGCAATGAATATGTGTTTTCCATAAAATTATGTGTCTTTCATGAATAATTTCATGAAATTATTTACCATTTTGACCAAGTTTTCTCAGAATTGACACATTATTAAATTAAATCAATTTTACTTATTCTACAGGAGGCAAAATATGTTGGTAGCACAAGGTAAATTGCTGCTTTCAAGGTAACTCTGCCTTTGACTTTTTTGGCATTCTGAATTTCTAGCAGAACCTGTCAGTCTTTCTCAGCACTGGTTAGTAGAATCTCCAGTTTCCTGAATTGGATTACAAACCTGGGAATTTTTTTTTTTTTAATTACAATGGCAACACACATATCTGATCATTTGCCCTAAACTTAACAGGAAAGAGGAAATTGGCTAAAAAGAAATGCAGTGAATTCTACCTTGGCTTTCCTCAGGGGTCGGTGGGGGGAGAGATGCGTTTATGGAAGGCTTTTGTGTGGGTATCTGCAGTTCCACTCACATGCGTTTACTTCGCCTTTGCTGTCTGCCAGGTCTTGTGCCAGCTGCTAGGTGCTCAAAAATAACTGCAATTGTGCCCTGACCCTCCAGGAGCCTTCAGAGTCATCAGGAAGATGGACAGGTGGCCAGGAACCATGGCACCATGTGACAAGCCCAAAAGAGCTCAGTCTTTGGGCACACAGATAAGAGAGGAGGGCAACTTGCCAGGTCATTCTGTGGAAACCACAGAGAAGAGTGGGCATGAAGGGAGTTGGGCCAAGCAGACAGAAGTGGGAAGAGGATGAATGAAATGAACCGAAGCGTGGTGTTGAGAAGGTGCATAGGGACTTGAGAAACTACTAGTGGACCAGTTTCCTGAATGACCTAGACCCCTGGGCTCTGCCAGGACAGGCAGTAGGGGTGCCTGCTTTCTTCTTTCTTTCTTTTGCCTGCCTTCCTTTCTTTCTCTGTTTTTTTTTTAAATAACAGCATTATTGAGATACAATTCACATAACATAAAATTCATCCATTCCAGTGTATAATTCAATAGTTTTTAGTACATGCACAATATTGTGCAACCATCAGTGCTATCTAACTTTAAAATATTCCATCATCCCAAAAAGAAAATCCATACCCATTTGTATTAGTCAAGTTTCCCTAAAGGATCAGAACTAACAGGATATATGCATGTGTGGTGTGTGTGTGTGTGTGTGTGTGTGTGTGTGTGTGTATGATATATATAATAGCATATATATGGGATATGAGATATGTAGATACATAAAATATTATATATATGGATATATATATGGACATATATGTATACATATGTAAAGGGGAGTTTATTAAGTGTTGACTTACACAATCACAAGGTCCCACAATAGGCTGTCTGCAAGCTGAGGAGCGAGGAGAGCCAGTCCGAATCTCAAAACTGAAGAACTTGGAGTCCGAAGTTTGAGGGCAGGAAGCATCCAGCACAGGACAAAGGTGTCGGCTGGGAGCCTAGGCCAGTCTCGCTTTTTCACGTTTTCCTGCCTGCTTTATATTAGCTGGCAGCTGATTAGATTGTGCCCCCTAGATTAAGGGTGGGTCTGCCTTTCCCAGCCCACTGACTCAAATGTCAATCTCCTCTGACAACACCCTCCCAGACACACCCAGGAACAACACTTTGCACTCTTCAATCCAATCAAGTTGACACTCAGTATTAACCATCACACCATTAGAGAGTGGGAATCACTCCCTCTTTTCCTCAGCCCCTGGAAACCACGAATCTATTTCCCATCTCTATACATTTGCCTATTTGGGACATTTCATTTAAGTGGAATTAAAGAATGTATGGTCCTTTGTGACTGGGTTCTTTCACTTAACATACTGCTTTCGATGTTCACTCATACTGTTATACTTCAATCCTTTATTATCAAATAATATTCCCTTGTTTGGATATGCCACTTTTTGTTTTTCCATTGATATGTTGATGGACATTTAGCTTGTTTCCCCTTATTGGCTATTTTGAATAATTCTGTTATAAACATTCATGCACAAGTTGTTATGTGGACATATATTTTTCTTTCTCTTGGGTAGATACCTAGGTGTGGAATTGCTATTTCATATGATAACTCTATGTGTCACATTTTTAGGAATTGCCAGACTATTTCTCAAAGTGGGTGAACCATTTTACATCCCTCCAGCATGAGGCTCATGCTGAATGACGCTCCAATTTCTCCACACATTTATCAACATTTAACATCTTATTGTTATAGACATCCTAATGGTGTGACTTGGTATCTCGTCATAGTTTTGATTTGCATTTCCCTGATGACTAATAATATTCCACCTTTTTCACGTGTTCTTTCTTTTTAAAGTTCCTCCTTAAAGGTCAATAAATGCCTGACTTCTTGATGTAAGAAAAAACAAAAAAGCACTGAAGGTCATCATTTTAGATTGGACAGATAAGGATTGCCTAACCCAGAAATGACATGAACACTGTACGCCGGTATCAAGCTGAGTGAAGCCACAGTGTAAGCGGGAAGCTCTGAGGACCCATTCATGTTTTTAATTCTTGACATTAAGGAGGATGTTTTAAATCTGAAATTTATTATGATTAAATTCACTTGAATAGCTATAATGTGTCGGAAGGTTCTTTAATATATGCAAAAAGCATAGACTTAGAAATCAAACGAATCTAAATTTTATTCCTTTTCTGCCATTTGCTAATTAGTTGGCATTGGGCAAGTCAATCTCTACAAGGCTCAGTTCCTCATCAGTTACACAGGGAAACAAACACCTAATTCACAAGTCTGTTGTGAAAATTAAATTAAATGATATATTAGATAGAACTTGTCGCTTGGTGATGATCACCCCAATAACCTGTGGCCCCTTTCTCACTCTCCTAACACTTGAGTGAGGACAGTTTCACTGTAGCACATTGTCATGACTTTCATAATTGCTACGTGTTTTACAGTAAAAACAAGATATTCTCTTGGTCTAGGAAAGGAATTTCCTGTCGTATTTACTCAGTGTTTGTCAAGGGCTGATAATTTGGGGCCTGAGCCAATCAGCACACACTCCAGAGCCTTCTCCGAGCCTGGTTCTCAGCAGTTGAGCAAGTTCAAAGAAAGATCTAATTGCATTTTCCCCTGACCTTTAGGACCTCAGAATCTTCACGTCGCCAACACAAGGAGCTGGTGAGGTGGCTCAAATGGTACAGAGAATACGTGCTGTGTGCTCATGGGTGAGATCCCCGGAAACCCGGGTTTCCTGGGAAGGTCACCGAGAAGCTGGTCCCTGAGCCAAGGGCAGGAAGAGGAGAAAGAACTGCAAAGTTGGAGGGGAGGGACATCATTTCCCTCAAAGAGAAATTGCCATGTCAACAGGGCCTGGGCTTGGGAAGTATCTGAGGTTTCAGGAAGTGAGTTAAAATTTGGTTAGGCAGAATGCAGGTACAACAGAATGGAAGATCTGGTACTGAGAAGTAGCCACCCAGAATCCCTGCTTTTCCACTGTGTGGCTTTGTTTGATGAAATATGATTGCCAGAGGTCTCCTGGATGGCTGCTGTTGGTGTCCCAGGGACAGTCACATGGTTTGTGCTATTTTTCTTTTTTTTCTTTTTTTTTTTCTGACAGATTCTTGCTCTGTCAACTCAAGCTAGAGTGCAGTGGTGTGATCTCGGCTCACTGCAACCTCTGCCTCCCAGGTTCAAGTGATCCTCCTGCCTCAGCCTCCCAAGTAGCTGGGACTATAGGTGCCTGCCACCACACCTGGCTAATTTTTGTATTTTTAGTAGAGATGGGTTTCACTATGTTGGCCAAGCTGGTCTCGAACTCCTGACCTTGAGATTCACCTGCCTCAGCCTCCCAAAGTGCTGGGATTACAGGCATGAGCCACTGCACCTGGCTCAGTTTGTGCTATTTTTCTTGTGGATAATCAACTCATGAACAGATGGAAAAAGCACTGTCTTAACAAAGTCTTCCCCCACCAAATGTGCTAAGCAGGTCTGGGGGATAAGGCAGGGGCCCCACAAAGCTGGCCCTGCAGTCAGTGCCATCCAACATCCATTGCCACGCCAGGACAAAAGGGCTGTGTCCCTTCTCTACTCACCTCCTCTTGGCAGCCCCTGCACACTGCCTAGATGCTCCTGGCTTTCCTGCCTGCTGGCTTTCAAGGCAACAGTCTAAAAGATGTCTAAAGCTTTTGAGTAAACATATGTAAAAGTACATGTTATAGACTGAATGTCTGTGTCCACCCAAAATGCATATATTGAAATTCTAACCTCCAATGAATGGTATTTAAAGATCAGGCCTTTGGGAAAGGAACGGGATTAGATGAAGGTGGGTCCTTATGATGGAATTAACATCCTTACAGAAGAAATGCCAAAAAGCTAGCTTTCTCTCTGCCTTCATGCCCATGGAGAGGCCATGTGAGCACACAGCTGGATGCCAGCTGCCCACAGCAAAAGAAGCCTTAGCGAAACCTACCACCAGCCTCTAGTGGATTCCCCAGCCTCTAGTGCTATCAGAAATCAATTTTTGTTGTTGAAGCCATCCAGCCTATGATATTTTGTTATGGCAGCCTGAGACAATATATATACCAGAATATTAACTTCTTGGCAAAATTGTTGAAGTATCCCATTGTAGGTTGCAAAAAAAATAAAACCCACAATGTTCTTTTTATAGCTAGTTCATCAACTTTTAAAGCAATAGTTAATTTTTAAAATTTCTTTTCAGGAAGCACCTATACCCTATGATAAATGACCTCTTCCAAGACTGCAGCATCGAATGCATTAACTTCATACATTATCATTTTAGCTCTTTGTTTCTAGGGACCTCACACATGCCTTATGACAACATTCCCCTGAGCTCTTATTCTGTGTGAAGGACTGCATTTGTGCTTATCTACCCATAAGAATACTTCAAGCCAGGTGCGGTGGCTTACACCTGTAATCCCAGAACTTTGGGAGGCTGAGGTGGGAGGATTGCTTGAGCTCAGAAGTTTGAGACCAGCCTGGGCTATATGGTGAGGCTTTGTCTCTACTAAAAATAAATTTTAAAAATCAGCTGGCATGGTGGTGCATGCCTGTAGTCCCAGCTACTCAGGAGTCTGAGTTGGGAGGATGGACCAAGCCTAGGATTTCAAGGCTACAGTAAGCTATGATCGTGCCACTACACTGTAGGCAGGGTGACAGAGTGAGACTCTGTCTCCAAAAAAAAAAAAAAAAAAAAAAGAATACTTCTACATTTAATATTTTTCATTTTGCTATTTTTTAACTTGTATGAGACAGTAAACCCGTTTCTTTTAAAGAATCAGTATGTCAGTATGTTCAGCTCTCTTATTCTTTAATTCTCTATTTTAAAGTTTAACTTTTTTGTAGTTCCAGTAAACAACCTTCTCCACCAGTTCTAATCAATAGTTTACATCTGTTCTCCTGGTCCCTGGCTCTGTCCTAACTCATCCTAGTCACCTGCTTCAGTCACCTGCTGCAGTCACCTTCTTTGACCTAGGTCACCCCTGGCTACCTGCTCTGACCCGCCTATAACCATCCTTCCCTCCAAACCAGCCACCCTGCCACTCCAGCTTGGACCTCTGCTCTCTTTAAAATAGCCAATTGGGATTAGTCTAGCTTATGCGGTCTAACCCTAGCCAATAGGGAAATGACACAGCAGTAGGAGGAACCCGTGTCAGGCATAAGTACCCCTTTTCCTCCCTTGTCCAAACGTGCAGTCACCATTGCTCCATCCATGAGCCACACCCTTCTATAAAAGTAAACTGTCTTGCTGAGAGGATTTATCTTCAAGTGCTATTTCTTTTGCAACATCGAAATTTTACTTATAACAAACCTTAAACTAACACACCAAATGCTATATTAATTTTATAATCTGAGACATCCATTTTTCTTTTTTTTTTCCTCTCGTTCTTTAAAAAAAAAAAAAGACATCCATTTTTCCAAATTGCATAAAATTGTGCGTCTCTTAAAAAAAAAAAAAAAACACATTTCCCGGGTGAGTCTGTTTGCTTCCCAGCAGCTCCAGGAAATGTTGAGCTGGAGACCTCCTTAGCTCACCCCTTATGGAGAAAATTTGATTAGATGGGAACAGAGGGCGGTGGAACTAAACGTCCCTTTCTGAAGCTATTTATGCAAAAAGTCATTTCCCCACTGGCTCTGCATATTATTTGACTGTGAACAATATTATTTGCCTACATCCAGCACATCTTATTTGGCTCTATTTTGACAGCAAACCACTTTATCAGACCACGTGCAGCTTACAGCTTACCATTCCGAGGCACAATTATTTTTAGGAGATGCACTTGTTATAAGTAAAATTTCGATGCCACTAAAGAAATAGCACTCAAAGACAAATCCTCTCAGCAAGGCAATTTACTTCTATAGAAAGGTGCAGCTCATGGATGGAGCAATGGTGACTGCACATTTGGACAAGTTTGGAAAAGGGATACTTATGCCTGATGGGGGTCACCCCTACTGCTGTGTCATTTTCCTATTGGCTAGGGTTAGACCACACAAGCTAGACTAATCCCGACTGGCTATTTTAAAAAGAGTAGGAGTCTGAGCTGGAGTGGCAGGGTGGGTGGCTTGGCAGAAAGGATGGTTACGAGCAGGTCAGAGCAGGTTGCCAGGGGTGACCCAGGTCAAAGGAATGTGACCAGAGCAGGTGACTGAAGCAGGTGACTGTAGCAGGTGACTGGGATGAGTCAGGATGGAACCAGGGGCCAGGGGAACAGATGTTAACTACTCATAAGAACTGGTTGGCCAGGCGCAGTGGCTCATGCCTGTAATCCTAGCACTTTGGGAGGCTGAGGTGAGTGGATCACCTGAGGTCAGGAGTTCAAGACCAGCCTGGCCATCACGGTGAAACCCCATCTTTAAAAAAAAAAAAAAAAGAAAAAGAACCAGTGGAGAAGGTTGTTTACTGGAACTACAAGGAAGTTAAACTTTAAAATGAAGGACAAATAACTAAACATAATGACATACTGATTCTCATTGTATCCAATATACATTTATATGTGAAGATATGCAACACTAGACTTCAGCATAAAAGTATTTGGTTGATTGCTTGCATATAAAGAGATTTTCATAAATGTCCTCAATAGCTGTGAAAAACTGGAAAAATTGTATCACTAACCACCCTGATGTCTTCAGAGTTGCAGACGAGTCAGCCCTTCATTTGTGGACCACACTGTGCTGAAGCTGTTCTGCCAGTGACTGCCTGACTGAGCCACGTCTGGGCCCCCCAGCCATGCCACAGCTTCAGAGTCTGTGTCTTGATCCCTCACTGTCCTGCCCTCTCAGGCATAGAATGTGAAAGCCGAAAGGAAATTTCAGACTTAAAGTGTCTATGATGAAATGGACCTCAGGGGTCATCTATCCAGTGCTTTCATGGATGAGGACACTGAATTGCAGCAGTGTGAACTAGCCTGACAAGGCCATTCAGCGAGTTAAAGGCTGAACCCAGGCTCCATCCTGGGTGTCCTGATGTCCGATCTATGGCCCTGGCCCCCACTCTCAGTGGCCTCGTGGTGACTTGTGTTTTCCTGTTCATGGTGGGACACAGGGAGAGTGGCGGCGGTCAGCATTCCAACACTCAAGCTCCTGTTGCTTCCACGCAGCCAACCCCGGGTGGGGCATCCTCTCCGTGAAGTCCCATTTAGCTAATAACTGTGTTACTTAGTTAATTAAGTGGGATGCAACCTGTTCCCATGGTGTTTTAACACCTCCTCCGTCCCCCAACTCCACCCCACACCCACCTCTCCAGCAAGGAATTAATGTACACATTGGAACTGTCTTTCCTGTAAGAAGGCAAGGTTTTGAATGGGAGGGGCAGCTTTTTAAAAATGCTTTTGCTGCATCAAAAGGAGCGGAGCTAACATAGATACTCATGATTCACATAGGCGATCACAGTGCAGCTCTTGAATGAGATTTTAAAACAAAAGGAAGAATCCATTGTGAGAATTGAGAGCAGTTCACCTTGGCTTTTCAGTTCAATTCAACAAATACTTAATTAGTCCCCACTGTATACAAGTCTCTGGCCATGCTGGGAAAATGAAAGATGAAGACATGTTATCTCTGGCTTCAAAGGAGCATATAGTTTTGAATAGGAAGAAAGCATGTGTTCAAATAAAGCTCTTTATACCATGCTAATTATTCATGTCAGTCAGGAAGTATCTTCAAGCGAGCCTAGCAGCAGAAACCTTTTATATTCAGGATGGAGTTCCATGTCTGCAAAGAGCAGAACGAGGTCCTTGAACTTCTGGAACACAAGAAATCCACAGGACAGAGCCAAGCCTGTGTGCAAGGTCCCCTGACCAAGTGCTCAGTTACCATTTCTGTGTTACTAGAGCACTGCTTTTGTTTTTTGGTGTTTTTTAGACAGAATCTCACTCTGTCCCCCAGGTTGGAGTGTGGTGACATGATCTTGGCTCACTACAACCTCCGCCTCCTGAGTTCAAGCCATTCTCCTGCATCAGCCTCCCGAGTAGCTGGGATTACAGGCGCACGCCACCACACCCGGCTAATTTTTTATCTTTAGTAGAGATGGGGTTTCTGCATGTTGGCCAGGCTGATCTTGAACTCCTGACTTCAGGTGATTCACCCACCTCAGCCTCCCAAAGCGCTAGGATTACAGGCATGAGCCACTGCACCAGTTCAAGAGCACCGTTTTCTTCTGTCTATTTCCATTGTGACATAAGAAGCCCAAAATTCCAGCAAGAGGTCCTTTGAGAAGGATTTGGAGCTCAGGTTAGCTAACCTGCACCTAGGTTAAGATGCTCCAGTTTTTGACAACTCACAGGAGGAGACGGGCGCCTCACAGCAAGCCCTGGGTAGGATACTTGGAGAAAAAGGGGACTCACTCTGAGAGGAGGAAAAGGTAGTTCCTGAGGCAGGAGCCCCGAGGTGCCTGGCGGCCTGCTAGCTTATCTATCTAGTTCTTTGAACCATCCAATCTCTCCCCACCCACTGTGTCCAGTGCCACATTAAAATGGGCCTCTGATGCCCTCCTCCCACTCACAGATTCCATCCTTATCCCTCCCGAGCTGATTCGTACGGCACATCTAATTCCCTCCAAATCCTCCCTGTACCAGCCTTGTGATTCATTTCCTCATTGTTCCCTCCCTCTTTCCTCCCCCTAATCTGACTCCTGGTGCCTTCCCTCATCAATCAGGATGCCATTGCTCACAGAAGTACTACCTGGGCCATCCCTGTGTATTTTTCACCCAGTCTGGTCCAGGTCCCAGGGTCCCAGCCTCTAAAAACACCCATCTGGATCCTGAAAATTTCGCATCCTAACCTTAAGCCAGGCAGAACCAGTAGCAGCCCAGGGTGGCCAGCTGGAGCGGAATAAGAGGAATGGCGGCCACTGCCAACCAGGTGCAGAGATCACAGTCTTGGCAGAGCAGAAGTGGCTGCATCACTGGGGGAAGGCAGAGAGGGGTCCAGATGGCAGCAGCCATGGCAAGGGGCGTTGGGATCTGGACCAAAGAGGGTTTTGGCAGGGCTTCAAGGGACTGGACCAGCCAGAGCAGGACAGGTGCCAACCCAAGCTCCTGTCCTGAGAAGGAGGGAGGAAAAGCTAGAACATCCTCAAGGTAGATCTGGATGGCACCTGGGGACACTCCTGGGATAGCTAAAGACACATCCATATCTGGGCATGGTGGCTCATGCCTGTAATCTCAGCACTTTGGGAGGCTGAGGCGGATCCCCTAAGCCTGGGAATTCAAGACCTACCTGCACAATAGGGCAAAACCCCGTCTCTACAAAAGAATGCAAAAAAATTAGCCTGGTGTGGTAATGCATGCCTGTAGTCCCAGTTACTCAGGAGGCTGAGGTGGGAGGATACCCTGAGCCCTGAAGTTGAGGTTGCAGTGAACTGAGATCATGTCATTGTACTCCAGCCTGGGCAATAGAGTGAGACTCTGACTCAAAAAAAAAAAAAAAAAAAAATGACAACAACAACAACAAAGACACATCCACAACACATTTGTGGCCACAGTTGCCTGCTGCACACAGAGGAAGAGAGAGATTCCGGGGCTCTTCCAGACCAGTGTTTCCCAAACCTTGCTTTTGGGCATGACCCACAATAAAAAGGCATTTTATAAGGTGGCCCGTTATACACACACATAAACACACTCTCACACACACAAGCACATGCACGGATGAAACAAAACTTTATGAAATATTAGTTACTCCTACTGAGTACAATAAACTCCAATATTTTCTCTCTTTCTTTTTTCTTCTTTTTAGATTGAGTCTCACTCTACTGCGCAGGCTGTAGTGCAGTATTGCCATCTCAGATAACCACAACCTCCGCCTCCCGGGTTCAAGAGATTCTCATGCATCAGCCTTCCAAGTTGCTGGGATTACAGGCATGCACCACCACGCTGGGCTAATTTTTGTAGTTTTAGTGGAGATGGGGTTTTGCCTTTTTGGCCAGTCTGGTCTCAAATTCCTGACCGCAAATGATCCACTCACCTCGGCCTCCCAAATTGCTAGGAATTTCATTTTTTGTAATGCAGATCAGAAACCTCTACATTGTTTCATGGACTCCTAGAGGTCATGACTCATAATATGAAAACACACAGCTCAAGGTCTCAGATACCTTCAGAGGTAGGAGAACACATGACCGGAGGCGCAGGTGCAGGGGAAGGTGGGGGCTGTTGGCCTGATGGGGGCTCAGGCCAAACCCAGATCTCATGGTGTGCAAGCTCTTGATGGCTCAGAAAGAGAGCAGCCCTGAAAGTGAGAGTGACAGCTATTCCTCCTGCTTTTCCACCTATAGAGAAAGCAAAAGAGAGAGGAAAGTGAATCACTAATATTAACAAACAAGGAGTGAGCCAAGATCGCACCACTGCACAGAGTGAGACCCTGTCTCAAAAAAAAAAAAAAAAAAAAGCAAGAATTATTGCATAGGCATAGTTTGCCTTATTGCCTTTACAGATACTACATTTTTTACAAATTGAAGATTTGTGGCAATCTTCAATTTGTAAAGTACGTTGAACAAGTGTACCGGTGTCATTTTTCCAACAGTATGTGTTCACTTTCTGTCTCTGGGTCACATTTTGGCGAAATATCCTTGCAATATTTCAGACTTTTTTGTCATTTGATTATTATATCTGTGATGGCGATCTGCGATGTTACTGTTGTAAATGTTTTAGGGGCTCCATGAACAATGCCCATATAAGACAGCAAACTTAATCTTTAAATATTATATGTGGTATGACTGCTACACTAACTTGTCATTCCCAGCAACTCTCTTCCTCTCCCCTGGCCTCCCTGAGATACATAATACTGGAAGTAGGCCAATTAACCTCGTAAGGTCCTCTAAATGTTCAAGTGAAAGGAGGAGTCACACACCTCTCACTTCAAATCAAAAGCTGGAAATGATTAAGCTTAGTGAGGAGCGCACATCAAAAGCCGACGTAGGCCAAAAGCTAGGCCTCTCCCACCAAACAGATACCCAGGTTGTGAAAAGTTCTGGAAAGAAATTGTTGGAAATAGTTGTTCAGTGCCGCAAAGAAAAATTAGCACCTAAACAAAGGATCTTTCAGGAACTCTATTTTTACTTCCTGAACTGCAGGAAGGGTTTTCTCACTAGCCATCTTGCCACAAGAGTACAATGAATAAAGGAAAACGCACACATTTATCCCTTATGCATTTGGGGTTGTCCTTACTGCTGTGTCTGATCTCCATTGGCTGGAGCCAGACCTCACAATCTAAACAAAAACCCGATTGGCTAATAACTTAAAACTTTTCTAAACAAGCAAAAGTAATGGAGAGCTGGGACATGCCTGTGAGCACGTCCAGCACAGATATCTTGGTTAAAGTACAAGAACATAGAATGTACTATGTGCTTGTAATCATTGCATGTTTAACAGCTACACAGGATAGGGCTTAACAAAGCTAATAGCACACTTACTCTTTAACAAGAAAAGAAGCTTTAAAAAGGAAGTTTTACTTCCCACAGAAATTAAAAGAGCGACTCCAGTGAGCACAAAAATTATAAGAAAGTGAAACAGCCTTATCGCTGATAAGAAGAAAGTGTTAGTGACTTAAGTAGAAGAAAAAAACTGAGCCATAACACTCCCTTAAGCCAAACCCTAATTCATAACAAGGCCCTAACTCTTTTTAATTCTATTGAAGGCTGAGAGAGGTGAGGAAGCTGCAGAAGGAAAGTCTGAAGCTAGCAGAGGTTGGTTCATGAGGTTGAAGGAAAGAAGCCATTTCCGTAACATAAAAGCACAGGGTGAAGCAGCTAGTGCTGATGTAGAAGCTGCAGCAAGTTATCCAGAAGTTTTAGCTAAGATCATTGACGAAGGCGGCTGCACTAAACAACAGATCTTCAATGTAGATGAAACAGCCTTCTATTGGAAGAAGATGCCATCTAGGACTTTCATAGCTAGAGAGGAGAAATCAACACCTGGTTTCAAAGCCTCAAAGGACAGGCTGACTCTCTTGTTAAAGACTAATGCAGCTGGTGAAATTAGCTGCATTTACCATTCTGAAAATCCTAGGACCCTTAAGAATTATGTGAAATTGATTCTTCCTTTGCTATACAATGCAACAGCAAAGCCTGGATGACAGCACAGCATGGTTGACTGAATATTTTAAGCCCACTGTTGAGGCCTACTGCTTAGGAAAGAAGATTCCTTTCAAAATATTACTGTTCATTGAGAATGAACCTGGTCACCCAGGAGCTCTGATGGAGATGTGCAAGGAAGTTAATATTGTTTTCATGCCTGCTAACACAACATCCATTCTGCAGCTCATGGATCAAGGAGTAATTTTGACTTTCAAGTCTTAGTATTTAAGAAATATATTTCATAAGCCCTAGCTGCCATATATAGTTATTCCTGTAATAGATCTGGGCAAGGTAAATGGAAAACCTTCTGGAAAGGATTCACCATTCTAGAGGTCATTAAGAACTTTGTGATTTGTGGGAGGAGCTCAAAATATACACATTAACAGAAGTTTGGAAGAAGTTTATTCCAATCTTCATGGATGACTTTGAGGGGTTCAAGACTTCAGTGGAGGAAGTAACTGAAGATGTGGTGGAAATAGCAAGATAGCTAGAACTAGAAGTGGAGCCTGAAGGTGTGACTGAATTGCTGCAACCTCATGATGAACTTGAATGAATGAGGAGGTGCTTCTTATGCATGAGCAAAGAAAATGATTTTGTGAGAGGGGATCTACTCCTGGTGAAGATGCAGTGAGCCTTGTTGAAACGACAACAAAGAAATTTTTATTTTATTTTATTTTTAACTTGGCCTGGTAATTTGCATTTAGGGGATTTAGAATATTATGTAAACTTAGTTGATTACACAACAGCAAAGTTTGAGAAGATTAACTACAATTTTGAAAGAAGTTCTACTATGGGTAAAATGCAATCAAATAGCATCACATGCTATAGAGAAATCTTTCATAAAAGGAAGAGACCATCAAAGCCGCAAACTTTTTTGTCTTATTTTAAGAATTTGTTACAGCCACCCCAGTCTTCAGCAACACCACCATGATCAGTCAGCAGCATGAACAATGAAGCAAGACCCTCCACCAGCAGGAAGATTACAACTCATTAAAGACTCTTAGGAATGAATAAATTATTTTTAAATTAAGACATATATATTGTTGTTTTAGACATAATGCTGTTGCATACTTAACAGACTATATATAGTATAAACATAACATTTTTTTGAGATGGGTCTTGCTCTGTCACCCAGGCTATCACGCAGTGAAGCCATCTTGGCTCGCTGCAACCTCTGCCTCCCAGGTTCAAGTGATTCTCCTGCCTCAACCTCCCATGTAGCTGGGATTGCAGGTGTAAGCCACCATGCCTGACTAGTTTTTGTATTTTTAGTAGAGATGGGGTTTTGCCCTGTTGGTCAGACTGGCCTCAAGTGATCCACCTGCCTTGGCTTCCCAAAGTGCTGAGATTACAGGCACGAGTCACCGTTCCCATCCTAAACATAACTTTTATATGCATTGAGAAATGAAAAAATATGTGTGACTCGCTTTATCGTGATATTCACTTTATTGTAGTAGTCGGAAACCAAATCCACAATATCTCCAAGGTATCCCCGTAATTGCAATGAAAAAGAATACACTTCTGATAATCACAATAACATGAATGCATATCACTGGTATTATGCTAAGCAAAAGAAGTCAGATACACAAGAACATGTACTGTATGTTTCCATTTATATGAAGTTTAGAATAGCCTAAAGCAACCAATGGTGATAGAAATCAGAACGGTGGTTACCTGATGGTGGAGTCTGACCACAAAGGAGGGTCCATAGGAACTTTCTGGAGTGATGGAACTGTTCTGTATCTCAATTGAGTTAGTAATTAGATAGACGATACACTTACCAAAATTTATCACCTTATACATTAAAATGGATTCATTTTATTGTATATAAATTAGACCTCAATAAATTGACTTCTTAAAAAATAGCTAAAATTAATAACTATGTTCAATTGAAGATGGAATGGATGATGTACTGATAAAGACAAGAAACCTACCCCAAAATAAGGATCTTGAGAATTCCCATTCACACGGGCTTGGTAGAAACTTCTAGGTTGGGCACGGTGGCTCACACCTATAATCCCAGAACTTTGGGAAGCTGATGCTGGTGGATTGCTTGAGCCCAGGAGCTGGAGGCCAGCCTGGGCAACATGGTGAAATCCCATCTCTACAAAAAATACAAAAAAATTACCCAGGTGTGATGGCACATACCCGTGATCCTAGCTACTTGGGAGGTTAAGGTGGGAGGCTCGCTTGAGCCTGGGAAGCATAGGTTGCAGCAAGCCAAGATCACCTCACTGCACCGGGCAACAGAGTAAGACCCCATCTCAAAAAAAGAAAGAAAGAAAAATTTCTGACTCTTCATGGCAGTCAGTTTTGCTAGCAGCTAACCAAGTTAACTGCAGCACATGCTAGTGACATGTTATCTGTCGCTTATGAATGCTCCTCTTTAGAAGCTGTCGATATCTCATGCAGAGGAGCCCTTGATCATAAATGAAATGCAAGTCCTTGGGCTGTGCACTCAGCCCTTAGATATAATACATGACTTGCCTCTGGGGATCTGCCTGAGGCCACCATGTGGAGCTTCTCCATACCATACTTTGAGAATCACGGCAGTATCCATGCTGTCTTCCACGCCAGGAACACTCAGACATCGGCCAGTCTCCAGGGTGTAAGACAAACCTCAACAACACCCCTGCCTCCCCTGCCTCCGCTGCCTCCGCTACCTCCCCTGCCTCCCCTGCCTCCCCTGCCTCCGGGGTGCTTTGTGTCCTATGACCCAGCAACGCGAGCAAAGAGTTTGCTGTGAGGAGTCTTCGTGCATCTCCAGTCCATACCTGGGTTGTGGTCATCAAATACACATTTCCTGGCTTGTGACCTACCCTTACACAGCCTGGTGGGCACCCACTTTCTGTCTCACCTGAAGGCTGACTCACTCTGCCTCACACAGGCGGGGGCCAAGGAGGCCAGATCTCCCGAGGCATGTCTTCTCCGGGGCAAGTGCCACTCCATGGAGAGTGCAGCCTGGGCCCATCAGATGACCACGAGGCAGCCCCTCTTCACCCTTTTTCTCTCTCTGGACGGAGCAACCCTGGCTCACAAAGAAGGCTGGAGCAGGTGTCCCAAATCTATGCAGAATCAGACAAAGAAGCAAACTCACTTGAGCCTGGGAGGTGGAGGTTGCAGTGAGCCAAGGCTCCCCCTTACCATGTGTGGATGCAGACATACAAGTGGAGGACATGAACCTCGGGTCCAAACACTTCTGAGTCGCACATGAAGCTGCATGTATAGGCCAGGCTACACTCTAGGCCCTGCCGCCTAGAAACATCAGCTTGCTCCCTCAGAATCAGCCTCCGGCCAGAAGCTACACAAGCCCTAAGTCACAGCATACATCAGCTGGGCCCAGCTCCAGGCTCCTGGGTGGTGACTGACCTGCTCCAGCACAGGAGGGGTGGACCAGTTAGCTTCCCAGACCCAGACAGGCAGGTGCTGTCATCTACCATCTCTAGATTTCCTGGCAGCTCCAAGAGATTCCTGAGCAAAAGGCATTGGGAATGGGGCCATCGTGGTTGTCTGGAGAACCTGGCCTGCCAGATACCCACTTTAGTTGGTTCGGGGACAGGGCCGACTTGGGACTGCAGCAGCCCCGTCATCTGCTAGCTGTCAGGGGCAGGATCAGCAGGGTGGGTGGCGGCCCTCGTGGAGGATCATCAGTCAGTGCACTCAGGGGAGTGCCATGGGATGCGGATGGTCTCAGGGGCCCTCTGAGGTGGCTCCGCAGGTACTTGGAGAGCTTTTGAGTGACTCTCCTCCTGCTGGGTGCAGTCTCCAGATGCAGGACAATGAAGAAGCCAGGTGTGAGTGTCCTTGAGGTTGGAGTCAGCCAGCAGCAGCATTCCTACCTGTCTCTGGCTCACATCCCAACTAAGGAAGCATCCTCCTGTCCCGCCATTGACTCTGCATGCTCCCGGAGGAAAGGGGCCACCTACCCTTCTTTATCAATCCCAGACTAATCTTCACAAGGACATAAATAAAACAATGGTTTCGAAGGCTTTAGGGGTTTGGTTTTGTTAAGTGCGTTGTATCTGTTACTTTAAATAAATATTTATATAAGCTAGTTCTCTCTCTCTCTTTTTTTTTTCCCAAAATGGAGTCTCGCTCTGTTACCCAGTCTAGAGTGTAATGGCGTGATCTCAGCTCACTGCAACCTCCGCCTCCCAGGTTCAAGCGATTCTCCTGCCTCAGCCTCCCAAGTAGCTGGGATTACAGGTGTCTGCCACCACATCCGGCTAATTTTTGTATTTTTAGCAGAGATGGGGTTTCGCCATGTTGACCATGATGGTCTCAAACTCCTGACCTCGTGATCCACCCACCTCAGCCTCCCAAAGTGCTGGGATTACAAGTGTTAGCCACCGTACCCAGCCCTGTATAAACTAGTTCTCTTAAAAAGAACAAAGACTTAGCTCTGAAAGGCCTGAATGGAAATCATGATTTTTGTGCACCCAACTATGCATTGTAAAACAATGAAAGTTGTCAGTGAATGCAGAGTGGTCGACCATCAGGCATTGCTGTCTGCTGCAGGGACCCCATCTGTCCCTGGTAAGAAAGGAGATCCTGGGCCTGAAGGGGAAGCCGGACTGGCCAGGCGCCCAGCTGGACCTCACTGGAGTGGCCACTGCAGTTAAGTGAGCCAATAAATTTCCTTTATTACATTATGCTGTTTGAGCTGAATTTCTTTTCATTGTCACCAAAAGGATCTAATAAATACTTACCATCCCAGCAATATCATTTCTAAATAATGTATTCTAAGGAAGTAGTAAATTAAAAAAGAACTCTGTTCTATGGGGGTGAGAAATGACTTCCTACATATGATTCTGAAAGATCGAACTATAAAGGAGGAGATGTATGGTTTGAGACCAACTGAAAGGTAAATATTTCAATTCAGAGATAAAATTAATAGGCAGATAACTGACTGAAGGATGACCTCAGCACATATAACAAGGAAAATTAAGCCTAGAATGTACAATGAAAAAACAGAAGGTGGTAAAGACTATGAAAAGTTTATTCACAGATGGAAAAAAAAATGAATAGCTAAAAACACATAATGAAATGTCCCCATGAGTAATCATAAATTAAGTCAGTAAAAATGGTCACTTTGTACCTCTCAAATTGGCCTAAAATTTTAAATGAGATCCTATTGGGGGGTGGGAGGATGCATGAATTTTCATGCACCATTAGTAGGAGTATCAACCGGCAAAGCTAATTAATGGAAATTACTCTGCAGATGTAATGCTACCTAGAAATTCCACTCCAGGGTAAATGCCTCCAATAAACTTGCATACTGGGCCACTAAAAACCTATGTGAGGATGTTCCTCACGGCATTGCTTATAATAGCATAAAGTTAGGAATGATCTGAAAGTCCAGCACCAGGATGGAAAGGCACATGACATTTAGTTCCTGCATGTGATTGAATACATCCCAGAAATGAAAAGGGAGGAAGGAAGCTACACAAATCAACATGAGAAATGCTCAATATATAATGCTGAAGGAAAATTGAGAAGTTCACATTTTAAAACACATAAAGCAATATATATCTTCCACCAGATTACACCTGCATGTAAATAAGGGTCTAGAAAATGGAAGATAGATCAGAAGGACTCACATAAATTGCTCAAAAGCAGGATCTAAGGGGAGTAATGGAGTGAGACTTGGAATATGGGTGAAGAAGAAAAAAACAATAAGCAATGTTTTTTCAAATAGATGAACAAAGATAGAGAGCCCGGAGAGGGAGATAATGCCAGATCCACTCCTGTGTCCCTGAAACACAAAACAAAAACATCACAAACATTCATGACTATTGTTAGAAAAAATGTGAAAGATCGAAAGCTACTTAATCAGCCAAGAATTAAGGGATCAATTAAGTAAATCATGGTACAACTACATGATGAAATAATATGCAGTCCTTAAAAGTTATGCTGCAGAAATCAATCCATCAATATAGAAAGTTATTCATAATGTATTGAGTTAAAAAGCAGATTACCGCTGGGTGCCGTGGCTCACGCCTGTGATCCCTGCACTTTGGGAGGCCGAGGGGGGTGGATCACTTGAGGTCAGGAGTTCGCGACCAACCTGGCCAACATAGTGATACCTCTATAGCTATTAAAAATGCAAAAAAATAGCCAGATGTGGTGGTGGGCACCTGTAACCCCAGTTACTCAGGAGGCTGAGGCAGGAGAATTACTTCAACCCAAGAGGCGGTTGTGGTGAGCTGAGATCATGCCACTGCACTCCAGCCTGGACAACAGAGTGAAACTCCATCTCAAAAAAAAAGCAGACTATAAATAGCATGTGATTGATTTGCACATAACATGGGTAATACTCTGAAAGGACATTCAGAAGTCCTTAAATGCTACCCCTGATTACGAGTGTTTTCCCCATGTTTTCTCCTGAGGTATCTGAATCTTCTAGTATTTCAGCAATGATCACATATTACTTGTATAATAAAGCAATGCTAAGTTTCCAAAATGAGCTTTTATTTAGTAAGATGCTCTGACTTTTGTGCCAACTGTCAAAAATTACTCCTCTGCTCCTTTTTTTAACATATTTTAGTGGTTTCAAGTGTTGGACTATTTTTGTGTCATTCTAGCCTATCAACCCCTAGATGTGCTGATTTCTAGACTAAAAAATCAGCACCTTGAGGTATTAGTAACCTGCAGGTGCTTCCCTAGATGAAGGAAAAGTCTAAATATAGAAAATTTGACCATGAGAATGACCTCACGCAGGTCTGCGATGTGAATGCAAGCAGGTTTTTTTCCTGTGCTCTATGTGTGGGGTGGGGCGTGTGGGCGGATGTCAGGCTACAAGGCAGCTGTCCACTCTGTGCTCACTTTGCTGTCTCTGTTTTGGGGCCATTTGGCACTGTATGCCCACACCATCCTGTTGGATGGAGCCCAAGGGAAAGACCACAGTGGCTAAGGGCACAAAAGCTAGTCTGTGCCAAGAACCTGCACAGCACTCCGATTGCACAGGATGTGACTTGACCCAAGCAGACAGGCTCTCTCCCATAGGAGAACACAGCTGAGAAAAGAGCCTTGCCCAGGACCTACTGGAGACGTTCCCCAGACTTACAAAAATAACTTCCCCAGAGCCAGAAGGGATGCCACTTCACATGGGTGTCCTCCTCCCAACCAAAGATTGAGTCACAGCCCAGGACATGGTCTCCAACATGACCTTGAAGTGCTTGTTGCCCAGTAGTGTCCTTTTTGCAGGTTTAAATGGCTATAGGGGGAGTATTTTTGTAATTTCCTTTAAAGGGTTTAAGCTCAGTAGTATAATCCAGCCTTAAATATTTCATCACCATTTAAATAAGAATTCTCCCATTCTACACCAAAGGAGGGAGGGGTTCTAAGCTTGCCTTGAAATTCTCAGCTAAGTTAGGCAGAGTTTTGAGCTTGTAAATGTGTCTATGGAGAAAGAAGAGAAACTCATTTGGGGAGGGGAAGAAGGGAGGGAGAAGAAGGCTGGTTCCAGGAAAGGAAAACAGCTCAGTTGGGAGAAAGTGCGGCCTTTCAGAGCAGGCATATGATTCCAACCTACACCCAAATCACCACACATCCTACATCTTAAACCACAAATCCATCACAAAAACAAAGTGTGGTTTGAAATATACGGAGGAGTTGGGTGTCCACCAGATGTCTCATCTGGCTAAAAGAAGAGCCTCTAGAAACATCTCAGCTAGTTTTAATAACAAGTCCACACTAAGATGGCCAAGACTAGGAGAGGAGCTGCCACTGCTGATACAAGGCTGAGCAACACAAGAGAGCTAATGAGTGAGGCGGAAATGACAGAACTTCAAAGAGAGCCACCTCAGCATCCATCATAGCCAGGACGGGAACTGTGCAAGGCCAGTGTCACAGCTGACCTAAGCTGAGGAACTGTGACTTGAACAAACATCGCCAAAGAGGAATAGACCCTACTGAGTAAGGGGGCTTCAGATTTTTTAAATGTTGACCAGGACTAAGTAAAGCACTATAGAAAACTTTCCTTTTTTTTTTCTTTTTTTTTTTTTTTTTGAGGCAGGATCTCGCTCTGTCACCCAGACTAGAGTGCAGTGGCACGATCACGGCTCACTGCAACCTCCTCACCTGGCCTCCAGCAATCCTCCCACCTCAGCCTCCCAAGTAGCTGGAGCCACAGGCATGTGCCACCACATCTGGTTAATTTTATATTTTTGGTATAGACAAGGTTTCACCATGTTCCCCAGGCTGGTCTCAAACTCCTAAACTCAAGCAATCCACCCGCCTTGGCCTCCTAAAAGCCTGGGATTGCAGGTGTGAACCACTACACATGGCCGGAATCCATCCTTTATGTTGACATTGGTTTTTTGCAGGTTTAAATGGCTATAGGCTACAGTTAATCAATGTTCTGTGGATATAATTTTGCCACAGCTCTTCATGATTGCATGAACTATCATCTGGGTCAGATTGTAAACTCTTCACCCTAACAATATCGTGAAGATTTGGGGACCCTCCTGAGGATGTTCCCCAGATTCGGCGTTCTGATCATCTGCTCCTCCAATCTCCCTATCAAGCTGAGTGTGGTGGCGCACACCTGTAGTCCCAGCTACTCGGGAGGCTGAGGCAGAAGAATTGCTTGAACCTGAGAGACGAAGATTGCAGTGAGCCAAGATTGTGCCACTGCACTCCAGCTTGGGTGACAGAGCGAGTCTCCATCTCCAAAAAACAAAAACAAAAAACAACCAAAAAAATACAGAAGACCGATCATGTAGACAGGATTCCCTGTTGGAGGGGGACACTTGCTGGTTGCTAATGACAGCCTTACAAACAACTCTTTAATAATAATAAGCTCTTAAATTTTTCAGAAAGCATGCAAAATTTTCTATATCCATTCCCTTTCCATTTCAGCTATGTTTATTTTGTACCTTCTTTCACCTTCGTGTTCTGCATCTCCGTCTCCTTCAGTGTTGGACAGAATGGTCCCCTTTCCCGGATACTTCACTATTCTGCAATGTAGCACAACTTTGTCCTGTTTAATTCACTCCCACAAACATTTTTTTTTTTTGCGTGCCAACTATGTGTCTGGTGTTGAGCTAGAATCTGAACATACAGAAACGTATAAGGCGGGGGTCCCTGTTCTCAATAAACTTATAGGATAGAGAAACTTTCTATGTGCTCAGGTGGGCTGTCAGAGAGGCAGGTTTCTGAACATCAAATGCAATTTGGCCTCCTTGAAAAATGTCCTGTTGTGGAAAGACTTGGAGACAGTCCCCATGATCTCCACCTCCTGGTGTTGGCACTTCCTGTGGTCCCCTCTCCTTGGGTGTGGGCAGGACCTGTCACTTGCTTCCAAGTAACAGAATATGGCAAAGGTGATGGGATGTCACTCTGTGACTACGCAACATTATGTGAGACTCTCGTAACAGACCAGACCCCAAGCCAGTACACTGCTGCTTTCCTTTGCTGGAAATGCTCTTCGCCGGGGAAGTAAGCAACTCCACACGCAGAGGTCACATGTCACCTCTCAGTGAACCCTGTTCTGACCACCCTGACCTCACGCTGTTCCACTCCAGCACTCCCTGTCCTGTTCCCTACTTTCAACACATGTCACCATCTGACAAACCGATGTTTGACGTATGTGTTTAGTGTCTGCCTCTCCTAAACAGAGTGCTCATCCCATGAAGTCAGGTACTTGGACTTGTTGACTGACATTTCCCCAGAACATGCATTTTTTCATTGAGTGCATTCAATAACTATTTACTAAATTACTAGGTTAATTAATTGAATTGATATTATTGCTATTATTTTATTGTCCTTCAATGGAGCTATTCGTCATCTTCGTCTCTAGACTATAGCTTCTTGAGGGCAAAGACTGTATGAGAAAAATTTCAGATTCCCTAAATACTTAGCATATTGATGAATAAATGAATGAGCAAATGAACAAACGAATCATCTAGGGACCAAAGGCAAATAGCACATTAGAAGTGCGGGCCTATTAGAATGATTTTCACTGGAGTCTCAGAATTTATTCTTATTGCAGCCACTCAGGCTTGTATTTCAACCACTTATAAAAGGAGTAGGCCCAGTTATTTAATTTTTTTAATTCAATACAATTCAGAGTTTTTCAAAATGGCAATTCTTTTTTTGTAGAAATTCAAAAGTCAATTCTAAATTTAATTTGGAAAGGAAAAGGACCTAGAAGAGCCAAAATCATTTTGAAAAAGAAGAATAAAATCAGACAGAATATTTACGTTATCTGATTTCAAGGTTTACTATAAAGCTACAGTTATCAAGATAGTGTGGTATTGACAAAAATATAGAGCTAGAGATCAATACAGCAAGAGAAAATTGAACCACTCATACGTTTAATTAATTTGGAGGGGTGCATGTGATAATTTAATATATTCATATAGTTTGCAAAAATCAAACCAGTGTGGCTGGAATGTCCATCACCTCAAGTATTTGTCTATTCTTTGTGTTAGAACCATTTGAATTCTCTTCAAGCTATTTTGAAGTGTACGATAGATCAGGTGAGCATGCAGCCTAGATCCCTCATGTGCAGTTCTCCTGTGAGAATCTGACGCCTCCCGCTGATCTGACAGGAGGCAGAGCTCAGGCAGTAATGTGTGCTCACCAACCGCTCATGTTCTGCTGTGCAGCCCTGTTCCTAACAGGCCACGGACTGATACCGGTCTACAGCCCAGGGGACCCCTGCTATAGATTATTGTAAACTAAAGTCACCTTCCCGATCTAACGCTAGGTCCTATTTCTTCTATAAAACTGTATATTTGTACCAATTAATCAATTTCTTTTCATTCCCATCTCCCCACTACCCTTCCACCATGTGCTCTCTATCTTCATGAGAGCCACTTTTTAAGCTCCTATGTATGAGTAAGAATATTTAATATGTGTCTTTTTGTGCCTGGCTTAATGTAATGACCTCTAGCTCTGTCCATGTTGCTGCAAATGACAGGACTTCATTCTTTTTCATGGCTAAATAATATTCCATTGTGTATGTACACCACATTTTCTTCATTGCATGGCAATTTTTTTTTTTTTTTTGAGACAGGGTCTCAATCAGTCACCCAGGCTGGATTGCAATGGCTTGGTCATAGCTCACCGCAGCCTTGAACTCCCAGGCTCAGGTTATCCTCCTACCTCGGCCTTCTGAGTAGCTGGAATTATAGGCACATGCCACTCTGTTTGCTAACTTTTTTATTTTTTATTTTTTGTAGAGACAGAGTCTTGCTGTGTTGTGAGGATTGGTCTGGAACTCCTGGGCTCAAGTGATTCTTTCACCTTGGCCTCCCAAAGTGCTGGAATTACAGAAGTGAGCCACCATACCTGGGTTTGGCAAGTCTTGAAAAATTTTCCTGGTATCAAGTAAGCTTGGGGAATTCTAGCTTAACATGTTTGATCAACCTTATTGGCAAAACTTACAGAAGCCTTTAAAATGCTAATATATTCATTGTAAATGAATCATCAATATTCACAATTGCTTTTCTTTCTTTCTTGTTTTTTTAACCACAGAGTGTTGTGCCCATGAAATAGCCATAGACATTCTGCGGTACTAGTGTTTCATAGAAGAGAGTTTAGGAAATGTCTTTCCAACTTATAGGGGAGAAATTAGCGGTAACACGTCTTTTCCTCATAGCCCATGGCCTTGTAAATTGGAAAACTATGTTAACTTTCTGGTTGCAAAAGAACTGCAGTGTAAATGGTCAGGAAGAATCCAATATTATTTTTAAATAATAATAATAATCTTTTCAAACGTCTGCAGGTTTCAAGGTAAGGAAAAAAAATGAAGAAAGTAGAAAAATTCCAACCTCCAGGTACAAATGCACAGAAAGGAGAAAAAAATCTCACTCTCCTTTGAGAGTAAATCATGTCTGATATGTTACGGAATCTCTCTCTCCTCTCTCTCTCTCTCTCTCTCTCTCTCTCTCTCTCTCTGTGTGTGTGTGTGTGTGTGTGTGTGTGTGTGTGTGTGTCTCTCTCTCCCTCCCTCCCCCCCTCCTTCCTCTCTTATTTTTTCTCAGGCTCAAGTGACTGCTAAGGTGGAGAACAAGCTTCAAGCCCATAGACACAAGGCTGGGCTTCAAACCTGTTTCTGCCCATCCTCAGAGCCCTCCAAAGTCATCCCCAATACCACATGCCCACCCCCACCCTGCCACGGCACAGGTTGCCAAGCCCTGAGTTAAAAATAATGGCAGGAAAACGATAATTGAAGGAAAGTCATTAAACACACACACGCACGCACACGTGCACAACCAAGGTTCAATGTCACTGGACATCTTTTCTGCTTTCTGTGAGGAGCGCTTATTTGCAGAGCTGTTTCACTTCCGGCACGTGGCATGGTGCTGGCACTGCCACCCCGCTTCTTCCTGGAGGGGTTTGAAATATCAAAGTCTGCCACCTCTGTGGCTGCGAGAAAGGGAGGCTTGGCTGAGTTGTTCCATCAACAGCTTTAATCAAAATAGCACAGTCCAGTTACATAACCATGCACATGCAGAGAGAGTTTGGGGAAAATGTAAACCTAAATACCCGCCGTGTTTTGGTGCTTTTAAATCTAAAGCCCTTTGGCAGTAAAGGCTCATGATAAGCAAAGATGCACAGGAAAGGCACACAGTGGCAGCCCCCGCAGCTGCAGAGGAAATGGGAAATGCAGGCTGAATGCAAGTCATGAGACATTAGCTGTCAGGATAAGAAGTTTGGCTCTGGAATTTTTCTATCTCCTCTACATACCCTTTCCACATTTTTGATAATATTTATTGTTTTTGTATTTAGGGAGAAAGGAAAATAAGGTTTTAAAAAAATCGGGCAGCTCAAGCACCTCTTTTCTACAATCACAAAATAATATTTTAAGAATACTGTTGTATATTCTGTTACATTATTTGCATTATCAGTTGTGTAGTAAGCTATGGAAAATGGATCTAATGATGGAAGGCAAAAGAAATGTAGCTATTCCTAGTGTGTAACGGGTTTCTCTTATGCATCCTTGCCTTGCCATCTGGGCTCATTTGTGGGGATTCACTAAAGTGGATCTGCTCGTCTGTCATGTTTTCAGTGGCATAGAAAAGGTGTAAACCCCCAGCCCATGTGCATGTAACCTCTACCAAAGAATGGAACTTTCCCTGAAAAGCAGGTCATAGGAGGAGCCCCGAGAGTGTCCCACAGAGATTGAGGGATGCCTGAAGAAAGGAAGACTGCCCATCCCTGCTTTGGGCGGTGGCTGGAGAAGCAGACATGCTGGTTCCCCGTCTGTCTGAGCAGGAGTAAAGGACAGTCGGTGCCACATGAAAGGCCAGAGAGGGGCCCGCTAGCAGCAGCAATTCTCCCCAGTGTCTCCCAGCAGGGACACCTGAGCTTCCTGGGAATCGGGGACCGTCCGGTACCTTGGGCCCTTGCCACGGGAGGCTAGGAGGTGGATGGCATGGGCAACCCCCAAGTGGATAGAGAGCAAGTGGGAGTCTGAAGACTGGGTAGTAAGGGGGCGCAGCCAAACCCGAGGGTTTGGACATACACAGGGCACCCATACAGCTGCCAAGCCTAGGCGGGCGCAAACAGCAGCACCAGGTAAGCAGAGACCTGGGCTCTTCCTCCATCCCTTCTCCCAGACACCAAAATGCTGGAAAGAAAGGGAGACCCAGGAGATGGGGAGGAGGCGAGAAGGGGACATTCCGTTGCAGGCCCCTTAGGACGATGCCTGGTGGGGGCTGGGGCTGACAGGGAAGACAGGAGCTGGATATGAGACTGCAGGGTCAAACGGGACTGTACTGAGCTTCTCCATATCTGAAAGGCCGGGATGCTGCAGGGTCCTCCCAAGGAGCTGTTAGATGAAAAAGGGTGAATCAATGCAAAATACAGGGGCTAAAAGGCAAATCAAATCACAATTTACCCTCAAATAATTTCAGACGTCTTCATGTATAGAGTAGCTAACAACAGTAGAACCATAATTCCTCTCTCCCATGCTTCATGCTGTCACTCATTTACCTTTCTACATGCTGTAAACACACGGTTACATTGATGCTACTTTATTTATTTATTTGTTATTTATTTATTATTATTATTATTTTTTAAGACAGAGTCTCACTCTGTCGCCCAAGCTGGAGTGCAGTGGCGCAATCTTAGCTCACTGCAACCTCCACCTCCCGGCTTCAAGCAGTTCTCCCTGCCTCAGCCTCTTGGGTAACTGGGATTACAGGCACTTGCCACCACACCTGGCTGATTTTTGTATTTGTGGTAGAGACGGGGTTTCACCATGTTGTCCAGGCTGGTCTTGAACTCCGACCTCCAGTGATCCACCTGCCTCGGCCTCCCAAAGTGCTGGGATTACAGGCATGAGCCACCACGCCTGGTCCATCGCTACTACTTTTGCTGTAAACAGTCAATTATCTTCTCGTGATTAAAAATAAGAAAAAACATGTGCATTTTCTTTTTACTTTCATTCTTACAATTTTTATTTCCTGTGTCAATCCATAAGCTCTTCCTAATCCTTCTGCCTGAAGAACTTCCTTTGCCATTTCTTTTGGTAAAGGTCTGCTTGTAATGAATTCTCTCAGGTCTTGTTTTTTTGGGGGGGAAAAAAATGCTCTATCTTCTTCATTTCTAAAAGGCATTTCCCTAGGTACAGAGCTCAGAGTTGACAGGTTTAGGGTTTTTTCTTTCACTTCAACAATATCACTTCAGGCTGGGCAAGGTAGCTCACATCTGTAATCCTAGCACTTTGGGAGGCTGAGACGGGCGGATCACTTGAGCTCAGGAGTTTGAGACCAGCCTGGCCAACATGGTGAAACCCCATCTCTACTAGAAATACAAAAATTAGCCAGGAGGGTGCCTGCAATCCCAGCTACATGGGAGGCTGATGCAGGGGAAGCAATTGAACCAGAGCGGCAAAGGTTGCAGTGATCCAAGATCATACCACTGTACTCCAGCCTGGGCAACAGAGCCAGAATGTCTCAAAAAAAAAAAAAAATCACTTTTTTGTCTTTTAGCTTTTTTTTGTTTCTGAGACAGAGTCTCACTCTGTCACCAGGCTGGAGTGCAGTGTCGAAATCTTGGGTCAGTCAACCTCCGCCTCCCGGTTTAAGTGATTCCCCTGCCTCAGCCTCCTAAGTAGCTGGGACTACAGGCGCACGCCACCGTGTCTGGCTGATTTTTTTGTGTGTTTTAGTAGAGAGAAGGTTTTCACCATGTTGACCAGGGTCATCTTGATCTTCTGACCTCATGATCTGCCTGCCTTGGCCTCCCAAAGTGCTGGGATTACAGGTGTGAGCCACCATGCCCGACCTATCTTTTAGCTTTCTTACCTTCTGGAGAGAAGTCTGCCATAATTCTTTTTTTTTTTTTTTTTTTTTTGGAAATATACTCCCTTCTCCTACCATGGGCCTTCACTATTGTTTTTTTGTTTTTTTTTTTTTTTTGATTCCTTGTTTTTCAGCAGTTTAAATATGTTGAGTGTAGGTGTGGCTTTTTGTTTGGTTTGTCATTTATCCTGCTTGGTATTCTCTGAGCTTCTTGACCATGTAGATTAAGGTCTTCTATGCTTTCTAGAAAGTTCTCTGCTGTTATCTCTTTAAATATTTCTTCTGTCTGTTCTCTCCTCTCTTCTCTTTCTGGGATTTCAATTGCACACCTGTTAGATCACATGATATTACCATCTTGCAGCTCTTGGCTATTCTCTTCTCTTTTTTTTCTTTCTTTCTTTTTTTTTTTTTTTTTTTGTGAGATGGGGTTTCACTCTTGTTGCCCAGACCAGAGTGCAATGGTGCCATCTCGGCTCACTGCAACCTCCACCTCCTGGGTTCAAGCCATTCTCCTGTCTCAGCATCCCAAGTAGCTGGAGTTAGGCACCTACCACCACACCTGGCTAATTTTTGTATTTTTAGTAGAGACAGGGTTCACTGTGTTGGTCAGGCTGGTCTCAGACTCCTGACCTCAGGTGATCCTCCTGCCTCAGCCTCCCAAAGTGCTGGGATTACAGGCATGAGCCACTGCACCCAGCTTGACTGTTCTCTTCTGTTTGATTTTTTTTCTCTGTGTTTCAGTTTGGGTGAATTTTTATTCACCTATCCTCAGGTTTAGGGAGGTTTTTTTCTCAGCTACATGAAGCTGTTTGATGAACCTGTCAATGGCATTTCTCATATCTGTTGCCATAGGTTTTTTTTCTCTAAAATTTCCCTTTGATTCTCTCTAATAGGTCCCATCTCTGTACTGAAATGCCACATCTATTCACCTACATTATACAGTTTCCATTTGAGCTTTCATATACTAATCATGGTTCTTTTAAATTTCCTCTCTGATAGCTCCAACTTCTGGGGTTATCTCTAGATCTGGCTTTACTGATTGCTTAGCCTCTTAACAGTAAGCTGGTTTTTCTTGACTTTGTTATGTGTTTTGTGGTTTGGGGTTGAAAACTGACCTTCCTACGCAGGCCAGCAAAGGCTGAGGTTCATCTTATTGCATTGTGCCTGGAGACAGACATGCCTTTGTTAGATATAGTGAACCCCGAGTTTCCCTTCAGAGAATCAGCATGTCAGTATGTTCAGCTCTCTTATTCTTTAATTCTCTATTTTAAAGTTTAACTTCCTTGTAGTTCCAGTAAACAACTTTCTCCACCAGTTCTAATCAGTGATTCACATCTGTTGCCCTGGGCCCAGGCTCCATCCTGACTCATCCAGGTCACCTGCTTCAGTCACCTGCTCCAGTCACCTTCTTTAACTCAGCCAGGTCACCCCTGGCTACCTGCTCTGACCTGCCCATAACCATCCTTCCCTCCAAACCACCCACCCTGCCACTCCAGTTCAGACCCCTGCTCTCTTTAAAATAGCCAGTCGGGATGAGTCTAGCTTGTGCGGTCTGACCGTAGCCAATAGGGGAACAACACCGTACGTAGTAGGGACAACCCCCGTCAGGCATAAGTACCCCTTCCCCTCCTTGTCCAGGCGTGCCCTTGCCATTGTTCCATCTGTGAGCCGCACCCGTCTATAGAAGTAAATTGCCTTGCTGAGGAAATTTATATTCAAGTGCTAATTTATATTCTTTTGTGGCATTGAAAATTCTACTTATAACACTTTTTTCTTCCAGACCTTTGGCTTGAGATGCAGGGTGGGTCAGTCTAGGCAGGAGTTGAACTGGGTTTGAGTCTTGTTGCCATGATTGCCCTCATTGCACCATCAGCTCCAAATTCCTCTGGAAATACCTCCTGCTAGGGCATAGGCTGGGTGGCCAGAGAGTTTTTCTCAAGGTCAGTGCGGCATCTCAGTGTTGGACTTTTCCTGAGATGCTTGCCTCAGATGATGCCTCTCCCTCCTTCTTGTCACTCTCCCAGTGGAAATGCCAGAGGTATTGGAACCAGAGGAATCTGTCTTGAATAGGGGCTGGGTACAATGAGGCTGAGACCTACTGGGCTGCATTTCCAGGAGGTTAAGGCATTCTACATCACAGGATGAGATAGGAGGTCAGCACAAGATACAGGTCATAAAGACCTTGCTGATAAAGCAGGTTGCAGTCAAGAAGCCAGCAAAACCCACATAAACTAGAGGTCATCCTCTAGTCATCCTCACTGCTGCACTCCTACCAACCAGCGCCATGACAGTTTACAAATGCCATGGCAACAACAGGAAGTTACCTTATATGGTCTAAAAAGGGGAAACATGAATAACCTACCCCTTGTTTAGCATATAATCAAGAAATAACCATAAAAATGGGCAACCAGCAGTCCTCCAAGTAGCCATTCTTTCATTTCTTTATTTTCCTAGTACATTTGCTTTCACTTTAGGGACTTGCCCTGAATTCTTTCTTGTCCGAGATCCGAGAACCCTCCCTTGGGGTCTGGATGGTGACCCCTGTCCTGCAACAGAGATGCTGCTATTTCTAACCCTGATGTCAGCCTGGGGATCTGAAAGGTTGCTGTCTGTTGCCTTGGTTCGTCCTCAGTCTTAGGCAGACCCTGTGCCCCTGGGTCCGGGTCTGGAGGTGGGGGTCTCTGTGTTCCTGCCCTTGCCCCTACCTCCTGCCTGAGAGGGCCTCCCGTGTTCTGGGCCCAGGATGGTTCCCTGTCCCTTCCCCAGGAATAGAAGGCTTTTTTTCCTGTCTCTTTCCTGCAGACAACATTGCCTTCATCAGCTTTAAACCTCAGTTTCTATTAATTAAAATAATAGGGACAGCAGGGTTTGCTCCTCCACCTCCCCCCAACCCCCCCATCTCCCCACCCCCAGCAGCTTAAGGCTCTGTTTCCCTTGTGAGAAGGTCCCTGGGGGCCTCTGACCTTTCCTTTAGTGGAGCTGTACCTTCCACCCCATCCTCATTTTTCTTGTGAGCAATTGGTGAGGTCCACAGAGAAGAGCCAGAGTGGGTGCAGAGTCCCCTTGTGGCTACAGCTCCCTGGGAGGCAAGGCTCTCAAGGAGAGCCCTCACTCGGGCTTCCACACTCAGTTAAAAGTCCTCGCTGGAATCTTCTCACCTGCTGTGTGTGCCTCCGCTGACCCCACCCCCCCACCGCCGCTTGTTTTTTCCCGTGCTCTGATTAAGACAAGCAGGTGCTCAGGGGCCAGGTCATGCCTCTTTCCAGCCCCAACTTTCAGGCTGACTGGCCGCTGTGGTGGGGTCGGAAAAGCCATGGTTTTGTAGATGTGCTTCTTGGGGTGTGAGCACTGCTGTTTCCACCTTTCTACATCCTACGTGGAACCTGGAAGTCCTCCCATCTTTTTCTGAAAGAAAAAGAATAGAAAGTTGATTAAAAGGATTTAATGTCATCCATTCCCGCAAGCACCCTGAGTTTATTTTATTTATTTATTTATTTATTTATTTATTTATTTATTTATTGAGGCAGAGTCTCACTTTGTTGCCCGGGCTGGAATGCAGTGGTACCATCTCGGCTCACTGCAACCTCTGCCTCCCGGGTTCAAGCAGTTCTCCTGCTTTAGCCTCCCGAGTAGCTGGGACTACAGGCGCATGCCACCACACCTGGCTAATTTTTTATTTTTAGTAGAGATGGGGTTTCGCAGGGTTGGCCAGGCTGGTCTCAAACTCCTGACCTAAAGTGATCAACCCACCTCGGCCTCCCAAAGTGCTAGGATTACAGGTGTAAGCCACTGTGCCTGACCCTATATGGGTTTCTTATATGTTCTTCCAGATAATGTCTATCCACGCAAAATCAGACCCATACATAAATACATGTATAATATATTTAAGTGGGCTGATGCTGTTTTTCACTTATTTTTTCACCAAATAGTGTATCTTGGACATTTTTCCTTACCATAGTAATAAGCATCTATGTTAGTCTTCCAAGTAGCTGTCCAGCAGTCCAGTGAATGACTAAGTTTTATTTAGCCAGTTCTCTAATTGGCAGCTATATAAGTTATTTCTGGATGTTGCAATTATACATAGTACTGTGATAAGTTTGCTTTGTAACTTACAGGCAGGATATTACTCTCTCTGTCTCAGTATTCTCATCTGTATAATGGGAATAGACAAAGTACCTCCCAATAGGTTGTTGTCTGAGTGAAATGAGCTAACAACATAAAGTGCTTAGAACAGCATCTGGCATGTTGTAAACACTCAGTAACTGCCGATTATTATTATTATCATAAACCTTTGTGTTTCTTTGCCAGAATAAATGATACATTTCTGTAAATAAAATTCATGTGTAAGTACAGACATTTAGTTCTGATACATGTAGTCAAAAGTTGTCTTCCTAAACATTGAATCTAAGATACTAAACCTCTCCCGTAAGTGAATGCAAATCAAAACAACAATACAATACCAATTCCTACCTGCCTAACTGTCAAAGATTAAGTCATTGAAAGATGGCGGCATTGGCAAAATTTGGGGGAGAAGACATTCTCATACTAAGTGGCATCTTGTTTAAGATGCTACTTTGCTAATCTGGTCAGGCAGGTCTTGGCATATCTACATGTTAGGTTTTTTAAAATAATCATGCAAAGTCTAGTTTGGCCTTCAATGCTCCAGCAGCTGAGGAGGTCTTGGGCTTTGTCCCTTCCATGAAACAGCCTTTCCCAGATGCCATGAGCCTATTCCTGGAGCCAGATGGTTTCTCATGAGAGGCTCTCGGTTGATTTCCTCTCCTTTAAAGCATGAATTTCCCATCTCAGTGGGTCCACGTGCAGCAACACCAAGGAATAGAGTGAGTGACAGAGGAGGGAAGAGGGGACCCTGCCTTCATGTAGAGGCCCCAAGGCCGAAGGTTAAGAGCAGGCATGCAGCTTCCTCTTCAAGCTACTCCTGGGTGAGCCTGAACGAGTTACCCGTTCTCAACTTTTTCCTCCTCTGTGAAACGAAGACAATCTCAGTTCCCATCTCCAGAGCTGGCTTTCAGGCTATTGACACTAGGAGGGCCATAAAATGTAGAAATGTTTCTATACCAATTGGCAAATAGCCACTGTCCCCATCTCTTGACCTGAACCCTCTCCATGACAACTACCCCCTTCCCCAGGGCTGTCCCACCATTTTCCCACAATGTGGCAACTAGAAGGTTTATGCCCAGCGCACTGGCAGGCTTCCAGGGCCCTGATCTGTCGCTATAACCAAGTCCATTTCCAATTGACCATTGCTTATGCCCTACCAAAGCTGCAGACATTGAACATCACTCCTGTTTTGTCGTGGAGTCACCGGGAATACTCAAGAAGCAACGTGCAGAGCTCACCTGGCAGCTGGAGCAAGCTAACCACCAGGACTGGGTGATGCAGGAACCTAAGCTCTTAGTGTAGCAGAGACAAGCAATGCCAGTGCAGGTGCTGCGCAGTGTGCCCTCCCTCTGGCTTCCCAGCTGGAGTCGTTCTTGCTTGCAGTGTCTTGAAGAGAAAAGCCAAGGAAACCAGAGCCAGAGGTGTCTCACAAAGGGGGACGGGAAAAGAAGGGACGGGAAACAGAGACAGAAAAGGCTCCCGGGCCAGTGTCAGGAAGGGATCTGTGTGGGGGTTAAAGGTTGAAGGTGAGACAGAGCCATCATCTCACAAAAGGTCAGTTTTTACTCAAGAGGAATAAGCCAGGGGCTGATGGCGTGAAGCCAATGACATCTACGTGTCAGGGCTCTTGGCTTGCAGGGGCCTTTCCCAGGACCACAGGAGGGGCCAGGTAGCATGTTAATATGGTCATACACGTTTGTGAAAATGTTGCAAAAGTCAGATTTTTTTTGTTTTTGCTTTTTTGAGACAACATCTCACCCTGTTGCCCAGGCCGGAGTGAGGTCACACAATCATACCTCACTGCAGCCTCCCCGGCCTCCCAAGCAGCTGGGACTACAGGTGTGCACCAACACACCTGGCTATTTTTATTTTTTAAGTTTTGAAGAGACAGGGTCTCGATATGTTGCCCAGGCTGGTCTCAAACTCCTGGGCTCAAGCAATCCTCCTGCCACAGCCTCCCGGAATGTTGGGATTACAGATGTGAGCCACTGTGC
>NW_022436950.1:4832700-4846829 GCF_009761245.1 Sapajus apella | reverse complement strand
CCTCTCTCTCTCTCTCTCTCTCTCTCTCTCTCTCTCTCTCTCTCTCTCTCATCCTTCCCTCTGTCTGCCTCTCCTCATGCTGGTGGCATTAGGCTGCTGTGGGCAGTTTGGAGATCTGACTGAGAGGAAATTGACTTGGTGATATATTCGGTTGGAGTTTGATGGGTTATTTATGAATATCTGGCTTGTGGTGACCTTTTGTACATGGTTATGGTACTTCTAGCCGTCGCTGCGTGGAAATAGCTACCAGGAATAATCCTGTCGCCCACTCTGTGGCTCACCTGATGTACCTGGTGTACTGACTGGGCCATCATTTACTGACTTGTGGGTTTCCACCACACTTAGATTCCCAGCACTCAAAACATGTGGGTGGAACGGTAAACTTTAAACTTGTGTTTAAAGTCAGAGGCTGTAGCTGTCTGTGGGCAACTCTCCCAGCCACTACGTGTGTAAAATCATAAGCTGAGGTCTCTGTGCTCATGGCGGCTACCTCCAGGGGCCTTCCTCTCTTACAAGGAACGTAGCCCTTAATGCTGCACATGCAGCTGTAAATGGACAAAGTTTTCCTTTAGCCATGGGAGTTGTGTGAACAGAACTTACCAGAATTTCGGTGTAAATGCACACTGACCTGCAGCAGTGATAAAACAGCAGGCACACCTGTGGATAAAGATACATTGTGCACACCAACCTTTATATCGTGTTTTCACATATCAGATGCATCTTGTCCTTACAAAGTCTTTTGGCTCTAGATGACACAGCATGCAAATTGCTACCCACGCAGCAAAATGGACTAGATGAACAAGGTTTCATTGAAAGCATATTTTTTTTGGAGATGGAATTTCACTCTTTTTTTGTTTGTTTGTTTGAGAGGGAGTCTCACTCTGTCATCCAGGCTGGAGTGCAGTGGCGCAATCTCAGCTCACTGCAACATCTGCCTCCCGGGTTCAAGCGATTCTCCTGCCTCAGCCTCCTGAATTGCTGGGACTACAGGTGCCTGCCATCACACCTGGATAATTTTTGTATTTTTAGTAGAGATGGAGTTTCACCATGTTGGCCAGGCTGGTCTTGAACTCCTGACTTCCAGTGATCTGCCCACCTTGGCCTCCCAAAGTGGTGGAATTATAGGTGTACACCAATATGCCCAGCCCAAATCATAATATTTTTCTGTAAGTCACTGTGTGTGGTATGAGAGCAATTCCATTTCAAAATTGGGTATAATCAAAAATCTCTTGTACTTTCTTTACTTTTTAAATTAATATTCATTTTGGTGCCAAATTTTCGTAATTTTTGTACCTAATATTCATAATTTTGCATCCTTTTCAATGAGACTCTCCAAAATTATGCTTCAGGCTCCACAAAATCTGCATGAAATCCCCTGCATGAAGCCATGAGGAGAGAAAATGGTTTCCTTTAAACTTTGTATTTTGAATTAATTTTAAACATTAAAAAAGGTATACAGATAGTATACTGTGCTTCCAACTAATGCTAACACAACTGTAGTTTAATCAAGAACAGGAAATTAATATTGCTTGGTATTATTAACCAAACTACAGTCCTTATTAGAATCTCACAAATTTTTCCATGAACATGTTTTTCTGCCCCAAGACCTCCCTGAGGAGCCCGTGTTGCATTTCATTAGTTCTTACCAATCTCCTCCAATGTGTCACAGTTCCTGAGTCTTTCCCCATCTTTCCCAACCTTGACATTTTTGGAGAATATTGATCAGTTACTCTCTAGAATGTTCTTCAGTTTAGGTTTGGCCAATGTTTCCTCATGATTGGTGCAAGGTTGTACGTTTTTAGCAATAATGTGCCAAAAAAATGACATTACATCCTTTCGGTGCATCTTATCAAGGAGTTCCTGATGCCAGAATGTGCACGTTTACCTTGATCGTGTTGTTAAGTTGGTGTCTGCCAGCCTTCACCATTCTAAGTTACTATCTTTCTCTCCTTGGTAGTTGATTAGTATCTTCTGGGAGATTCTTGGAGACTATACAAACTCTATTTCTCCTGTAACTTTCTAATTTTAATTTAAAACTACTTGGTTTTAGTTAAACCACTTAGTAGTTTCTAGATTTAGTTTAGTGGTTTCCAAAAACTACTAATTTTAGTATCAATGGGGCTCTTTATGTGCAGCAGTTATTACTGAGGTGTTTGCTTAATGCTCTCCTCTACTTCCTTTTATTTCTCTTCAGTAATTGAAATGCTATTGTCCCCCATTTATTCACCTATTTATGTAATTGTTCACTTATGCCATTACAAACTCATGATGGCATTTATTTATTTGGAGAAGTTTTACTCTTCTTGCCCAGGCTGGAGTGCAATGGCGCAAACTCCGCCTCCTGGGTTCCAGCGATTCTCCTGCCTCAGCCTTCTGAGTAGCTGGGATTACAGGCATGTGCCATCATGCCTGGTTAATTTTGTATTTTTAATAGAGACAGCGTTTCTCCATGTTGGTCAGGGTGGTCTCGAACTCCCAACCTCAGGTGATCCACCTGCCTCAGCCTCCCAAAGTGCGGGGATTGCAGGCATGCGCCACCATGCCCAGCCCTATTTTATTCTTTATATTAAAATTCAGTACTATCATCACTTATTTTGTTGCTCAAATGTTTCCGCTTGAATCACTAACAGGTCTTTTGGGTTGACTCCTGCAATTTTTTGACAAACTCCATCTTTTCTCGGCATCACAGGATGTTGTTCTAGGCTCATCTTGTATTTTCCCTGCCCTGGCACCACTTCCATTGCTGCCTTTTATTGGGGATGGTGTTTAAACACCAAGATATGGGCACTAGGTTTAGTCACTGTTAGTGGGATGTCACTGCTTCTAGACTCTCTCAACAGACAGAGCTAGGAAATATATGTATGTACTAACAACCCATGTGCACACACACAACTATACCATCTATCATCTGTCGTGCTTGCCCTATAACATGATGAGTTTATGCTGATACCTCTGATTCCAATCCAACACCACAGGGTTCATGTATCCTGCTCTAGGTAAGTATAGCAGGGAGGCTACCGGGGCCATGGAAATGGCAGCAAAACCAATCCTCCAGAAACCCCTAGTCCATTTTGTAGCCCAAGAGGACTCATGAACACCCCCCAGGGGTACACTTCACTGAGCTCCTTCTGTAGTGATGTGGTTTATAACAGGTGTAGGGGCACAGCCTCAACGGAAACAAACACACAACCCTTTCCTTCTGTTTCCATCATAGAGCCAAGGACAGGAAATAGGCTGAAAATGATCCTGTTATAACTGCCAATTCTCTAAACGTTATAACTGGCAAAGAGTCAAATAAATTAAGATACTTACATCACACTGAATTTTGTTTACAAAATTACATTTCCTATGGACGTTGCGCTCTACTAATCCACAGCAACTAACAGCATTTCAGGTGAAAGAGTTATGTATAATATGAGTTAATACTTCAATAAGGGACATTGGAAACCCCAGAGTTTAGATGCTCATGTGAAGCTTACCATTCACAAGCTAACAAAAGACATGTCAGTGACAACCTCAAAATAGCTCTAAATATCTAAAAGGCATTCAGCACCTCCTTAATAGTGAGAACTGCATTTCCATTGCTTCTCCATTGCTACACTAGTTTCCATGAGAGAAACTTTCCCTAAATACTCCAATTCCTTGTCCTACCTCTTGCTTTTCCCAAGAAGGCTGGGCTCAGTGACCTGATTGAGAAGTCAGGGAAAGAGATGGCGCATAGATAGCTCAGGCCCATCCCCTCTCCTGCCAGCAGAGCTGACTTTCCATCTACAGCCTCCAGCGCCAAGCTTTCCAGGCTGTCATGCTGTATCTTTACTTATGGTGAGAAGATGGGTTACTTCTAAGCCTGGTGCTGCCATACGTCTAAACCATGATCTGGTATAGGAGTCCTTTTTTGGATTGCAAAAGACACAGGTCAATCAAGGCTTCAGCGAGAACAGGTCTTGCAAATTTTGGATATTGACGGTTTCTAGTAACTTCTAGTAGCTTCTGGACAAGCAGATTTAAAACAACGCAAATGAGATTTGACCTTGGTGAGTTGTTGCAGGTTTGGGTAGTTTTATTTTTAAACAGGAAGAGCAGTAGGCCCTGGCCTTGACCAAGTACGGGTTACTCACACCTTAGCAAATGCTTCCAGTCTAGGACAGCCTAAGCAAACTGGAACAGGTGGTACAGGCTGCAGGGAAGCTGCACACACCCGGGGCCTTAGCAAAGGCATGTGCCACAGGGACCAAGCAGGTGTATTAGCCAGACACGAGCTGCGTGGGCGGCCTTGATGTGCCGGCTGCTGTGACTTGACCTTGAGCTGGACTGTGCAGACACATCGGAATGTGCACGCTGGTATTGCAGGTGAGGCTAAGGCTAAAGGAGACCTCCTCTGACAGAATATGTTCTGCTTTTAAACTATGAGGCAGCTGGGTTCCACGTTCACTGCAGCTTTAGCATGAGCGTGCCCAGCCAGGGGAGATGGGCAGTCATAGCTTGGTTACCCAATTCTGTTCTTCATGCACAGCCAAGGAGAAAGCTGGAGGGACTCAGCTGAATCATGGGGTTCCCCACCAGGGTCTCAAGTCAGCTCTGTATCCGTCCATTGAAAATTCTGATCTTGGCTTTCAACTTCAGAGACCCAAACTGACTAATTCTCAGGAGGTGGTGGATTTCTGGCAATAAACAAATTAAAAAAAAACACGGGTCTCTGTTATAAAATAATATATATTTATGCTACCATCACATATATATGCAGGGGGGTGTGTGTGTGTGTGTGTGTGTGTGTGCATAAGCTTGCCATTTTGGATTAAGATAGAGAAAGAAGTCAGTAAATTATTACCAACCCAAAGGCCTGTGCCCGTTACATGTTGTCTTTAGAAATCATATTTGCTCAAAGATCAAGAAGAAATCAGAGTGACATTTAAGAAAGAAAGCTTAAGCCTTAAAGTCAGAACAGCAGCCTTGGTAAAACAAAAATAAGGCCAACCAAAGGTTTCCACTGGAGAAAGAAATTTCCTTGTAAGATAGGAGAAAGAGTGGAATTTTAGCAGACAACCACAACAGTACTGAAGGGGGAAAATGGCACCTAAGGTCTGAGAAAGACAAATATCAACAGGAAAGGGCAAGCCTAACTGCTCTTACTGGGGAAAGGGAGTGGATGCTGGTAGTGACAGGATCTTCACAGGCAACAAAGCAGAAGCAGCAGTGGCGTCTGATGCAACCTGGCAGCTCTGCAGTCTCAGGGGCTCTGTCAGAAGGACTGCCTTTCCAGGGGAACCACTTGGAGCGTCAGAGTCTAGGGTAAGTGTAGTTGGAAAAACACCATTAATGGTTGAACAGCTATTCTAAATGGGCACAGAAAATCTGAACAGATTTGAGAGAAGGTCACCAAGAGGAGAGCAAAACACCAAAAGCGGCATCCTTAGGTGGATTTCAAGGTTGTCACAGTTGGTGTGGCGTGAGTACTTCCTGTGCCCTTTGAGAACAAGCTCCAGGAATAAGAACACCAAGAGGAGACTCAGCCATGATGTCCTGAGCTCAGGAGGGCGGTAAGAAATCAAGTCCAACCCCAGCCTAAATACTCATCTTATGGGAGAAGGTCACCCAGGTGGAACTGTCTCACTCAGGAAGGGAGTTAGTTGTCAGCCGAGGAGAACTTTTTGAACAATGGGTGGTTGTGAAAGACCTAGAACGGTTTGATTTCATTTTCCTCACCATGGCAACCTCACAAGGCAGAGTGTGGAGGAGTCAGAAAAACCAAAGCCACAAGAAAATAGGAAGCAAGGCACTCAGAACAGGGAAACAAGACTCACCCTACATGCTTAATTAGAAAGAAATTAAGAAAAAAATTCAGAACAATTAAGAAGAAATACAAAATTAAGAAAAATTACATGCTTAATTTAAGAAGCAACTTAAACTACTGGAAATTCAAGGTCCCCCGTCAGACAAGGACAGCAGTGGGAAACCCACACCAGCCAAATGCCCCAAGGCCAGGCCCCATAAAGCCCAGTGGAGCAGCCCAGAGCTTGGGCTGAAAAGGAAAAGGCAAAATCAGAGGTCTCCTTATGCAGAACGGGGAAAAGCATTATCTCAAGTAAGATGCGGGAATGGGGTGTGCACCCACTGCAAATGTGTAAGCTTTGCCAGAAGGCAGCAAAGTCTCCAATGAGCAGATGGATTCTCCCCCAGATGGAGCAAACACAGCATCATCACAATGCCTTGATTCAGGTTCTTCCACTTGTGTTCCATTCGGAAGTCAAGGATACCCACCCGTCCAAGGCAGTCGTGAAAGCAGGGAGGTGAAACAAGGTTCTCCCCACCTCCACCCTCATTCGGACCCACCCCTGGGAGGCTACAAGTCTAGCATGAGCCTGCCTCCTTAAGGCAGAGGGTGTGACCAGGACATTCTGTGGTTCCCATCCTTGTCACTCTTGACCTCTTTAAAAGAGGCATATGCAAGAGACCCACTCAACTTCCTGAGGCCTAAATCAGCTTCTCAGACATGACTGCACGTTGGAATCACCCAAGGAGACTTGAAAAGGTTCTGTTGTCCGGGCCTCACCGCAGAGATTCTGAATGAACAGGGGTGGGACATGGCCTGGGTGGTAGGAGTCACTGATTCTCCCAAAGTGTAGTAGCACAAAAATTTGTGTCCGCCCAGATGCTCAAAATGTGGCCTTCTTTAGAATAGGGTATATTTGCTGGTGGAAATAATTAAGGATCAAAGTGAAAGTCATATGGCTTTTCTGTGTCCCCTCCCCCCATCTCCTCTTGAATTGTAGCTCCAGTAATTACCATGTGTTGTGAGAGGGACCCAGTGGGAGATAATTGAGTCATGGGGGTGATTTCGCCCATCCTGTTCTCACGGTAGTGACCACAGTTTTATAAGGGGAAACCCCTTTCTCTTGGCGCTCATCGTGTCTTTGCCTGCAGCCACGTCATCGTGTCTTTGCCTGCAGCCACGTCATCGTGTCTTTGCCTGCAGCCACATCATCGTGTCTTTGCCTGCAGCCACGTAAGACTTGCCTTTATTCTTCCCTTACCTTCCACCAGGAGCGTGAGGCCTCCCCAGCCACGTGGAACTGTGAGTCCATTAAAACTCTTTTTCTTTACAAATCTCCAGTTTCGGGTATGTCTTTATCAGTGGCAAGAGAACAGACTAATACAGAGAGCACATGGAATTTGGGTGGACCCTAAATCCTATGAGTGTCCTTGGACAGAGAAAGGACACACAGAGACGGTGACATGAAGACAGAGGCGGAGTAGAGTGAAGGGTCCTCAAGCCAAGGCACACCAAGGAGTGCCAGCAACCCCAGTCGCTGGAGAGAGGCATGGGACCCTTTCCTTCTCAGAGCCTCCAGAAGGAACCATTCCTGATGACACGGATTTTGAGCCTGTAGCCTCCAGTGTTACGAGAGAATAAATTTCTGTTGCCTTTTGTTGGTTTGTGTTTTGTTTTGCTTTGTTTTAACAGGGTCTCTCTCTGTTGTCCAGGCCGGAATGCAGTGGTGCAATCATAACTCACTGCAGCCTTGAACTCCTGGGCTCATGTGATCCTCCTGCCTCAGCCTCCCAAGTAGCTGGGACTACAGATGTGCACCCCCACACTGAGCTAATTTTTTCTATTTTTTTGTAGAGATGGGGTCACACTATGTGATTAAAATTAGCCTAGGCTAATTTTAGTCATTTTAAGCCATCCAGTTTATGTTCTCTTGTTATGGAAGTCCTAGGCAACTAAGACACCAGGCAACTGTCCTCTGTGGCTGAAGCTGGAAACCCGGCCATCTCCAAGAGAGGGGAACCCAACTGCAGGAAGAGCCCCAGGGCTACCGCACACCTGTCAAGAACGTCTATGGCTGAGCTCCGGACAGATTAGAAACTGGGGAGCTTGATGCTTGGTCTTTAATTTCTTTGACTTTTAACTCACAAGGGCAAAAAAAAATTTAATTCCAACTTTCGTTCCCTTGGACATTCACTTCTTTGAACTTAAACTGGCAAGGAAACTTAATCTTCTGGTTTTAATTTATCCCCAGGAAGTTCTTCATGAAGAGAGGGCTTATATCCAAATAGAAGACAACTTCTCAGTGCCTCTGAATTCCTGGAGTATCTTCAGGATGTCGTCTGATCACGCTGCAGAACCTCTGATAAGCCATGTCAAATGACATGCTTCGATATAATTTGAGATGAGAAGTAACAGAGTGTTTGGCCTTGGGGAGAAATGACCTTGAGTTGATTTAGCTCATGTGGTAATCTGACTGTTTTCAGAGCTCTTTGGGAACAATCTCTGTACTGCTCTGAGCTCCTAAGAGAATCCCTAAGAGCCCAGTGCCTGATGATGGATCGCATCACATGAAGTTGGCCACAGCCCTGCTCAGACAAACGGCTGCTTTGCTTGCTCTGGGAGGTGAGGCTCGCCCTTGGTTGACCAGTGTCTTGAACAGGAAGCCTAGCGGGCAAAGAGGACAGAAAGCTGGGATTAGAGAAGCCATCCCTCTGCTTTTTCTTGAAGAAGGATTTTCAAGAAAAACCAGGCCTCCTGCCCACCCACACCTTCACAGAAGCAGAGCGAGCTCTCTTTGGGCAACGGCACCTGCTCTGCTGCAAGAAGCTAACCTATCGACAGTCTAAGCCCCAAGAGACTGTCTTTCCCTTTCTCTCTCTATGCAGACCAGCCCAAAGGAAGGATGGGGTACAATGTCTCAGCTGGGCACAGACTCAAACCTCCCTCCAAGACCTCTGCCAATTCTACACTACAAGCAGGGAGCTAGCAGGCTGTTCCTTGAATCTGGCCTCGACCTCGTCAGTACTAAAGGTGACATTGAGGTCTCTGTCCACTGATTATTTTGGTTTAGTTTAGCATTGTTCAGAAGTCAGGTGGGGATCAGGTGCGGTGGCTCACACGTATAATCCCAGCACTTTGGGAGACTGAGGCAGGAGGATCGTTTGGGCCCAGGAGTTCAAGACTGGCCTGGGCATAGTGAGATTCCCATCTCTACCAAAAAAAAATTTTTTTTGTTTAATTAGCCAGGCTTGGGGGTGGGCACCTCTGGTCTCATATGCTCAGGAGGCTGAGGTAGGAGAATTGCTTGAGCCCAGGATGTCAAGGCTGCACTGAGCAGTGATTGTGCCACTGCACTCCAGCCTGGGTGACAGAGCAAGATCCTGTCTCAAAAAAAAAAAAAAAGAAAAAAAAAGAAGTCAGGTAGGAAGGGGAATGCCATTTCCCGCCCCTGAAGGCCAACATTTCAGAAACTTCCTGAGGGCTGGCTCTGTGCCAGGCTCAGTGCCAGGGACATTACAGGCATTGCTGTACTGAATCTTCACTACTGCGTGAAAGGCAGTCAATCTATCATGGCCATTTCACAGAGGAGCACACTGACACTCAGAGAGGCTAAAAGATATCACACCAACTGTGAGTGGAAGAGCTGAGATTTGAACCCCAGGAGTCAGACCGCAAGCACTAAAGTTAATGAAAGAAAAGTATATCTGGATAGCACCAAAATCATTTTTTAACAATAATATCATATATATCTAGAATATATATTATATATATGATATGAATATGTATATGTTCATAAATCTTTTGATACACATGTAATATATATGTAGTAAATATTGTGTGTGTTTGTGTTTCCAGCAATTTCTCTTTCAATAATTTATTCTAAGAAACAAAGAGCTATAGAAACAAATATGTCCAAGGCTGTTCAATTCAGCCTCACTGCAATACAACCAAAATGGAAACAATTTAAATGCCCAGAACAATAGTCGATTAACTAAATGTTTTGCAATAGAGCCATACAACAGCAAAAGTGTGGTTTTAAGACACACAAATGAGAAAAATGGAAGAATAAGCAACAGCCACAAGACTCGGAAGTTGGAATGCAGTCCAGTGAGTGAGAAAGACCCAACAGAGCTTGGAAGCTTGATGTGCTATGAGAAGGCTAAGATTCAAGGTGCAGAATCACTGAAAGGTGTGGCTACCTCTAGAATTAGGTGAGTGGGGGCAGCGGGTATAGAGCTGAACCAAGGAGAACAGGATGAGAGTTCACTTAAGCAACACTCGGCTGAGAAGATGCCTCTTCCCATTCAGCAAAGCCTGGGACTGGACCCTCTGGAGAGAGGAGAGCAAACTCCTTCTGGACTGCGCACACTCACTGGAGCTGAAGACAGGCTCTCCGCTGACCTCCTAAAGATGGGGGGGTTAGTGAATGTTTACTTTCTGGATGCTGAGACCCCACCCCTTCTTCTCACAGCTCCTGAGCATGAGCTGCAGGACCTCAACTCTAGGCAGGGCCAGGCACTGTGGCTCATGCTTGTAATCCCAGCACTATGGGAGGTCAAGGCAGGCAGATTGTTGGAGCCTCAGAGTTGGAAAACAGCATGGGCAACATACCGAGATTCTGTCTCTACAAAAAATAAAAATAAAAAAATTAGGTGCATGTGCTGGTGTGTGCTTGTAGTTCCAGCTGCTCATGGGGCGGAGATGGGAGGGTCACTTGAGCTCAGGAGGCCAAGGCTGCAGTGAACTATGATAGAGTCACTGCACTCCAGCCTGGGCAACAGAGTGAGACCACATCTTAAAACAAAACAAAACAAAAACACCAGGCAGACTCTAGAGGCTTCTCCTTTGCAAACAGCCCAAGGATGTCAAATTGAAGACAACTGCACAGCCCAGCTGTTGGGAGTTGTTGTCAACTAAACAGCTCAGCTACTGGGAGAACTGAGTGGAAAAGATTGACAGTCAGAGGGTTGGGATGGAGTTATGCAAAAGGGAAGAAGATGTGAGCCTGGAGCGAGAGGGGCTGTTTGCCTGTGGGTGGTTCTTGGGTCACACTTGCCCTCTCCACCAACATTGGCAGTCTGCAGTTTTCAAACTGAACATGATGAAAGTCGATGGAGGAGATGGGCTAGATGGAATGTTCCATCAACATTGTATGCTATCTAGGGACACAGCTCAAGAGTCACGCTGCCAGGCAGTGAAGATAAGAGCAAAGCTGTGGGCCAGGCGTGGTGGCTCACGCCTGTAATCCCAGCACTTTGGGAGGCCGAGGCGGGTGGATCACGAGGTCAAGAGATCGAGACCATCCTGGTCAACACGGTGAAACCCCGTCTCTACTAAAGCTACAAAAAATTAGCTGGGCATGGTGGCGCATGCCTGTAATCCCAGCTGCTCAGGAGGCTGAGGCAGGAGAATTGCCTGAACCCAGGAGGTGGAGGTTGCGGTGAGCCGAGACCGCACCATTGCACTCCAGCCTGGGTAACGAGAACGAAACTCTGTCTAAAAAAAAAAAAAAAAAAAAAGAGCAAAGCTGTTGGTCTATTAGCACAGGAAACAGGACAGGTGTCAGTAACAAAAGACCGGAATTAAAGGGATCAGAATTGAGAAGAAAGGCAACAAGTGTGTGCTTCCACGAGGCGATTCATTTGCGATCTCAGAAGGAAGGAAGTAGAGCAAGGGAACAATTATCAAAACTCAATTAGATCAAAGGCTAGTGGTTAAAAGCATTTGAGATTTGTGGAGAAGAGATTTTTCAAAGACTATTCTAGCTCAATTACTTGTGACCCACTACATTTACTTTTTGTGTATCAGTTTGGGTTTTGTGTGACCAAATGAAGAACACCAATTACAATAATTGGTCTGCCCTCAGGATCCCAGGGCTGCTCTTCAAGGCACTGGGTGAGAGGGAGTGTGGGCTCGCTAGATAGCACCAGGACTCCAAAGCTCTTCCTCGTGACTCTCACAGTCAATATTCAGACAGCAGAAGCCAGCATTGGAAGGTGTTGAATTGTGTCCACCAAAATGATAGGTTGAAGCCCTAATCCTGTGACTACAACTTGAATTGGAAATAGGGTCTTTGTGGGTGTCATCAAGATGTGAAGCTAAGGCTAGGGGCAGTGTATCACGCCTGAAATCCCAGCACTTTGGGACACTGAGGCAGGCGGATCACAAGGTCAGGAGATGGAGACCATCCTGGCTAACATGGTAAAACCCATCTCTACTAAAAAGAGAAAAAATTAGCCAGCATGGTGGCACGTGCCTGTAGTCCCAGCTACTTGGGAGGCTGAGGCAGGAGAATGGCTTGAACCTGGGAGGCAGAGTTTGCAGTGAGCTGAGATCACGCCACTACACTCCAGTCTGGGTAACAGAGCGAGACTATCTAAAACACAGAAGATGTGAAGTTAAGGTGAGGTGTCAACGGTATAGGTTGGACGCTTAATGCAATATGACTGATGTCCTTATAAAAAGAAAGGACATTGACACGGATACAGGGAGAAAGTTATGCTCTATAGGGGCAGAGACTGGAGCAATGCGTCCACGAACCAAGGAATGCCAAAGACTGCCAGCAAAGCCAGGAGAGAAGCAGGGGGCAGATTCAACCTCCAGGCCCCCAGGAAAGAACCATCCCTGCTGCCTCCTATGCTGTTGGACGTCTGACCTCTACGGCTGCAAGAGAGTGATTCTCTGTTGCTTTAAGCCACCCAGCTTGCAGGGCTTTATGAGAGCAGCCCAAGGAGACTCATGCAGAAAGGTTCAGAGTCGGACCCAGCACCAGAATTAGAACCCATGTCCCTGACTCTTCCCTCCCCTGCCTCTACTCATTGAGGAGCTGGTTATCAATACTGCTCAATGGACGTGGGTTGAGCAGAGCAATGGCTCTCCTTGAGAGAAAATGCAGAAGCTGTGGACTTAGCTAATTGGACACAGACAGACCCCTGCTCATGTGTTCGGCATTGACAAGGTGTTCAGGACAGCTCCAGCTACCGATTTACATTTCTAGGGCTTAAATGCAAAACCAAAGGCTGTCAGTAGGATTTTCTTTTGTTGGTGTTTTGTTTTTGTTTTGTTTTTTTGAGACAGGGTCTTGCTGTTGCCCAGGCTGGAACGCAGTGATGCAATCAAGGCTCCCTGCGGCCTCGACCCTCTGGGCTGAAGCAATCCTCTCACCTCAGCCTCCTGAGTAGCTGGGCCAGTAGCCGAATGCCACCATGCCCAGCTAATTTAAAAAAAAAAATTATTGTAGTGATGAGATCTCACCATGTTGCCCAGGCTGGTCTCAAATTCCTAGGCTCAAGCAATCTACCCCCCTTGGCCTCCCAAAGTGCTGGGATTACAGGCATGACCCAACACATCCAGGCTGATTTTCAAAATTCAGTACCAGCAGAGGAAAATTACCCCTTGTGTTTTATTTGCGAGGAAAATGTCTCAGTTCACAAGCAATTGAAAATGAATGTGGAACTAACTGGCTGATATCTATTTCCCAAAGCCCCATTTCCGACTCTCAGCTATGCTCAGCTATAAAGAATGATTAGGCCCATTGTAGCCATGAGGTTCCCTGAATCCACGGGTCTGACGTTTGTATAAGGAGACTACTCACTGTGGGGCACAAACTGGGTCTCTTTAAATTTCTTATTGATTAGATACCTCTTATCTAAACGCAGCACAATTTCTACCTATTCTCATGGGGAGACCTTATAGATGTGCCAAGCACTGTGGGGCTGTCTCTGCTGCCCATGCCGGGATTCCACGGATTGGCTCTGTCCAGCGACAGCTGCAGCCGTGGCCAGGTAGGATTCCTGTCACGTGCTTACTGCACACAGGGAGCTGGAGTGGATAATAGGAAGCCTACTTTTGCCAAAGAGGGAAGAACCTTCCAGGCAGCAGTGCAAATGCACAGAAAGAACTTCAAAATGAATCTGAATTCCTGCCAACTTAAAAAATTTTCTCTTTTTATTTTGCTAACGGTTGTTGTAGTACTTTGTTCTAAAATAACCTCAGATCCTAAAGCCAAGCTTCAAGATGCATCCTGCCTGGGTGCAGTGGCTCATGCCTGTAATCCTTGGGAGGATGAGGCAGGTAGATCATCTTAGGTCAAGAGTTGGAGACCAGCCTGACCAACATGGTGAAACCCCATCTCTGCTAAAAATATAAAATTATTTGGGCGTGATGGCACATGCCTATAATGCCAGCTACTTGGGAGACTGAGGAAGAAGAATCACTTGAACCCAGGAGATGGAGGTTGGAGTGAGCCGAGATCCTGCCACTGCACTCCAGCCTGGGCAACAAGAGCAGAACTCTGAAGAAGGAAGGAAGATGGAAGGAAGGAAGGAAGGAAGGAAGGAAGGAAGGAAGGAAGGAAGGA
>NW_022436950.1:4742151-4832690 GCF_009761245.1 Sapajus apella | reverse complement strand
GGAAGGAAGGAAGGAAGGAAGGAAGGAAGGAAGGAAGGAAGGAAGGAGGGAAGGAAGGAAGGGAGAGGGAGTGGGGAGGAAGGAAGGGAGAGAGAAAGAAAAGAATGAAAGAATAAAAGAAAAAGAAAGAAAGAAAGAAAGAAAAAAGAAAGAAGGAAGGAAGGAAGGAAGGAAGAAAGAAAGAGAGAGAGAGAAAGAGAGGAAGAGAGAGAGAGAGAGAGAGACACATCCCCATGGAATTTATCCTGAGTTGACCAGGTAGGTTCTGCAGTTCTCAAACCCACTCCCATCAGCAGGCTATCTTGAGAAAGACTTGAGTTTGCTGGAGATGGCTGGTAGGAATTGAGGAAGGAACAGGAAAGAGTCCAACTGTGGTGGGGGAGGGTGCTGAAATGTCTTCCCATTACTCCTACCTCCAACCCCAGATGCCTCCAAGAGAAGCTTCTGTAAAGGCTGCTGGTGCCTGTGCCTCACTCTACCTGAACAGTGTCTGAGCTGCAGAAGTGGGGGCCATTCTGATGCACTGTGATGGAGCATAGGTGGGAGGGCTTGGGAGACCTGGAGCCTGCTCCCCATTGGAGGGCTCTGACAGCAGTGGGAAGCTGGCTGGGGTCCCGTGACAGATGGCAGGACTGGGGTTTGGGCAGCTGTACAGTTGCACAGACCCCCAACACTGGGTCTGGTAAGAATGCATGAGTTTTCTTTATTTTTGTTTTTTTTGTTGTCTTTTTTTTTTTTTTTTTTTTTTGAGACAGAGTTTCGCTCCTTACCCAGGCTGGAGTGCAATGGTGCAGTCTCGGCTCACCGCAACCTCCGCCTCCTGGGTTCAGGCAATTCTCCTGCCTCAGCCTCCTGAGTAGCTGGGATTACAGTCACGCGCCACCATGCCCAACTAATTTTTTGAATTTTTAGTAGAGACGGGGTTTCACCATGTTGACCAGGATGGTCTCGATCCCTTGACCTTGTGATCCACCTGCCTCGGCTTCCCAAAGTGCTAGGATTACAGGCGTGAGCCACGGCACCCGGCCCGACTTTTCTTTATTTTTGGAGAGGAGTGGCAAGTGGATGCTGAGAAGATAGACTGACCAGAGTTGGTATTATGGGAAGCCACTGGCAAAGGCAGCCTTCGAGGGCATAGGGTCCTCAGCTATAAGAGGCTGTGGGCTGGACCCTGGGGCAGGAGCTGAGCAGAGCTGCAATCAGTTAGAGCACAGGCCCTCCTAAGAGTTAATACCTTGAGTGTGACAAAAGAGCCAGCACTTGGATGCCTGCCATGGCCAAGGGATTTGAGGGCCGAGAGAGAACTACAAAGAACACCCTCAAAGTCAAAGGACTTTTGCTCCTTTCTGCTAAGCCCTTCTCTGCCTGCCCTGACCCCCGAAGGTGAAGACAGGAGAGGATGGGAGGAGGAAAAACAGAGGTAACCTTTCTCCCAGGGTGGGGTTTGGCTGGCAGAGCTAGGCACACCCCGGTTATAAGGTTGAAGTCTGGGTATTAGGCTGGCCTCAATTATTTCATCTTGGGAAGGGAATCAGCATCACCTAAATGAGGCTGTGACAGCTGAGCTGCCCGAAATCTGTGGCTCTGCCCCAGGAGTTATCTACAACAGGGAAGGGAGAAGCAATGGAGCAGGATCAGAAAAATCAAGAAGAAAGATAGCAGGGAGTCAGGACTGTTCCTGATGGCTCCCCCATAGCGTTCACCCACTTGACAAATTTTTTTTCTTGCTCATCACCCAGGCTGGAGTGCAGTGCCACGATCTCAGCTCACTGCAACCTCTGCCTCCTGGATTCAAGGGATTCTCCTGCCTCAGACCTCCCGAGTAGCTGATTTCAGGCACATGCCACCACACCTGGCTAATTTTTGTATTTTTACTACAGACGGGGTCTTGCCATGTTGGCCAGGCTGGTCTCAAACTCCTGACCTCGGGTGATCTGCCCACCTTGGCCTCCCAAAGTGCTGGGATTACAGGCATGACCCACTGTGCCCAGCTAACAAATCTCACAGATCTAAGAAATCAAGTTTCTTAACAGACAAGAAGGTAACTTAACACCCCCCAAATATTGGTCTCTTCTCAATGGCTGTACCAGAATTTGTCATTATTATTCTTATAAAGCCAGGAATCTTCTCCACTTTGAAATGCTCATTCCTCTGGGAAGGGCCCCTTGGGCTTTCCTGTGAGAGGACATTAGCTGGGTCCTTTCCTGAGTGAGGAGGGGAGGGCAGGTGTGGGAGGCTCAGGATGAGGGAGGAATAACTGCTGTTTGGGATGGGAGGACCCAGGGATGCGTACACGAAGGTGTGGAAGCTGACCTCGCCCCCCCAGACCCATTTACCTGGAGCTGGCTCCCTATGAAAACCTTGAAAAAATCTGTGTCTGTGTGTGTGTGTGTGTGTGTGCGCGCGCATGTGTGTGTGTGTGTGTGTGTGTGTTTAGTTCTTTAAAAATCCCATGTGTCAACCTTTCAGCTGTTTTTCTAAGTTCTTTGTCATCATCATTTGTTTAGGTTAAATATTATGGTCAAAAAACAGAATGGGAAATAACGAAGAATCAATTGCTATCTTTTATGCTAGGGTTAGCCAATAGATGCTTCTGTTAAGCAATCCCAAGGCTCTAAGATACTGTAACTAGAGACGCTCTCTGAAAGCTCTCATAAAGTTATAAAGTTTCCATAAAATCAATGAGTATCCGAGCAGAGTATCCAGAAATAGACTCAAATGTACACGGGAATTGAGCATGTGGCAATGGGGACACTTCATATCTAGGGCAAAAGCAAGGTTCAGTGCATGACATTGGGACAACGGGTGTCAGTGGGAGGGGTGGGGAAGTGATCCGTACTGCAAGTTTTGTGGTTTTTGGTTTTTGTTTTTTGTTTTTTTTCTGAAACAGTCTCACTCTGTCACCCAGGCTGGAGCTTAGTGACTCCATCTCGGTTCACTGCAACTTCCGCCTCCCAGGTTCAAACAATTCTCCTGCCTCAGCTTCCCAAGTAGCTGGGATTACAAGCATGCACCACCATGCCCGGCTAATTTTTGTATTTTTAGTAGAGACCAGGTTTTACCATGTTGGCCAGGCTGGTCGCAAACTCCTGACCTCAAGAGATCCATCTACCTCAGCCTCCCGAAGTGCTGGGATTATAGGCATGAGCCACCACTCCTGGCCCCTACTGCAATTTATTTTTGTTTTTATTTTTTAATTTATTTAGTTTTTGAGATAGCATCTCTGTTGCCCTGGCTGGAGTGCAGTAGTGAGCTCTCAGCTCACTGCAACCTCCTCTTCCTGGGTTCAAGCAATTCTCCCATCTCAGTCTCCTAGGTAGTTGGGATTCCAGGTGCACACCACTATGCCCAGCTCATTTTGTATTTTTTGTAGAAACAGAGTTTCACCATGTTGCCCAAACTGGTCTCAAATATACATGTCTCAAACTCCTGAGCTCAAGGGATCCACCCACCTCAGCATCCCAAAGTGCTGGGATTACCAGCATGAGCCACCATGCCTGGCTCTTACTGCAATCTTAACACCAGAATAAACTCTAGATGTGCAGGTTGCAATAATGTAGCCACCAGTCACCTGGAACTCTTTTAAGTTACGTTAATTCAAATTAAATAACAATAAAAACTCATATTCAGTTGCATTAGCCACAATTCAAGTGCTCAAGAGCCACATGAGGCTGGTGGCTGCCATATTGGACAACACAGAACATTTTCATCAACACAGAAGCTTCCACTGAATGAAGCGGCTTTGGACAGTTCAAAGGTTTAAATGTAAAAATGTACCTTATTAAAGCACTAGAAGAAAACATGGATTTTTAAATCTTGGAATGGAGATGTGTCTAAGAATCAATGCAAGAACCTAAAAACCAGATAAAAATTGTTCAAATTGCTAAATGAAAATTTAAAATGTCCTCTGTGTGAAAAACAATAAACAGGTTTCAAATGGCAAAAGAACAAGAGATGTATAAACTATATGCAGATAAAGAGCTGATTTCCTTAATAAAATAGTCACAGAAGGACAAAAACCCAAAAGAAAAAAAAAAGTGTCAAGAACAGGGCATGTCATTGAACCAAAATTACATAAATGGCCAACAAATATATTAAAAGATATTTCACCTCAGAACTTTAAAAATGCAAATTAAATAATGATGGTATCATCATTAAACAATGGAAGAGGCCACTTTTCAACTGTGATTGGGAAAATTGAACAATTTGCATGCGTCATTTGCTGGAACGTGGAAAATCTGTTAGGTTCACACATCGACGGTAGAAAAATAAACTACAGCAACCTCTCTGGAAGCAGTTTGCCAGCAGAAATCAACATTTTCAATGCATGATACCTTTGACCCAGTATTTCCGTAATTAAGAATTTACCAGGCCGGGTGCAGCGGCTCACACACGTCATCCCAGCACTTCAGGAGGCTGAGGCAGGCCTCTCATTATGTTGTCCAGGCTGGTCTCGAACTCTTGGCCTCAACTCCACCAGGCAACACAGTGAGACCCTGTCTCTACAAAAAATACAAAAATAAGCCAGGCTTTGTGGTACATGCCTGTAGTCCCAGCTACTCAAGAAGCTAAGGTGGAAGGATCGCTTAAGCCCGGGATGTGGAGGCTGCAGTGAACCATGATTACGCCACCACGCTCCAGTCTGCGTGACAGAGCCAGACCCTGTCTCAAAAAAAAAAATAATTTACCCTACAAATATACTTCCAAATGTGCACAAAGTTGTGTGCGCAAAATGCTTACTTGCTGCTGCTTTTTTTAAAAAAAGAAAAATCCCTGAAATATCTATTAAAGGGTCTATTTAAATAAATTATGCTACAGTTAGAAGTAAGATACTATGCACCCATTAAAAATATATGTGTTGGCCAGACACGGTGGCTCACGTCTGTAATCCCAGCACTTTGGGAGTCCAAGGCAGGCAGATCATGAGGTCAAGATATCAAGACCGTCTTGGTCAACATAGTGAAACCCCATCTCTACTAAAAATACAAAAATTAGTTGGGTGTGGTGGTGCATGCCTGTAATTCCAGCTACTCAGGAGGCTGAGGCAGGAGAATCCCTTGAACCAGGGAGTCGGAGGTTGCAGTGAGCTGAGATCACACCACTACATTCCAGCCTTGCAACAGAGTGAGCCTCTGTCTCAAAAAAAGTGTGTGTGTGTGTGTGTGTGTGTGTGTGTGTGTGTGTGTGTTCGCACGCGCACGTTGCAATGAGGTGACTATAGTCAATAATAGCTTAGTTGTATATTTTAGAATAACTAAGAGTATAATTGGATTGTTTATGACACAAAGGATAAATGCTTGAGGGATAGACACCCCATTTTCCACAATGTGATTATTACACATTGCATGCCTGTATCTAAACATCCCATGTACCCCATAAGTATTTGCACTTACCATATACCCACAAAAATAAAAAATTAAAAATATTTATGTGCTGATAAGATCCCCAAGATACATAACTAAGTGAAAAATGTAAGAGCAGAGCGCAGAACGATCCTAACTTGGTCCTGTTTTGTTTTTAAGGTATACAGAATATTCATATAGATTCTGCATATATACAAACACGATAGACCTGAGGAAACACAGGAATTTGCTAATAATTACTCCCAATAAGTAGACCTGGTGGGTGGGGACATAGTTTTGCTTTTCTCTTTAGACTCTTCTGTGTTTGTTTTTTTTTTTTTTGACCATGTGTTCATTTGTTTACATTGAAAAAAAAAAACAGATTCAAAAGTTGAATAAAGGTGCTGTATAAATAGAGAATATTCATCACTTCCTGTGTAAATTTAATTCCAAAAGGACAGCGTGCACCTGAGTCATGTAGATAAGAGGCTCTGTGAGTCTAGAGGCTGTGAGATGGATGCCCTGGCACCCACTGAAGCAGGAGACGCTCCTGCCACTCACCGGGAAGGCACTCAAATTCCTGATGCCTCAATGTCAAAAATGGCCAGGCCAGGTGTCACTTCACTCCTGCTACCTGATACTCAGTTCCAGCTGAGGACTCAGCTCTGACTCAGAGAAGGATCTGGTTCCAGGGAATTTTGTCATGAGAAGCAAATCATGTGACACCCCAGTGTGAGAAACGGCTTGCCAGTGTTAAGCTGTGGAAAATTGAAGTTAGTCTTGGCTCGGGGCTTCATGGAGGTTTTTCCATTAACCAGAGGTAAGCTCAGGTGTGAGCTTAATGGAAGGGTGCAGAGAAGGCTGTTGGGGACGGAGGTCACAGTTGCCACTGCTGTGTAGGACGCAGTTCCTGTGACAAGTGGATGTTCTCTCCTATAATAAACTAGAGCCCCATGGGACTGTGGCGTCAAAGGCCTCTTGTGGGTCTGGAAACTCTTAGCCAGAGGAGAAAAACAGGCCCTGCTGAGGATGCAAGCTGACAAGCATAAGCCTTGTTTTGTTCTCTGTAGAAACAATGAAACTTCAAGGATAAGGAAAAATTGTTTAAATTCCCTGACATCCCACCACCCTCAGTTAATTAGCATATTTTCTTCCTATTTTCCTATGCATGGGTACATGTTTTTGTATCTCTAAATTAAAATACTCACAAGTTGTGGCATTTTGCCTTTTTAAACTATACACTATAAAATATATTTTCCACATCTCTGTATAATCCTCCGACTTGTGGTCTTACTATACCGCATTTTACCGAATTGACACATCGTTCCCTATTGTTGGATAGTTCTATGTTGTTAAATACTTCTGATTTGATGACCTGAAAGATATTATTCCAGGTAGCATCTTTAATGTACACAATTTTTTTCTCCTGTTAAATTACTTCCTAAAAATACTCGGGACAGCAACAACAAGGCCAAAGGCATAAACATTTTTGCAACATGGTGCCACATTGCTTTCCAGCCGGGTTATAATGGTGTGAAGTGCCCGAGTTGCTGGGAGGAGTTGCTCAGAGGAGAATAGAGCCAGGAAGACAGTAGCTAGTTTGGTCAACTGGGGCTGCTATAACAAAATACTATACACTTAAGAAACTGAAATTGATGCCTCACAGTTCTGGAGGCTGGAAGTCCAAGATCAGGGTGCCAGCATGATTGGGTTCTGGTGAGGGCTCTATTCTTGGTTTGCAGATGGCCATTTTCTTGCTATGTCTTCACATGACATTTTCTTGGTGTGCGCCCTCAGGAAGAGAGACAGAACAAGATCTTCCATAAGGCCACCAACCCTATCAGGTTAGGATCATATTCTTATGCCCTCATTTAACCTTAAGTCCTTCCTGAAAGCTCTATCTCCAGATACAATCATATTGGGGGTTAGCACTTCAACATATGCATTGGGGTGGGGGAACACAATTCAGTCCACAGCAGTAGCCCTGCCCATCAGGGAAGCTCCTGGACCATCTGAGCCCAGCTTGTCCACGGACACAAGATGTGAGAAAAGGGAACATGAGCTCTGCACCTTTTACAGAGTTTGGGGGAAAGTCATTAAAACAGAGAGGTGGGCAAAGTTGATTTCCATGTTGAGACCAGGAGACTGATTCCAACATGGTTGGTTTGTAATGAACAATCACTGGATGTGAGCTCAGCGGAAGCACACTGAGAACGAGGCAGTGGTGTTCTAGATGAAATGTGCCACTTAATCACCTGTCAGTGATTCCTCCACCTCCAGTCAGCTTGGGTTCTTAGGGTGACTTGACACCACCACCAGGACCTTGCCAGCTTCCCCAGGATCCTGGGGCAGCATAATGAAGATGGGTTTGTTTGCTTTAGAGAATCTCTAAGAGTATCATTGGCCTCCTGACATCACCATCACCTTGGAGACAGGTGACGCAATAGCTGAGGCTGAGCGCAGAGGAGCAAAGTTTGGCTCCCATTGCATCACCTGTTCCAAACTGCCCTTAGGTGAGTCCTCACCCCTCCTATCACCATGACCAAACAGTCCAAGACTGGCCAGGGGTCTTTGTTTTGAGGCAAGATGGAAAAAAGGTGGTCTGCCTGCCATTATGCCCCTCGCCCCCGTCTTGTGCTCTGCAGCACTGGACAGTTCCCAGGGCACCTACACTTTGGCCATAGGGATTCCTCCAGGCAGCAAAAGTGGTACCCATGAGACCAGAACTGGTGGGTGAGGCTGGCTTGAGCAGGCAGGGCAAGACTAGGAACCCGGCTCAGACCAAACCCGCACACTTGGGCCCTGGGAGGCTGGAGCCTGGGAGCATTGCCGCTCACTCCCCCACCCAGCCTCAGCACCCCTCCCATCCAAACTAAAAGGTCCACATCCGGGTCCAATGTATGTACAAGTAATGTAGATTTTATGGATTTTCTGTAGAAAAAAGAGAATGCCATGTAGTGGTTTAAAAAGATCACATGCTGTATAGTCAAATTTAACGAAGCTTCCCATCAGTCATATTGTTTCTGCCTCTAGGTTTTAGACCTGACTACCCATTACTGGGTATCCTCTCCTCCTCCCATTTCTTCCCAGAGAAACTTGAAACTCTACCTTTAATCATCTAAGATTTTTAACTTTATTCTTCTGCAAACGTTTATTCCCTCTATTCAAGACAAACAAGGCAGGGTACAGTGGCTCATGCCTGTAATCCCAGCCCTTTTGGAGGCCAAGGAGGGAAGTTTGCTTGAGGTCAGGAGTTTGAGACCAGCCTGGGCAACATAGTGACACTCCCCCATCTCCACAAAATTTCCGTCTTTAAAATTAGCAGGGCATGGTGTCATACATCTGTACTCCTAGCCACTCGGGAGGCTGAGCTGGGAGGATAATTTGAGCCCAGGAATTCAAAGTGGCAGTGAGCCATGCTTTAAGGATAAAAAGCTTTCCTCTCCTTTGTTCAGTGTGCTTTCATGGTGAGCAAGTTTGTGAGCGGCACTTTTCTGCAGAAGTAAAAATTGCTTTCCTGAGAATGTCTTTGTTTGAGTGTTCGTTTTCTTCATGACTGCGAACTTTTACTTCTAACACCCTGCAACTCCAGTTCATCATGGCCATGAAGGTCAGAGTCAAAGGGAAGTTCAGGCATCACGGGGTAATAAATGCATGAATCTGAGAGAAAGGAACATGGAAATCTGGCTTCAGACCCTTGGGGTGCAGACACTGAAGCCAACGTCAAGTGTGACTTATCTCAAGTGCACTGGAGCGCACACTTGAAGTTAGTTAATTAGTGATGAGAAAGTATTCACTTACTCTCTGTCCACCCCAACAGCTCTGAGAAGGAAATGACTCTGTTTCCTTTACCATGGTGCCCCGAATCTCTAGCACCATGCTCCCCCAATACAAACCTGTCTCCCCAAATGCCACCTGACATACAGCAGGACTCAACAAACATGTATTGATTGGTTGACTGGCCCCAGTTTTATGACAACCCCAACCCAGCCTGTGAATGCATAGATCTTGAAAAAGATTGCAGGGGGTAAATTTAAATTCAGTTAGATGTGCTTCAAGTTCAAAAGCAAGTGTAAAAGGTCATTAAACATTGTAATTGCATGTGTGTACATTAAAGTTATTAATGCCACCAATAAGAGTACAGATGGGGCAAGTTCCTAGAAACATCATCATAATTCTGTAGGCAGGAGATGCTTTAGTGGCTCCATTTTACAGATGGGGAAACCAAGGCCTGAAGATGCAAATGAATTCACCCCAAATCACAGAGCTAACCATGGCAGAGGCAGAATTTGAATCATGTGGACCGGTATATGCAACCTTTTCTTTGTGTTAGGTTTAGGGGTTTTCTGGAGAGGGCAATGGAGCTGACATCTTATCTTGCCATTGACCTTGCCATGGACCTTGGGGTGATTTGAGGCTAGCTGTGAGCCTCTGTTTCCTCATCCATAAAAAAGAGCCATCAGGAGGTGCTGCACACAGGTCTTGTCACTCAGGACCTCATCAAAATCATCAAGCCTAAGGCGGATTGGGCCTAACATCACTTCCAGGAAATGCAAGCCCAGGCTGAGCCCAGGCTGCTGGCAGGGCAGAAGGCAGGTGAGCATCCAGCAGTCATGGACTGTCAGGCTCTACTCCAGGTCTGGGGAAAGATAATTGGCGAGATGCCCACCGTACCCCAGCAAGGACGTTTTACTCCATAAACCTGGGAATGACTTTCTGCTTCTAACAACCAGGTAGGCAGTGTGGCAAAATGTATAGTCAGGGCCTTTAGATTCCAGAGGGAAGGAAGCAAGGATTGTGTTCATTTCTAAGAAATTTCTGGGAGCTACTTTGGTTTTCGCAAATACAGGAGGCTTCCTTGAATGGGACTATGGTCTAAAATAGTTCAGAGAGAAATTTAACAGCAACAATTAGAACACAAAAAAAACCTTTCCAATGACAGCTGTAAGTTACAAGAGCCCATTCCCGCATCATCCTGCCTGACGAGAGATTTTGGGGGGCTGGTGCCTCCACGCTGGCTTCTCCACGCAAGAGCAGTGGACCTGTTCCTGGAACCTGTTGGAAGTGCAGAATCTCCTTACAGATTCTGAATGTTGGTCTTTTGTCAGATGCATAGTTTGCGGATATTTTCTCCCATTCTGTGGGTTGTTTATTTACTTTGTCAATAGTTTTTTTGTTGTTGTTTTTTGTTTTTTGCCACGCTGAAGCTCTTCAGTTTAATTAGATCCCAATTGTCAATTACTGTTCACGTTGCAATTGCTTTTGGGGACCTAGTCAAAAATTATTTGCCAAGACTGATGTTGAGAAAGGTATTTCCTGGGTTTTCTTTTCTTTACTTTCTTTCTTTTATGAGTTGGAGTTTCCCTCTTATTGCCCAGGCTGGAGTGCAATGGTGTGGTCTCAGCTCACTGCAATCTCCACCTCCCGGGTTCAAGTGATTCTCCTGCCTCAGCCTCCCAAGTAGACAGGATTACAGGTGTGTCTGCCACCATGCCTGGCTAATTTTTGTATTTTCAGTAAAGATGGGGTTTCACCTTGTTGGCCAAGCTGATCATGAACTCCTGACTTCAAGTGATCCACCCACTTGTGGGAATTATAGGAGTGAGCCACCACATCCGGCTTTCCTAAGTCTTCTTCTAGGATTTTTATAGTTTGAGATTTTACATTTAAATCTTTAATCCATCTTGAGTTAACTTTCGTATATGGTGAAAGTTAAAGGTCTAGTTTCATTCTTCTGCATAAGGCTAGCCAGTTATCCCAACGCCATTTATTGAATAGGAATTCCTTTCCCCATTGCTTGCTTTGGTCACCTTTGTGATCAAAGGTTGTAGGTGTGAAGCTTTATTTCTGAGTTTTCCATTCTATTCTGTTGGTCTGTGTGTCTATTTTGTACCAGTACCATGCTGTCTTGGTTACTGTAGCCATATAGTATAAAGTTGGATAATGTGATGCCTCCAGTTTTGTTCTTTTTGCTTAGGATTGCTTTGGCTATTCGAGGTCTTTGTTGGTTCTATAAGAATTTCAGAACAGTTTTTTTCAAATTCCAGGAAATATGACATTGGTAGTTTGATAGGAGTAGCATCAAATCTATGAATTGCTTTGGGCAGTATGGGCATTTTAACAATATTGATTCTTCCAAGCCCTGAGCATAGAATGTTTTCCCATTTATTTGTATCATCCCTGATTCCCTTCAGTCGTGTTTTGTGGTTCGCCTTGTAGAAATATTTCACCTCCTTGGCTAGCTATGTTCCTGGATATTTCATTTTCTTTGTGGCTGTTGTAAATAGGATTGTGTTCTTGATTTTACCCTCAGCCTGGATGTTATTGGTGTATAGAAACGCTACTGATTTTTGTGTATTGATTTTACATCCTTTTGAGGAGGCTTTTGGCAGAGTCTTCAGAGTTTTCTCTATATAGAATCATGTAATCAGTGAAGACAGATAATCTACCTTCCTCTTTTTCTGTTTGGATGCCTTTTATTTTTTTCTCTTGCCTGATTGCTTTGGCTAGGACTTCCAGTCCTATGCTGAATGAGAGTGGGAACTTAAACAAATCAACAAGCAGAAAACAAATAGCTCCATTAAAAAATGAGCAAAGGGCATGAACAGACACTTCTCAAAAGAAGACATACAAGAAGCCAATCAAACATACAAAAAAAAATGCTCATCATCACTAATCATCAGAGAAATGCAAATCAAAACCACAGTGAGATGCCCTCTCACACCAGTCAGAATAGCTATTATTAAAAAGTCAAGAAATGACAGATACTGGCAAGGCTGAGGAGAAAAGAGAACATTTATCACTGTTGGTGGGATTGTACATTAGTTCAGCCGCTATGGAAAGCAGTTTAGAGATTTCTCAAAGAACTTGAACCAGAACCACCACTCCACCCAGCAATCCCATTACTGGGTATATACCCAGAGGAAAGTAATGGATTCTACCAGAATGACACATGCATTCGTATGTTCATTGCTGTGTTATTCACAGTAGCAAAGGCATGGAGTTAACCTTGGTGCCCATAAATGGTGGACTGGATAAAGGAAATGCGGTACATATATACCATGGAAGAATGTACAGCCATTAAGAAAACACAAAATCATGTCCTTCACAGGAATGTAGAAGTAGCCGGAGACCATAATTCTAAGTGAAATAACACAGGAACAGAAAACCAAATACTGCACGTTCTCACTTATAAGCGGGAGCTAAACATTGAGCACACATGCAGACAAACATGGGGACAGTAGACGCTGTGGGCTACTAGGAGAGGGAGGGAACGTGGATTCACAGACTACCCATTGGGTACTGTGCTCACCACCGGGTGTCAGGATCTGTATCTCAAGCCGCATCATCAAACGGTATACCCTTGGAACAAGCCTGCGCATGTAACCCCTGTATCTAAAATACAAGTCGAAATTAAAAAGTGTAAAGACTAGCCATTATTAACAAAACAAAATTAAATATCCTAGGTTTTAAAAAATAAAAATAAGTGCAGAATTATTTCTTCCCCAAGACCCACTGCAGCAGAATTTGCATTGTAAGGAAGATGCCCAGTGATCTGTGTGTACTTTAAAGTCCAAGGCATGTGGCCTCCAGGTCCTCTGGTTCAGCTGACATTTTTCAAGTGAGGACACGTCAAGTCTTTACTACACATGACAGGAAGCTGGTGGCTGAGCGGAGAGTCCCACACCCACCATGCCCCAACCAAGGCAAGGCTCCTGCTCCCACCACTGCTCCCCCCACTGCTCCCCCCACTGCTCCCCCCACTGCTCCCACCACTGCTCCCACCACTGCTCCCCCCACTGCTCCCACCACTGCTCCCACACCCCCTCAACAGCTACAAGCTCCCTTCTGCCTGCAGCCCAAGAATGTACAGAAGATGGGCAGCCTCCCAGAGCAGTGCCCTGCAAGGGACACGAGACCCTCCTGTCACCTGGTCTTGAGGAAAAGCTGGATAGAAGCCAGAAGGAGGATGCTCAGCCTGCCCAGGAGGCTGCAGAGTGCAGGGAGCGCTCGGTAGAGAAAAGGAAAATAGAACCGGAGGGAGGTGTCAAGGAGGAAAACCAAAGGGGAGTCTTCACTAATTTCGTTTCCCACATGATTCCTTCACCCTCTCCTGATGTAACCAGCACAGCAAAGACACCCACAAGGATGATGCGCAGATAATAATGAAGAAATGTCATAGCACTGGAAAGCTTTTTTTGTTTTTTTTCCTCACTGCAACCTCTGCCTCTTGAGTTCAAGCGATTCTCATGCCTCAGCCTCCCAGGTAACTGGGATTACAGGCACCTGCCACCACACCTGGCTCAGTTTTTTTGTATTTTCAATAGAGACACAGTTTCACCATGTTGGCCAGGCTGGTCTCAAACTCCTAACCTCAAATGATCTGCCCGCCTCAGCCTCCCAAAGTGCTGGGATTGCAGATGTGAGCCACCACTCCTGGCCTTGGAAAATATTAATATCTGAAAAATATTTGGACACTCAGAACTGGTGGTTCTTAACTTCCCCCCACCAAGTGAGTCTAATGGGGAACCTCATATATTGAAAAGATCAAAGTGGAGCTTTTACACAAAGTGGGTCAGGGCTTGGGGGCTACAGCCAGTTGAGTAGCTGGCTGTAGGTATCAGTCTGCCCAAATCTCTGATCAGACAGGATAATGCAGGAATAGGCTATTACCACTTAACCTAGTTGTCGGTGGGAGAGGGCATAGAGAGCCCTCACCCTCATTTAGTGCAGGCTTTCCGGGGCAGCATGCTCCACAGAACACAGTCTGATGGCCGTTGTTCTAAGGAAAGGAGGTGACAGGTCCAAACAAATTATTGCTGTTCCTTTTCCAAAGGCCCTCTTACGATCTTGGGATCTGTGTAAACCGTTAGCCACCCTGCCGCATGACAAGTGTGGCCATGGATCCGGGCAGGGCAGATGCTGCTGGGTGTCTGCCAGGCTTACTCACAGTTTGATCAGAAGAGATAATGGTGAGCTAGCAAGTCAACTGGGTGGTTCACACTCAACAGTCAAAAAGTGTTGAGAGGCCAGGCACGGTAGTTACACCTGTAATCCAAGTACTTTGGGATGCCTAGGCGGGTGGATCACCAGAGGTCAGGAATTCGAGACCAGACTGACCAACATGGTAAAACCCTGTCTCTACTAAAAATACAAAAATTAGCTGGGCATAGTGGCGGGTGCCTGTAATCCCAGCTACACAGGAGGCTGAGATAGGAGAATCACTTGAACCCAAGAGGTGGAGGTTGCAGTGAGCTGAGATCATGCCATTGCACTCTAGCCTTGGTGACAACAGACTCTATCTCAAAAAAAAAAAAAAAAAAAAAAAGGATTGAGAGGATGAGGAAGCAAAATGGGCAGTAAAAATGTTCTCCAAATACAGGAAGTCATGTTGTCACCATGCACACTGATAGACATATATTTTATAAAGAGGCTTGTCTTCTAAATCACAGAAAATGTCCCTGTGATCACACTGACAAAATGTCCCATTGTGTTTTTAAAATTAGGCAAGACACTGTGATTATAATGGCAAACTTGTGTACTTACACTCGGAAAACTGAGCGTTGGCCAAGTCACTGCTTCCTCAACCTTCAGGGTTTCATCTTTGGATGGTTTTGGCTACCCTTGCAAGGTCTTAGAAGGTTAAATGAGATCATGTTAAAGGTGCCTAGCATGTACATAGTGGCAGTTCAATAAATATTTAAACTGAATCTATTTTTGGACACCAGGTGAAGATTGAAGAACAGAAAAGCAGTCCTTTGTGGTGGTTGTCATTTTGTGTATACTCTGCTCAGATGCTGCATTAAAAGGAACAGTTTACCAAATGTATTAAATCCTAAAGTTTAATGATAACGCCAAAGACTGTAGCAGGATATATACAAAACAAATGAGCAAACAACAGCTAAAGTGCAAAGATGCTTACAAAAATATATAATAAATGCGATGAGAAGAATGAAGTTGGTAAACATTACAGAAGCCCTCCTTTTAGCTGCCTCAACAGATCTATTCTCAATCAGTTTCTTGGTGTTCACATGATCTGGGAAATGATTATATAATTTCAAAAGTGTCTGTAAACTACTCATTTGCATCTGATTTCTCAATGTCTAATTTGTGCATCAGCCAAAGCTATGTGTATAAAACCAGCTTTTTAATCAGCTTGTGGAATGTGTATAAGCAAATTAATCTTCCATTTTATGAGAAAAGAATTCATACACTCAGAATTATCATGCGTTTTGCACTTGATGCTCGGAGAAAATGATTTGCACAATTGTGTTAGCATGTGTCTTTATAAACATCCACTTGAAACACTGCTGCAAAGCCAAGTGGGTGTGCAAATTACAGATGGATTGTGAGTTCCCCCTCCCCCCATCCCCATAGCTGGTGTCAACATGGACTAGTGTTTCCGTGGCACATACAGAAGGTGGCTTGAGGAGGCTGTTTGAAAAATAAGGCCTCTTTGCACATTACCTTCATTTGAAAAGGGAAAAAGCAGCAGCTGCTGCCTCAGTGGAAACCTGGTAGGGAAGCAGTCCTTGTGTGACTGTGTTCCCATCATAGAAGGGGCAGGGGCATTTCCACCCAGCAGTGGAATTTCCTCACCGCCCCTTCCTCTTCCTCATCCCAGGGAGCAGCACCACCCTCTGCTCTGTTACCTGACACCACAAGTCTTGGGGTCTGCAGCTGGTTCGGGTCCACCCCATGCTGCTTTTGCACTCGGTAGCTTCAGGGGCTCAGGTCTGCTCCTGGGTCTGTTTTTAAGGAGCCGTGTGAGGTTGGGTAAGTCACCTCACCTGTGGAGCCTTAGTTTTCTCATCAATGTGGAAAGGAGCTTCAAGGTCCCTTTCAGAGTGTCGATTCTGTGACACACTTAAACAGAAGGCATCCTTCTACTTCCTGTGGACACAAAGCTCAGGAGCTGTGACCCTGGCCTGAATGCGCAGTGACTCCACGAAGCTGAGCTTCACTCTCATGTGCCATTAAAAGGACCTGCCTGGCTGGGTGCAGTAGTTCCCACCTGTAATCCCAGCATTTTGGAAGGCTGAGACTGGCAGATCACCTGAGATCAGGAGTTCGAGACCAGCCTGGCCAACATGGTGAAACCCTATTTCTACTAAAAATACAAAAATTAGCCAAGTGTGGTGGCACGTGCCTATAATCTCACCTACTGGGGAGGATGAGGCAGGAGAATCACTTTAACCCAGGAGGTGGGGTTGCAGTGAGCCGAGATCGCGCCACTGCATTCCAGCCTGGGTGACGAGAGTGAAATTCAGTCTCAAAAAAAGAAAGGACCTACCTTATTCAGCAGTGCTGCTTCAGGACGTGTACCCAGAAGAAACAGAAGCAGCTTATGGAAGAGATGTCGGTACCACATTTTCATAGCAGCATTATTTGCCACAGCCAAAAGCTGGAAGCAACCCAAGCGTCCATCAACAGATGAATGGATGAAGAAAATGTGGCTTTGACATACAATAAAATATGATGCAGGAAGGAAGCTCTGCACAGGCCAGACTGTGGATGAATCTCAAGGGCATTATGATAAATGGAATCAACCAGTCACAAAAGGGCAAACACTGCATGGGGTATCTAACAGAGATTCACAGAAACAGAAAGTAGAATGGTGATTGCCAGGGGCCTAGGGGAGCAAGAAATGGTCGTTGTTTTCTTCAAGCACATGGAGTTTCAGTTTTGCAAGGTGAGAAGAGAGATGGCGACACATCACACTGTGAATATACTCAACACTTCGCAGTGCTGACTTGCGCAGCTGGAAAGGACTAAGGTGGTAAATGCCGTGTTAGGAGTGTTGTACAATTTAAAAGAAAGGACTTGCCTTGGGAGACCCTAAGTCTCTCTGTCTTGGCCCTAAAGGCAGCTGTGTATGAACCTGAATAAGAAAACATTTACATTTCTAATTCCACTTAACTCGAATTGAAATGTAGGATTTTCTTTCACCATGAATGTAGACAACAAATTACAGAAGTAGCAAGATCTGTAACTTTGTCACTAAAAGGAATTAGACATTTTCCTATTACATTCAAATATTACAAATATATTTAAATATTACTTAAGTTAATCAATAATCCAGAGTTATGGTAGTTAGACCAGCGGCTACACCTTGTTAATTACTTTGTTAAAAAAGAAGCACATGTATCCCTATATGACAAATGGTTAAATATCTTGATAACTGCATTTTAATATAACTAGTTCTCTTTGTACTCTACATATTAATTATATTGAATACATTTTAAAACATTAAATTAGTCCAAGTGTGGTGGGCTCAGACCTGTAATCCCAGTACTTTGGGAGGCCAAGGTGGGCAAATTGCTTGAGCCTAGGAGTTCAAGATAAGCCTTGGCAAAATGGTGAAACCCTATCTCTACAAAAAATTTAAAAAGTAGCCAGGTATGGTGGCACATACCTGTAGTCCCAGCTACTCAGGAGGCTGAAGTGGGAGGATCAACTGAGTCTGAGAGGTCAAGGCTGCAGCAAGCCATGATCACATCACTCCACTCCAGCCTGGTGACAAAGCAAGACTTTGTCTCAAAAAAATTTTTTTTAATTAATCCCTGCTTTAAATGAAAACAAAGAAAGCAACAGTGCTTAAATTTTGCACAAATGGGCTGGTTGTGTGTGTGTGTGTGTGTGTGTGAAAGTATTTTTTGGTGTGGATATATCCAAGGAACATCCCATGATGTAGTTCAGCGAAACGTGTAAAGCCTGTGTCTATTTCTGTTGCATTCTCAGCATGAGAAAGGCTCCCCGAAAATGCCCATGTCCCCAATCCTAGAACCTGTGAAAATGCACCTTATATGGCAAAAGGAACTCTGCATGTGTGATTAAATTAGGGATCTTAAGAAGTAGGGGGTTATCCTGGGTTATCCGAGTGAGTTTATTGCAATCACAGGAGTCCTTAAAGCAAAAGAAGGAAGCAGGAGGGCCAGATATTTGACGATGCTACAATGCTTTAAAGACGGAGTAAGGGGACCAGGGACCAAGGAATGTGGGCAGCCTCTAAAAGCCAGAAAAGGCAAGGAAACAGACCCTCTCCTAGAACCTGCAGAAAGGAATGCAGCCCTGCCCGGCACCTTGATTTTAGCTCAGCAAAACCATTTTCTGACTTTCAGATCTATAAGACAGATCATTCCAGACCATTACGGTTCTTCCAAATCTGTAAGACAATAAATAGGTATTGTTTTAAGCCACCAAGTTTTTGGTAATTTGTTACAGCAGCCACTGGAAACCAATCTAACATGGGAACTCTGGAATAGTGAATGCTCAGCAGAGACACGGAGGTAGAAGGCAGGGTGCAGGTTTTGCTTACGTGCTTGTCCTGTGGGAAATAGTACTTCTTCTCTGTCTTCAGTTACAAAAGTTTCACAGAACAATTGTTACCCTTGAATAGCACCTGTGGATAGACCCTTATTATCTGCGGTGCACTGCCATCTTAGTTGAACCTAGCCTAGGGATTGATAGAACTGATTTCTCAAACTATTAGAAAAACCTGACCCATAGAGGTCATCCCTGAGTAGGAAAATGTGTGAGTATCATAAAGCATTATGGCTTAGAGAAATTTCCTTCTTGGCAATTCAAGAGGGTGGCATTTGTGAGGAAAGGAGCAACCACCCCCCGAAAAAGGGAGGGGACAGGTCAGAGGGTAGACGCTGGGTCCTCAAGGACAAAGGTGAGGAGAGATGGCCAGGATCGGATGGTCGTGACTAAGGAACTTTCAGGAAAAGAAGTATCCGGTGTTGAATTTTCATTAGCCCCTGTCCCACCTTTTGTTACCCTAAAATTTTCTAAGAGCCTTTAAGAAACACACCCTTGGCTGTGTGTAGTGGCTCACGCCTATAATCCCAGCACTTTGGGAGGCCGAGGCAGGTGGTTCACTTGAGCTCAGGAGTTCAAGACCAGCCTGGGCAACACGGTGAAACCACATCACTACAAAAAATACAAAAAAAGAAAAAACCTTAAAAAAAAAAAGAATATTTTTCCTGATTTGCAAAGTAAACAAAATGTGCAGCAGTGCCGTTTGCTTAAAGTCACTTTTAAGAAGATTTTCACATTGATCGAATATCCTTGAAATTAATTTAATAGACTAGGCATGGTGGTTCATGCCTATAGTCCCAGCTACTTGTTGTCGGGGGGTGGGGGGACTGAAGCAGGAGAATTGGAGGATTGCTGGAGCCCAAGAGGTGGAGGTTGCATTTTGAACAAGATTCTGAAAATTGTGATAAGAGCTATATAGTCTATTAAATTAATTTCAAGGATATCCAATAAATGTGAAAATCTTTTTAAAAGTGACTTTAAGCAAACGGCACTGCTGCATATTTTGTTTACTTTGTACATCAGGAAAAATACTCTCTCTCTTTTTTTTTTAAGACAGGGTCTTGCTCTGTCACCCAGGCTGGACAGACTGGAGCTCAGTGGCACAATCATAGCTCACTGAAACCCCTAACTCAGAGGTGTCCAATCTTTTGGCTTCCCTCAGCCACACTGGAAGAAGAAGAATTGTCTTGGGCCACACACAAAACACACTAATACTAACAATAGTTGATGAGCTTAAAAACAAAATTGCATAAAAAGAAATCTTATAATGTTTTAAGAAAGTTTACTGATTTGTGTTGGGTCACATTCAAAGCTGTCCAGGGCCTCATGTAGCCCACGAGCTGGGGGTTAGACAAGCTTGCTCTAACTCCTGGGCTCAAGAGATCTTCCCACCTCAGCTTACTGAGCAGCGGGGACCACAGGCAGGTGCTACCATGCCCAGCTAATTTTTTTGTTTTGCTTTGTTTTTAATACAGACAAGGTGTCACTGTGTCACCTAGACTGGTCTTGAACTTCTGGGCTTAAGTGATCCTCCCCGCTTGGCCTCCCAAAGTACTGGGATTATAGTCATGAGTCACCGCACCCCACCAGGAAGATAGATATTCTTTTAAGCCTAGGAATAAGCACAGACTAACCTAAAAATATGTATGGTATGTATGTGAGAGAGCTTACAAATGCATGACATCTTTATTCCTTGAGTCATCATTTACCAAGTATTGCATGTTGTAAGGGACACATGTTTACCTTGAATGAGGGACCCCTTGAGAGCAAGTCTAGTTCCCACGCTGGCTCTGCTTGTCCTCTCCAGGCAGCCCTTATCTGATGGCCATGACTCGTCTTCTGAAATATTAGGAGTGTTCTGTTGCGGCTGCTCACCGAGTGGCTTACACACACACGCATTATCCTGTAGTTCTGTAGGTCAGAACTCTGATGCAGAGGTCACCACACTAAACCCAAGAGTATTCTTCTAGTTAGATGTAAATGTGGATTGAAATACAACAACTGGCTGGATGTGATGGCTCACCCCTATAATCCCAACACTTTAGGAGGCCGAAGCAGGGGGATCACTTGAACCCAGGGCTTCAAAGACCAGCCTGGGAAAGACAGTGAGACCTTGTCTCTACAAAAAACACAAAAATTAGCCAGGCATGGTGGTACACCTGCAGTTCCAGCTACTCGGGAGGCTGAGGTGAGAGGATCCACTGAGCCCAGGAGTTTGAGGCTGCAGTGAGCCACGATCGTGCCACTGTACTCCAGCCTGGGCAACAAAGTGATACACCATTGTTAAAAAACAAAAACAAAAGGCAATTACTATTACACCTGACAACCCCAAATAGTCAACAGGAAATGCATGTTGGATAGTGGTAAGATTTTATTAATGTGTCACAGGCAGAACAGTGTTCAGAACAGCATTCCCCATCCAAGATGTCCACGTCCTCATATCTAGAACCTACAGGTATGTGACCTTACATAGCAAAGGGGAATTCAGGTTGCAGACGACCTTGAGATGGGGAGATCACTCTGGATTATTTAGGTGGGCTCTGTATCATCATAGGGGTCCTGAAAAGTGGGAAAGGGAGGCAAAAGAGGAGCTCAGAGTGATGTGATGTGAAAAAGACTCAACTCACCTTTCCTGGCTTTGAAATAGAGGGAGGAGGGGCCAGCACCAAGGAGTGCAGGTGGCCTTTAGAAACAGGGACAAGGCAGGGAAACAGATGCTCCTCGAGCCCACAGAAATGAGTGCAGCCCTGCCAGCGCCTTGGGGTTAGCCTGGTGAGCTCTACATCAGAGTTCTGACCTACAGAACGACAGGATAATGCCTGTGTGTGTAAGCCATCTGGTGACAGCAGCAATAGAACTCTCCTAATATTTCAGAAGATGAGTCATGGCCATCAGATAAGGGCTGCCTGGAGAGGACAAGCAGAGCCAGTATGGGAACTGGACTCGCTCTCAAGGGGTCCCTCATTCAAGGCAAATATGTGTTCCTTACAACATGCAATACTTGGTAAATGATGACTCAAGGAATAGAGATGTCATGCATTTGTAAGCTCTCTCACACACACACCAGACTTCTTACAGATTCTCACAGAGTTCCAGGAGTGTTATGAGTATTTATAACTGTAGAATGAATTACTCCAACATTTAGTGGCTTAAAACAATGATAATCATTTATTACTTCTCGGAGTTTCCGTGGGTCAGGAATTCTGACAAGGCTGGGAGCGGGCAGCTTGTTTCATTCTACCATATCTAGGGTGTCAGCTGGGAGACCTGAAGCATGAGAGCTGGAATCATCTGAAGGATCTTTTATTTACGTACAGCCTCTCCATGTGGCTTGGGCTTCCTCACAGCATGGTGGCCAAGGGCAAGTGGGTGGGGGTAAGGGAGAAGAAATAAGTAGAAGCTGTAGTGCTTTCTGTGAGCCAGCCTCAGAAATCCTGCATCACTGCTTTTGCTGCATTCTGTGGTTGGGGAAGTTACATGTACAGAGAATATGGACCTTTCTATTGCTTCCCATAAAAAAAAAAAAAAAAAAAAAAAACAGACAAAAAAACGGAGTAAAACTGATCTGGATTCAAATCCTAGCCCAGTCATTTCTTTGCTATGTGAATTGGGAAAGTTGACTAGAACTCTTTGAGCAGTAATAATGGAATGTTTTAGTTGTAATAATTTATCTTTTACACATAATAAAATGGAGACTTAAGGAGCTCCTTGGCTGCACTACTGGAATACCAGCTCCAGTTGACAAAGCATAGCATGCGTATCTCATTGATGTTCTCTGCCACCCTGTGAGACACCATGGCTGTCTTCAGCGAACCGAAGAACTGAATGAGGCACTCAATTTCAGCCTAATGACTTACATGGCAAAAGATGGTGTAACAGACTGAAGTAGTAGCTGGCTCTGCACTGCCTCCCAGAAATGGGATTATACACCTAAGCCTTTGCCACGTAACTTTGCAAGGCCCTCTGCTGTGGTGGGGTGTGTGTCCCTTCCTGACTCAGGGCTCAGTCTTGTGACTAGCCTTGTCTAAGGGGATATCAGTCATCTTGAAGCGTGCAGCCGCTTGGAATGTGCTTGCACACTTGCACACTGGGGCTTATTTTCTTGCACTTCTGCCGTCACTAAGATGCCAGGTCCAGCCTGGTGGTACCAGGAGGAGAATGAGAGCTCCATCGGGTAAAGCCAAATAGCCCAGCAGAGCCTGCCCTAGATTGGCTGACTCACAGCTGGCCCTAAAAGGATGAGCAAAGTGAATACCTAAAGTGGTATACTGCTGAGATTTTGTGAGTGTTTGTTATGCAGCATTTTTGTGAGCAAAGCTAACTGGTACAGATGGCTGGTGAGACCAATACATAGTCGAATGCCCAAACCATTATCTGCAAACACAGTCTAAGTGTATCTGCTCTTCATTGCAGAGTTGTTTCACAAAAAAACAAAGAAAGGAAATTTGATCTGTGGCATTTCTGGATTACTTCTCCTTGCTCCTGCCCTCCTCTCTACCCCCATATACCCCTCCTGCACTCATCAGGAGCCCAAAGCCTTTATGAGACACTGATTAAACAACGTTCCCACTGCTGGCTTCACCAAGACTGCTGGTGATCCCATGCTATATGAATCAAGCTCTGTCATATTACACTCCACACACATGTCAAATAAAAGTCTCGTGAAGCTCTTTATCCAAGTGTGGGAAGGATACTAATGAAATTAGTTCAAGTTCAGGCAAATGGATAAAGCACACAAATGTCTAGAGACACATAATGCTTCATACATTTCCTTAAACACTTCTTAGAGCTAGTTGAGGTAGAAGAGCTATGTAGCTGTGTGTAGGGTCTGCAGCCGTGGAGGGATGAGGAGTATTTTGATGTTTAAAGTGACGGCTGTGTCCAGGTGCGGTGCCTCACGCTTGTAGTCTCAACACTTCTGGAGGCTGAGATGGGCAGATTGCTTGAGCCCAGGAGTTCAAGACCAGCTTGGGCAACATGGCAAAATCCCATCTCTACAAAAAATATGAAAAATACTGTATGGTGGTGTGGTGGCATGTGCCTGTAGTCTCAGTTACTCGGGAGGCTGAGGCAGGAGGGTTGATTAAACCCAGGAAGTTGAGGCTGCAGTGAGCTGTGTTCATGCCACTGCACTCCAGCCTGGGCAACAGAGAGAGGCCCTGTCTAAAAAATAAATAAATAAATAAAGCAATTGCTGTAAAGTTGTTCCTATGAAGCTCACAACTCACACTGCTGAGCATTAGGAGTACAGGACTACGGCTGGTCACTAGCAGAATTGTTAATTCACAGTTTTAATTAGGCATTACTGGAATTATTCATCCAGCTTTTGCTCAGCCACCGAATGTTCATGTGTGTGAGCTCTGTGTTCATGTGTATGAATCATCATGGCTGCCTTTATCCACAGATATTCTGGCTTTTTCTTTTTCTTTTCAGAGTCTCGCTCTGTCACTCAGGATGGAGTGCAGTGGTGCGATCTTGGCTCACTGCAACCTCCACCTCCTGTGTTCAAGTGATTCTCCTTCCTCAGCTCCTCAGCTTCCCGGGTAGCTGGGGCCACAGGCGTGCACCACCATGCCCAGCTTATTTTTGCATTTTTACTAAAGGCAGGGTTTCCCCATGTTGGCCAGGCTGGTCTTGAACTCTTGACCTCAGGCGATCCACGCCCCTCTCCGCTGGCCTCCCAAAGTGCTGGGATTACATGTGTGAGGTATCGCTCCTGGTCTCTCAATTATTCTTTGTTTACAGTCTCAGATTGGATTCAGGAATTGAACACTAGAAGCAATGTTTCTTCAAGAGATAGTCCCCTGGAATGCAAACTCACTAAGGCAAGCTTCATCTTTCACTTCTGTATTCTTAGAACATAGCACCCTGCCTAGGATACAGTAAACAATCAATAAAGATTTGTTGAATGAATAAATAAGTGACAGAGTGAATGAATGAATGAATGGGCTGATCATTCAAACCATCTTTGATATTTCTGGGACAGAAGACATTCACTCCTTTAAGACTCGGCTTGCTCTCACAGTGGAGTTTTCACTCAGAACTTAAAAGTGCCTGGAAGGACTATCGTACACACACACACACACACACACACACACACACACACACACACACACAAAGGGCTAGAATTCCTGGTTGTATTCACAGAAGATAAATCTGCAGTACATTTCTGGTAAATATCACTGGGTCCCATGTTGCTAGAAAAACTTCCATTTTAGTTCAGCAGATCTTTATTAAGCACCTACCAAGTGCCTGGCATGATGAGAGAACATCTTACAATAGGAGAGATATCGTTGATTAATTAATTTATTGAATGTTTGTTGCATTACAGTGCTCCAAGCCCCGTGCAAGAGAAATATAGTCTTTGTCTTCATGACAATTACAAACATTTATTGGGTAGCTACCATGTGTCAGCTACTGTTATAGGCACTGGGAATAGAATGGCGGCAAAACAGACAAAAAATAATCCTGGCCCTCAAGGAGCTTATGCGCTAGTGGGGGACACAGACCATACCAAAGTAAATAAATGTTGGAAACAGATCCTCAGTGTCGCAAAGAAGAATCAGCACTGAGACAAAAGGCTCTCTCAGCAATGCAATTTTTACTTCCTGGACTGCAGAAAGGGTACCCTTGCTAGCCATCTTGCCATGAGAGTACAACGACAAAGGAAAGCAGGCATACTTACTCTTCTTTAAAAAATGTATTTATTATACTTTTAGTTCCGGGGTGCAGGCTGAGCAGACTTGTTACATAGGTATACACGTGCCATGGTGGTGGTTTGCTGCATCCATCACCCCATCATCTATGTTAGGTATTTCTCCTAATGCTATCCCTCCTCAATCCCCCACCCACTGCTATTCCTCCCCTAGCTCCCACCCCCCCAGGCCCCAGCGTGTGATGTTCCCCTCCCTGTGTTCATGTGTTCTCATTGTTCAACATCCACTTATGAGTGAGAACATGCGGTGTTTGGTTTTCTGTTCTTGTGTCAGTTAGACATATGTATTCTTTACACATTTGGGGTTGTCCTTACCGCTGTGTCTGATCTCCTTTGGTTGGAGCCGGACCCCACCATCTAAACTAAAACCTGATTGGCTAACAACTTAAAAGTTTTCTAAACAGGTAAAAGCAATGGAGAGCTGGGATATGCCTGTGAGCACATTCAGCACAGATACCTTGGTTAAAATACAAGGACATAGAATGTACTATGTGCCTGTAAGCATGGCATGTCTAACAGCTACATAGGATAGGGCTTAACAAAGAGTTATTAGCACACTTATGATTTATTCTTTCACAAGAAAGGAAACTTTGAAGAGGAACTTTTCTACTTCCCTCAGTAAATAAGAAAAGTATATGATGAGTTAGACAGCAGTAAGTGCTAAGAAAAACATAAAGCAAGTGCATTCATTTCCCATTGCTGCTGTAACAAATTAGCACAGACTTAGTGACTTAAATGACAAAAATTTATTTTTTTATAGTTCCATATAGTTTCTCATATTTTCCAGGTTGTAGAGGCCACCTGCATTCCCTGGCTGCTGGCCCCCTCCTCCATCTTCAAAGCCAGCCCAGTGGCATCTTCCAATCTCTCTCTCTCCCTTGCCTTCCTCTCCTCTCTCTCTCCCTTATACCTGTCATCACATCTCCTCTCTTTCCGACCCTTCTGCCTTCCTCGTGTAAGGCCTCCTGTGATTAGACAGGGCCCACTCGGATAATCTCTCCATCTCAAGGTCCTTAATTTAATCACATCTGTAAAGTCCTTTGCCACTTAGACTAATATATCTACTGGTTTCAGGGATTAGGATGTGGGCATCTTAGGGGACCACTGTCCTTTCTACCTCAGCAAAGAAGGGGGATACGAAGTGCTGGGGAGCAGGGATGCCATTTTAGAGATGTCAGGGAAAGTTGCCTTGAAAAGGTGGCTTTGGAGCAAATACCTAAGGAAGCAATCGTGCTGGTGAAGGAGCCAGGGAAGAGCATTCCTGACAGAGAAACAGGTGACAAGGGTCGGTGTGATGGGTGTATTTAGGGGGCAGCAAGGAGGCGAGTGTGGCTGAAGAGGAGAGAATGAGAAGCAAAAAAGAACAGCACCAAATTTTTAGCCTAAGCAAATGGTGGCCTGGAGTTGCCCATGACTGGGATGGAGAAGATTTTTAGGAGATGTAGCAGGCTGGAAGTAGAGATGCTGTGGTGAGAGAGACAGTCACGGGCTGAAATATGTCTCCGAAATTCGTATGTTAAAGTCCTAACCCCCAGTACCCCAGAATATGACTATATTCAGAGATTGGACCTTGAAAGAGGTGATTAAGCTAAAATGATGTCATTAGAAAGGGGTCTAATCCAATGTGAACGGAGTGCTTCTAAGAAGGGGAGATCGGGACATAGACACAGGGGGAAAGACCACCTGAGGACGCAGTGAGGAGGCAGCATCCACGAGACAAGCAGAAATCAACCCTGCAACAGCTTGATCTTGGCTCCTTCAGCTTCCAGTGTTGTGAGAAAATGTATTTCTGTTAAAGCCATGCAGTCTGTTTTGTTGTTTGTTGTTTTTTTTTGTTTTGTTGATTTTTTTTTTTTTTTTTGAGACGGTCTCGCTCAGTCCTCCTGGCTAGATTGCAGCGGTATGATCACAGCTTACTGCAACCTTGACCTCCTGGGCTCAAGCCATCCTCCCACCTCAGACTCCTGAGTAGCTGGGACTAGACGCTTACACCGCCATGCCTGGTTAATTGTTGTATTTTTTGTAGAGATGGGGTTTCACCATGTTGCCCAGGCTGGTCTCGAACTCCTGGGCTCAAGCGATCCTCCCAAAGTGTTACATTACAGGCATGAGACATCATGCCCAGCCTGTGGAAGGTTTTTATGGCAGCCCTTGCTGGGTAACACAGGTACACAGGCAGAGGCAGGGGCATCATCTGCCTTTGCTGTGGACTATATTCTCAAGGATGTTTGCAGAGCAAACAGCCTTGGAAGACAGAGATAGTGTTTTCTGCCACAGTCAAGGGTAGTAGACATGCTTACTGTCCATGATTTTAAAAAAGTGTCTCCCTCTGGAGTGAGGGGCAGATACACTTATTGCCCATATGAAAGATCTGGGCTCTCTAAGCTCGGGGTTAAAAATTTATAAAACTTATAAAAATCCTATAGGGCAGCTGACTGCAAGTACAGGCTTCACCTGGGCCTCATGTTGCCCATGGGAATTGGGGCTTGGTGAACTGGTCCATGAAAATGCTGATATTCTGGCCAATGCCATTATTATGAATAACAAAGTCCTTTGTTTCTGATCTGGGAGTCTCAAGTCTTCTGCCAGCATCCATGAATTGTGGCAGGCTAACTTGTTAGCTTACAAGTAGGGGAATAACAGCTCAGCCCCTGGGCAGCTCTTGATAAGAGCTCATGCCTGTAAGGGAGGCCAGATGCGATGGCAGTTGTTGGAGGTTTTTGATCAAAGCCATGACACGCCCTGGCATAGGTTTTATAAATTTCACCAGGTCTGCCGAATTGAGAACACACTGTAAGGGAACAGGTAGGAAGCAGGGAGCTATTGCAATTGTTAGATCTAGCAATGACCCAGCTAGATCCTGACTTCAGCTGAGTGGTGAGCAGTCGTGGGATTCTGGATCTTTTGAAGGTGGAGCTGGCACCATTTGGGATATGAGAGAATGAGAAGCAAAAAAGAACAGCACCAAATTTTTAGCCTAAGCAAATGGTGGCCTGGAGTTGCCCATGACTGGGATGGAGAAGATTTTTAGGAGATGTAACGGGAGGGGATGGCAGGGTTCAGCTGGCGACTGGACTGCAATTTCCAGCTGGGCATCCAGAGATGTTGAGGATGCAGGTGGATGCGAATTTGTTATTCTGGAGTGAAGTCAGGGCTGGAGATACACATGAGGTTCATTAACCTGCGTATAATATTCAAAGTCGTAAGACAGAGGTGATAACAGCAGATAGCAAAGAGGCCTAACCATAAGCCGTGGGGCTCTCCATATTCAGAGGTTAGGGGAGTAGGAAGAAACCACAAAAGGGATGCAGAAGCCAGAAACACAGCAGGAAGCCCTGGTGAGCACCGGGAGAAGGGGTTTCCTGGAGCACGATTGATCAGTTGCTGCTGATAGGTCAGGTAGCCTCTTGGTTATTAGAGTTACTTATGCGTGGAAAGCCCGAGGTATGGAGTGATGGCCTCTGCCTGTGTCAAGGAGGAGAGGAGCGCAGGCCTGGAATGGCAAAAACGTCAGCACATCCCTGGGAACTGGTGGGACCCAGCCAGTAAGCCAACACGGCTGGATACCAAGGTGCTTAGGCCATAGCAACCTGCTATGTGGGTCGGTGAAGGCACAGCAGGCTTTAAACCGGTGATGCCGGCCGGTTGTATTTCAAAAAGACCACTCCGATGGCTGGGGGCAGGGACTCAGCCACTGTCCTCAGTCCAGGACCTTGTGGGACCGCCCAGCAGCCCGGGCTTCTGCAAATCTGAAGCGTCCCATTTGCCTCCAGGCTGCGGGACGAGCCTTCCGCGCGCCGCTGCAGTGCGGACCCAGCTCCGCGGGGTCCCCATGGCTGAACTCAACCGGGGACTGCGGTGGGACGGGCGGGCCAGGGGCTAGGGACCCCCGTGGAGGCCGCCGGGCAGGCCGCGGCGCGCAGGAGGCAGCAGCTTGAGCTCCACAGCTCAAGTGTTAAAAATTCTGAGGGAGAAGGATGCCTCGAAAGCCTTCGTGCTATTCTGTCGCATCTCGCGCCCCTGTCTAAACTTCAGTCCACTCGTGGAGTGTGGCCCCCACGCCGCATGGGCTCAGGAGGCGCGTCGCCGTGGGAAAGAAATCGCACGTATGAAGAGGAAGCACGTGTGCTACTTTGAGAAAAGGAGGCAGAAAGTTACCAAACGCGGGAGGCGGAGGCCCGCAAACCGAGCGAGGCCGTGGGACGCCGGCGAGTCGCAGAGGCTCCTGGAGCCAGCCGCTGGGAAACAAACAAAAACGCAGGCGGGCGGACTCCCGGGCAGCCTCCCCCGTGCCGGGGCGCGGGGGCCGCCGCGAGAACCCGGGCAGGAGCGGGGCGGCGCGGGGCCCGGCCGGCGGGAGGGGTCCCGCACCCTGACCCCGTGAGAACGCCCGGCGCACCCCTCTGCCCCGGCCCGCCGGGGGCGCGGACTACAAGTCCCAGGAAGCCCAGAGGCAAGCGCGGGGCGGGGCCTGGCGCAATTCCCCGGGATCCGGCGCGCTGGGAAGCGCCGAGGAGGACGCAGCGGCGGCGGCCGGAGGGCGGCGAGCGCGGGCGGGCGGGCGGAGCGCGGGCGCGGGTGCGGGCGGAGGCGGAGGCGGAGGCGGGGCCGACGTGGGCCGGAGCCCTGCGTGCCAGGGAGGGGGCCGGCCGGGCAGGCGGCGGGCGGCGCTCGGAGCGGGCTCCGCGGCTTGCACGGCGCCTGCGGCACGATCCCGGCTCCGCGGGCGGCGCACGGCGGGCTCGCGCGGGGGGCCCCGGCGCGCCGGACGGCGCAGTACGCAGCGCGCGGACCCACGCCGCAGCCAGGCGCCCGGAGCGGCGCGGCCACACTGCCCGGGGGTCTGCCCTCGGCCCGGGCGCTCGGAGCGCGGCGGCTGCCTGGGCTTTAATGGCTGCTCCGCGGAGCAGCAGCGCCTAAGGCTGGAAGGCGGCTGCGGCGCAGGAAGGCGCCCGAGCGAGCCTCCTCCGGGGCCGGCCGCGCCCGCCGCGGCGCGCTCCATGGGGGCGCGCTCCCCCCGGGCGGCTCGCTGACCCGGGACGCCGGGGCCCGCTCGCTCGCCGGCCGCGCGTCCCGGCCATGAACTGAGCCCGCGGGCCGGCCCCGCGCCTGCTCCGCCCGCGCCTTTCTTCTTGCGCCTCCTCCGCCCGCCGCCGGCGGGCCCGGCTCCCCGGGGGCTGCGGCGCCCGGCTTTCGGCGACCCGCGGGCCCCGGGGCGCGGGGCAGCGGCGGCGGCGGGGGGCGCGCGGCTCCGGGCGCGGCGCCTGCACCATGAACTACCAGCAGCAGCTGGCCAACTCGGCTGCCATCCGGGCCGAGATCCAGCGCTTCGAGTCGGTCCACCCCAACATCTACTCCATCTACGAGCTGCTGGAGCGCGTGGAGGAGCCGGTGCTGCAGAACCAGATCCGGGAGCACGTCATCGCCATCGAAGGTGAGGGCCCGGCCGCCTCGGGGCCTCGGGAAGGCGCGGGCGCCCGCGGCGCGGCGGGGGTGTGCGCTGTGTGCGTGCGGGTGTCCACTCGCGCGGGCCGGGGCGCGCGGCTGCCCCTCCGAGGGAGCACTGCGGCGCCGCTTTTCTCGCTTGCAAGGCCGGGCGATGGTCGCCTGCGCCCCGCGCGCCAAGAGCTCCGCGGGAAGATGGATCGCCAGTGTTAATTTGATAATGGACAATAGAGTCTCTCCTGCGAGAAAGTGGCTCGGTGCCGCGGCGTTCTGGGCCGCCCGAGCGTCCCGGCCCAGCCGACGCCTGGGGGCAGCTAGCTGGAGGAGTTGGCGTCGCCTGACTCGTGACAGGTTACCAGGCCCGGCCCGGGAGTCTTGCTGGACGTTGAAGACGTGTTCTGAGAAGTGCTGCCACTGGGGGCCAGGCCCAGGCCGGTGTGTTTGGGCGGTGCAGGGCTGCCCTCCTGAGTGTCTTTGCTCAATTCAGGGATACAGTGAACTTACTGGATGCCCAGAGCCAGCCCCAGCCTCGGGAGCATAGTGTCCAGGCGCGGGTCCCTTTGCCCCTGTGCAGACGCTGGCCCCCGAAGTGTGCTTTGTACCTACCAGAAGTCCCACCGGGAGGGAAGGGCGTTCTCCAGCGGAGGCGTCTCGCTTTCCTATGTCTGCAGGGGGAGGCCCCTGAAGCGGAGGGTTCTGTTGCCTGTAAGGGGGGCAGGATGCTTGGGTGGAACACCCCTCTTCTCCCACCTCGCGTGTCAGGCCATGGCCTTCCAGAACAGCTACAACAGCAGTCTGCCTTCCCGGGCTGTGCCCTCTGCATTTTTGGTGGCTCTCATTTCTCTGCTTCCAGGCTGCTGAAATATTTCCTTGCTTTGTCCCTTTGGTCCTGCCAAGACTCACCTGGGGCACCAGGTGGCATGTGCGTGGGCGGTGTGGAATCATATCCTGGCCACAGTTAAGCAGCACTTTCTCTCCTCTCAGCGCTATGGGCCAGTGATGGTAAAAGGCCTGCAGGGTGGCTTGTCCATGATACAGATTCGCCGGTAAGACCTCTATTGAGGAACACTGATAATGGCCCGAGGCCACCAGGAATGTGCCTGAAAGCCTGGTGCTTGCGTTGCCCAGCTTCTTCCCTCTGTGCGGGAGAGGGTATCAGCCCACAGAGAGACTTTGCCTTGGCACTGTGCAGTCTGAACTACTAACCCCGAAGTGCTTTGGTTTGAAACTTGGCCAGTTAGGTGGAGAAGGTGGATGTTGTGTTACTGAGCCCTTGGCATTTGGCAGCCCTGTAGACTTGAACCATGTCCCAGCCGGGCTGGCTGACTGGCAGACTATCCCCATGAGGGACTTGCTAATTCCAAGGGAGGATCCAGATGGAGCTCTAGGCTTATGGGGTCCTGGCCCTTTGTGTGTGTCTGTCTCCCATGAGGACACCTGGCTGCTTTGTTGGTGACTTCAGATGTTCCTAGATTCCTCAAGAGACTGGCTCTGTCTGCCTCTGCATGACTTGTGGCGGGAGGCCGTGGGACCTGCACCCATTTGCTGCTGATCGGGTGCTGTTGCAGGAAGGTTCCTCCAGAGCTCCAGCTCTGCGCCTGTTACGGTAGCTGTGAAGGCTGCACTGTGCTCGTTTCAGATGGCTCTTCCTGCCTCTTTGGCTGCATCCACAGAAGTCTGATGAAACCCTGTGAAAGGGGGCCCCAGGTATTGAAGGCACCTGGCTGAGAGCCTCTCTTGCTGTGTGGAGACCTCTGGCTGAGTGAGGTTCACAACACTTCATTTTAATTTCCCATTGTAGAAGCCAAGCTCTGGGGCCTCAAGCACTTCCAGCAAAGCAGTTTGACTTTCTAGCAAGAGGATGTGGTTGCATTTTTCTTTCTTCCAAAAAAAAAAAAAAAAAAAGCTTGGTTCCTAGATGATGTGGTTTTTTTCTTGACAGCTTGATGCCTACCTTTACGATTTGAGATTCTAGTCCCATTCTTGGCCAGAATCCTTGTCATTTTTAATAAGGCTTAAAATCAGTGGGTGAGTCCTGTTAGGGACTGGGGTGATGCTGTGATTTTTCTCTTAGAAATAGGGATGTCTAGATTGTGTAGGACTGTAGTTAATTTAGTGACGCTTAAGAACTGCTCACACATGCTACTGTTCTTTGCATGTTCTTCTGTTATCAACAGTGATACCACCTTTCATTTCTGTAGAGCTTGAACAGAAATATTCTTGCATCCATAATCTCATTGTGTGGCTTCACCAACCCTGTGAGGGAAGGTGGGTAGCTTTGTTATCCTCATTTTATGGAGGAGTGGGTGTAGGTTCAGGGAGGGATAATGACCTCCTGAACATTTCACTGAGATGGTTTAAAGTCTGATCTGAACCAAGGATCATTTGAATGGAGTTTCTGTCTCCAGATTGCATGTGGATTTCAGGAACCAGGGCTGGCAACTGAGCCTGCGCTGTAACAGCACAGTAACTGAAGAGGGCTCGCCCGAGGAGCTGCCCCTGCCTGTGTGTGCACCTTGGGGGTTTTAAAGTCTAACCATTTCTGATCAGGACAGCATGTGCACATCATAACAAAGGCCTTAAAAAATCACTTATACCACCAAATAGAAAACTGGCCTCATTTTAGATTTCCAGCTAGGGTTTTTTTCTTTTTTCCTTCCTCCCTATGTACATACACAAAATTGGGGTCTGACTTTCAAAGCTTCTTGACTTCCATGATGTGGGCACTTTTTAATGTTATGAAAAGCTTTTGAGGGTAGGGTTTCTCTTATTGGCACAATATTCCTGCATTTGGCTGCACCCTACTTAAAATTTCCCTGTTTTCTGTAGTCTTCAGGAACTTCTGCTGTTGGAGTGAAGTACGGCCTTGTCCAAGGGAGGGAAGGAGGTTTTGACTAATGCTCATTTCAGAGCAGGTTGAATTGGGTCTGGGTTGGAACATCTCTTTAACGATGGACTAAATATGTTGAAGTTGAAAGAGCCCACCAAGGCTCCCAAATAACAGATCTGGACTCCTGTTTGTAGGCATGGGATGTGTCGTTTTGCCCTCAGTCTTGTTTTAAAACATTAGCTTGTCAAAAGAGAACTTTTTTTCAATACTTATTTTGTACTTTGAGAGGTTTACTCCCTCCCACCCCCCACCAAATGGCTAGAGTTTAAGGGAGCCTTGCTGACTGTTCCGGATTTATCTGATCAGAATTCTGGGGTGTCCCATGGGGCACGGTGTGCTGTGAAACATGGCCGCACAGCTGTATCGTCTCTGGAGCCTCTGTGCCCAGAAATGAGCCGGAGACCCACCTCGCCTCCAGTTTCAACAGCACATGTTAGTTTCCCCCTCTGGTTCTCCCTAGGAAGGTCCATCTGGGGTTGATGGCATTGAGGTAGATGAGTCAACTGCCTTTCTTGTTAAATGAAGCTTGTTCTTTCAAGGGTAAAGCCTCTCTTAGCAGTCGCACATCATCATTGAGCTTGCCAGCAGCAGGACCATGATGCAAGTGATAACTCGGCCAGCTCATTCAGCTGGGCAGCGCGATTCCCAGGTTCCCAGGCATGGCTGGGAACACTGGCCTTCCTCTGAGGTTGAGCCCTAAGCCAGCCCTCACCCCTCCATACCCCCCCAACCCCCATCCTCACCAGGTGGCTGAACAGAGGAAATCCAAGCTCTCCACTGGCCTGGCCCGGCCTGGTACTTGGCAGGAGAACCCTGCCCTGCAGTTTTTAAGGGCATTTTCAAAGGGAGATTCCGGGGCTCCTTAGGAGTGTCTGAGCCCTAGGGTTTGGGGGACCCGAGAAGACGGGGCAGGGTTCCCCACTTTGTCCCGTGATACAGCTGCTTTGTTGAGCATCAGTGACCCGCAGAGCTCAGAGTGTCTAATGTACATGATCTCAGTTCGTCCTGCAGCGATCCTGTATGCAGACGCCCTGCTGAGGCCCACAAAATGTGAGACACTTGTGCAGGAGCTGTGAGCTGGACCCGTCCAACTCACCTCTGTCGCCATAGGAGTTAGAAGTGGAGCCCCTGATTCATACTTCCCACAGGCGGTGTGTGCAAAGCATCCCAAGCTTGCTTCCTCCATCCAAGGCAAGAGGGTATGAGAAGACCCCAAATAACTGAAAGTATTGTGTTCTCTGTAAAGCTGCTGACTGTGACAAAACTTACAGAAGCGTTTGTTTTCATATGGAAATGTATTTAGTCTGCTTGATGCAGGTGTGCCTGTTTAGGGAAACAAACATTTTTCATTTCCTGCCACGGATAAGTGTCATGTTTCTTTGTCACCATTGGCCATGTTCATAATCCTCCAAGTTGAATGAAGGGTGGCAGGTCTGCATGCTCCTCCTTAAAAATAACGCTCAGTTGGCATTCAGTTGCTTCCAGGTGAGCTCTGGTACCTTACCCGGCACCCAGGGTCTCCACAGTGCGGGTGTTCTCTGTGAGTCCAGCTTATTCGTGCTTCTTACCTGTGGCGCCTGTGCTCTTTGAGATGCCACCTTCCCTGCCTGTTGCCCTGGTCTGTGTTGGTGTCATCCATGACCAGCCTTGCCTCATGAGATTTAAGGCCCTCCTGCTCTCTGCCCACCCCATTTGGCTCACCTGCTTAACCCCACCCCAGCTGGGAGGACTGGAAGCTGGTTGAGGGCAGAAATCAGGTCTTGTTCATTTTCGTATCCTCAGTGGTTTGAGAGATCATGCCTGGCCCTTGAAGGATGCCCAGGGATTGTTTGCTGGCTGGCTGACTTGCCAGAGGGTCCTTTCAAAAGCTCCTTCTTGGTAGGATAAACAGTGTTTGTATGCTGCAGAAGTGAGGGCACTTTGAAACGTTCCCAGAGCACAGGAGTTAGGGTTAGATATACCTTTTGGATTTGGTGGGTTAGCTTGGTGGGAACTCAGTGTCATGTGGTGTTTGGGATGAAGGTGAAATTTTCTTTACTGTATGTAGGAGAAGCAAAAGATTTGCCTGCTAAATCTTGGCAGCTTTTTCAGATCAGCTGTCTACAACAGGTTGGTGTTTATGTTGGGTGTAAGTGAATTTCAGACATAGAATCAATATTGAGAGGACAAACAGGTGACAGCCTGTGTCACTGCCATGATGTTGTACCTTCAGTGTCACACTGAGAGCAGTGAGTCTCACACATGTGTGTCAGGTTGCATTGAGGGCTGGGGGAAACAGATTGCCGGCCCCGCCCATACCCTCTGAGTTTCTAGTTCTGTAGGTTTGGAGCAGGAGCCAAGGATGTGCCTCTCTAACAAGTGTCCTGAGGATGCGATGCCCTGGTCCAGGGACCAGCCTTGGGGAAGCATTGATGTGGCATCTTCTCTGGGCCATTACTACTTCTTCCAAGCTGCACTTGTAGCCAGCGGGGAGGGTTTCCTGTCAGCCCACTGAGGGTTGCAGGTGAAGATACCAAAGGCCAGCGGCTCAGGGAGATACTTGTGGTGACACAGGCTAAGTGTGGTGGAGGAGGGTTTTAAACTAGGTCCGAATGGTTTCATGCTGGTGTTCATGTGGTCTCTGTGATGCTATTTGAAAAGGAGCTGAACGCTAGGTGAGGAGACCTGTCGGGCCAGACCCCCTTAAATTTCATTAGGGATGTCACCAGATTCAAGAGACTGGAGAAGAGACCTAGAGCCAGCAAACAAAAGACGGAGGGCTCATTAGGGGAATTTACCTACAGAGCGGTCGCTGGAGGCGGGCTGGGTGGGAGAAGCACTGCTGCCTGCTTTCGGAAAGCGTGCAGTTGAGACAGCATTTTCACTCAGCACCCTCCAGGAGCCACCACCCAGTGACCTTCTTTTAACCCAATCAAAGCGCCTCAGTACCCTGGATGGCCTGCGTTCCACGGGACAGGCTAGGGGCTTAGATGTTCCTCAGAGATAAGGAATGAGGCTCTGCTTTGGCCACTCCCAGATTCCTTAGCTCGGAATCCCGAACACACGTTCAGGTGCACCTGCCGTGCAGGGCCATTCTCAGGGTGTGCTTCGGTCTCTGCTGTCAGGTGCATCTGCCCCCGACCGGGCTGCGTTTCTGTGACACGGTGGCAGGGCGGATGGACATTGCCAAAAGAATCTGGTCGAAGGGTGGAGGCAGCTGATGTCCATTTCCTTCTAGTCTCATTCTGTGGTTTTGCGGATTTATCTTCTTGCCTTTTGGAGATTGTTGCTTTTTAATGTAGTCTCATGTATATTTCGATGGGATTCTTCAATATTCACTTATATGATAATATGGCAGATGACACATTTTGTTACCAATATTTCCAAGCTGAAAGGGCATTTCCGTGAAACAGAGGAGCTAGATATTCCTAGTAGCTTAAAAGAGCTGTTAGGGGGCCCGAAGGAAGTGACTGAGAAGGGAGAGAAGCAGTGAGGGCAGCCGCAGGAACCTTCAAAACAAAACCTGCAGCCCTCTTGCTACCACCTCTTGTTTTTTGCCTAAACCGGGCATTTTATTTTGTTAAGATGAAAATCCCTAATTTTACATCCTTTTTTTCGTGTGCCCTGCAGGTGTTTACAGTTTGTGAGTCTCACTCTGCCTTGTTTTAACCACTGATTTCGTTTTGTCTCATGCCTCTCTACACTCTAGCAAACCTGTGTCCCCCTCCCTGCCGCCTTCCCAGTTCTCCAGACCCTTCCAGTCCTTAGCTTAAGTGATTGAGTCTGGTAAAGCGGATGAGGCTTAGCTATTTTTAAAATCCAGGGTTTGAGGTTCTGATCTGGTGCTTAGCCACATAATTCCTTCCCTTTGTTAAGTACCTTTCTCTGAGAAACAAAATGCACTCTACAGATGTTAATCTCTAATCTTTGCAGCATCTGTTATTTTTGTTCAGGGGTATGAGTGCTTTGTGTGTGCTTCAGAGAGCCCTGGCCTAGAAGCCCTGTGCTTCTCGGGCTGAGAGGATTTGGGGGTCCCGTTTCATAGTGTGGGCTTATGTCTTTCCCAAGATGCATGACCACCCATCGGGAGGCAGGGCTGGCATTGTCTGTTGGGTCCAGTCCCTCTATCTTCCAGGGCCTTTCTCATCACAAATGACCAGAAAGGCCCTGGAAGATACAGGGAGTGGACCCAACAGACAATGGGTATCGTGCTTGTGTCTGGGACCTGGGGAGGGAAGGAAAGCAAATGCCACCCCCTGCAGAAGAGATCGTTTGAATAACCAACCAGATAACTTGTTTGTGTGCGAGGTTGGGACATTTTCCATAAAGAGCAGACTAAATATAGGCTCGAGGGTGGGGGCCGGGGCTGGGGAGGGGGCTGTCACCGCTCGCTCCAGTGTTGTTTCTTCCGTTGGTAACCAGAACTTGCCACCAGCCCCGAACAGGTGGCCACCCTGCGCTCTCTGGGAACAGATTGGTGTTTTTGTTTAACCAGGGGCTCATTTGCAAATTTCACACTTCTCCCGCTGTTTGATGGGGATTGTCTTTTTTTGGGCTGCAGTGTTGGAGTATTTGTACAGTGTTTCTACACAAGCAACTGTCTAATCTTTAAAAACTGCTCATGCCGTCTGGTTGTCATTAGCATCATGGTTAGAAGCTCTTTATTTCCTTTTTTTTTTTTTTAAGGGTGGGAAAACACTTTTCATGGTTCTGGGAGAAGAATTTCAAATAATTACTGGCCATGTTCACAAATGATTTATGTTTGGTCTTAGAAATGTCAACATTCAACAGGCTCTAGCAAATACAACCATGTTGATTCCCAGCTTAGGACCTATTCTCACTCAGATAATAGTCCTAAAGGCAGAACAGCGTCTTTAGAAAGTACATTTAGCTTCAATTCAGTAAGTTTTAGTTTTAGCCAATATGGACTTAACAGTATTGAGGATACTTGAAATAAGTTAAAAAATTAAAAACAAAATATGAATGCCTGCAACACATAGCCACAAGACCTACTCTTGTTTCAGAAAAGAGTTCTCACTTCTTAAATGTCACCTTGGGGGCATGCCCTCTGTGTGACGGTGCCCTGCAGCAGGATTGGTATTGTTGGAAGTGCTGGCTAGCTTATGTAATGAAAAAGAAATTGATTTGGAAAGAGCTGATTGCCCTGAACTTCCATCCTGTTTGTGTGTCGAGCTGCCCTTTTCAGTGGGGGAGAATCCAGCCTGTTTTCCAGGGAGGGCGCTTCCGGAAGCCTGCCTGCCCACCCTTGGTTGTTGTTTTGGAAGGACTCTCTGGGGTGTTGCCGTGAGCCGGATCGAGTGTCTGCTTCTGTTCTGACACTGCTCCTACTGGAAGTTCAGGCTGGTGAACCTGATTTGGGAGGGGGTGGTGTGGTTGGTGGGGAACAGCATTGTGTTAATTTTAGCTTCAACAATCAAGCCTGGGTCTTGGAGTGTTCATGTAGTACTTGAAGTTTGGGTTTGGAATTGGTGGGACTGAGACCACTTCAAACTCTCTTATTTCTTAAAACTTTTCAGTACTTATTTTTGAGACAGAGTCTCACTCTGTGGCTCAGGCTGGAGTGCAGTGGCACTTTTGGGGCTCACCATAGCCTCAACCTCCAGAGTCAAGTGATCCTCGCACCTCAGCCTCCCACATAGCTGGGACTACAGGTGTGCACCACGTCTGGCTAATTCGTTGTATTTTTAGTAGAGACAGGGTTTTGCCATGTTGCCCAGGCTGGGCTTCAACTTCTAGACTCAAGCAGTCCACCTGCCTCAGCCTCCCAGGTGCTGAGATTACAGGCATGAGCCACCACGCCTGGCCTAATTTTTAATTTCGAGACAGTCTCTCTCCTTCAATCAGGCTGAAGTACAGTGGCACGATCATAGCTCACTGAAGCCTTGCCCTCCTGAAGCGATCCTCCTGCCTCAGCCTTCCAAGTAGCTGGGACCACAGACACATACCACCATGCCCAACTAATATATTTTTTAAAAATTTTTTGTAGAGATGGGGTTTTACTATGTTGCCTTGGCCCCCCGAAGTCTTAGAATTACAGGCTTGAGCCATCACACCCAAGCCTCGTGCTCCCTTTTTCTGACACGTCACATAAAGATGCCCGAGTGATGAAGGAGAAAGTTTTCACAAACTGAACACGTGTGACCAGCATCCTGTTCAGTGGCCAGCACAGATCCACCTGTCTTGAGGGTCGTTAGAAATTGTAGTGCTCGTTTATTGATCTCTTCTGCTGGTGGCCTGCATTTGAGTGGTTGCGTGTTTGGGGCGATCATGAATAGCACCACTGTGCAGATTCTTGCGTGCCTTTTGGTGCCCATCTGGCCTCATTTCTGCCTGGTGTGTGCTAGGCTGTGTCTCTTTCTCTCTGCTGTTTGGATGTAGCTGCTCTGAAGCCGTTCCTTCAGCCCAGCAGCCCCTACCTGGGGAAACCTTCCAGTGCTTTCTAGGTTCATTTTATGACACTCAGGATGGCCATTTGTCTCCCTCTGCTGATTTTCATTCTTTCAGTTGTTTGTTCATAAACAAACATTTGCATGGCTGATACATTTCCAGCACTGTCTTGGAGATTAGGTTTTTAAACTTTCGGGTTGTCTGCAGGCTGTTAATTCCTTGTTAGTTGAATAATAAGGGCTCTGTGAATGGAGCTTCATGAGTGAAATCTCTCACCAGGAAGAGGGTGCAGTTCCCCTGGGGCTGGAACGGGCCCCCTTTGGTTCTCCTTGGCTCCTGGCAGAGCTCAGTCATCAGCTGGGGGACTCTTTCTGGCTGAGCCCCAAGCAGCCCCAGCCCATCTCCGTGCTGGGTGTTAGATAACCCACCGGAACTGTGTCGGTATTTGAAAGGAAATTCGTTCTGTATGCTTGGGCTCAACTGTGTTATGGCTTTAATAGTTACGTATTAGCATTATTCAGTTTTTGTTGTTTGTAGTAATTATGCTGAAGACAACAAAAGGAAAAAAAGCTAAGTGTTGCCAACTCATGGGGCAATTTTCTTTGTTCCGGCGGCCGTGTCCTGGCAGCTGCCCATCCCCCTCCATAAAGGCCAGGGCTAAACAAGGCCAGAGCCAGGAAGGACAAGGGGGCCATGGGTTGAGGGCAGTGTGTGCGTGTGTGGACTTCTTTGGTGGCTTTGCAATGGCAAATATTTATTTTGAGGGATGGTAGTGGGAGGACCAAGTTTATACTCACTTTGTTTAGTACGGGAAGTGGCTAATGTGGGAATCAATGGACAAGATTTTATCAAGCCCCTGTCCTGGGCAGAGCCCCGTGTTTGAACCTGGGAGAACAGGCAGATGTATGGGACATTCAGGGGCCTTCAGACCTCACCCAGGAGGCCACTGATACACACAGAAACCACAGCCACAGAAGGCTGTGTGGGAGGGGCCTGGGGGATGGGGCGGAGTCCAGGAAGGGATCCTGGAAGTCAGGTAGGAGTCAGGAGGGCTTTCCAGGCCAGTGGCTACTAGGACTGGAGCATCCAGAACAGAGTCTCTTCAGCCTGGGAGAGTAGGGTGGGTTACCAAATGATGGGTGATCCTTGGCAGCCCTGGGAGCCCTTTTATTGGATGGCAGGAACTACTGGTTATGGATCCCGCTTGGAGAGGGAGTGTATTTTTTTTTTTTAGATGGAGTCTTGTTCTGTTGCCCAGACTGGAGTGCAGTGGCTCGATCTCAGCTCCTGCAACCTTTGCCTCCAGGTTCAAGTGATTCTCCTGCCTCAACCTCCTGAGGAGGAGGACTGCAGACCTGGCTAATGAAGCTCCCGGCTGATTTTCGTATTTTTAGTAGAGATGAGGTTTCACCATGTTGGCTAAGCTGGTCTCGAGCTTCTGACCTCAGGTGATCTGCCCACCTTGGTCTCCCAAACTGCTGAGATTACAGATGTGAGCCACCGCGCCCAGCCTGGAGTGCTTTGATATCTAGCTGTTACCATGTGGGATGGAGATGCTGGTGGCCAGGGGTCTGGGCTTTGAACAGCATCAGGGCTGTTGTAAGGGAGGGGGCTCATTGCAGTCTGTGTTTCCAGAAATGTGTGTTTAGAAGATCCATTTTCCATGGTTACTGTTACCTTGGCTCTTGTTACATAAGTTTTGTTAGATCCAGATACTAATTTTTTTTTTTTTTTTTTTTGTAAGTTTTTTTTTTTTTTTTTTTTTGAGATGAAGTCTTGCTCTGTCACCCACTAGAATGCAGTGGCGTGATCTCAGCTAACTGCAATCTTTGCCTCCTGGGTTCAAATGATTCTCCTGGCTCAGCCTCCTGAATAGCTGGGATCATGCCAGGTGCCCACCACCACACCCAGCTAATTTTTGTATTTTTAGTAGAGATGAGGTTTTACCATGTTGGCCAGTCTGGTCTCGAACGCCTGACCTCAGGTCATCCACCTGCCTTGGTCTCCCAAAGTGTTGGGATTACAGGTGTGAGGCACTGCATCCAGCCCTATTTTTCTTTATTTTTAATTTTCTAAGCTTGGGTTTCAATATTATAAAAAATTTGAGGCGGGAAGCGGTGGCTGATGCCTGCAATCTCAGCTTTTTGGGAGGCCGAGGTGGGAGGATTGCCTGAGGCCAGGAGTTTGAGACCAGCCTAGGCACAGCGGCGAGTGGCTTTCGTACTAGCTACTTGGGTGGCTGAGGCAGGAGGATCGCTTGAGCTAAGGAGTAGCAGGCCGCAGTGAGCTATGATTGTGGCACTGCGCTCCAGCCTGGGTGACAGTGAGATCTTGTCTCAAAAAAAAAAAAAAAATTGAACCATGAGGACTGTGATATTGTCTTTTGGGGGCTTTCTGTACATAAAATTAGGAATTTTATTTAGAAACTTGAATTTATTTGTCCAAGAGTTTCTCCCTTGTTTTGAAAATACGATGCCACCTGGCACATTCTTGGATAGGCGCTGCCAGAAGCCGGGTCTGTGTGGGCAGGGCCAGTGAGACTCAAAGCCACACGTGAAGGCGCAGCGTGCACTTTTGCTTTCCTCAGCCCACATCCAGGCTCATCATCTTTCCCGTGTGGACGGTTTGCAAAGTGGGAGGGAATGAGGGCTGGGGCCTTGGGAAGTGAACGGCAGAGCAGGTGGCATGGAGACCTCAGCCATCTGCCCACAGGGTGTGGCAAAGTTTTTCTGATGCTTTTTTTTTCCAGTCTTGTGTACGTTATCAACTCTTGCAGGACTTGAGCTTGGAGGGAGTGGCCGCTTGCTGAGTCTGACTCCATGGAGCCCGTGGGCAGCCAGTCTTGATTGTGCTGGGGCTACCCAGCCTTAGGACTCCCTGCCGTTTCTCTAGGTGACTGCTCTGCAGGCATGAGTCGTCTCCTTAATGCCGAGCGTCGGTACCTGCACAGCCCTGAATGAAGCAGCTGCTCAGAATCTGTCTTGTCATCGATAGATGGACAGTTGCCAAGTGTCCCGTGTGCTGCACCCGTTGGTGCCGACTGACTAAGGAGTTTTTGTCCTCGTCACCCTGTCCCTGTGGTTCTATTCAGACATTAGTTATGAATCTGTGTTTAGGACGACAAGAGGTTAACAGTGAGGAGGATAAGTGAGAAGCTAGCAGGAGTATGGGTGGTAATGGCGGGGGAGTGCTGGCGGAGGGGTCGGGGCGCCCCTCTGGACTGGGACATAGGCCTGCTGCAGCAGTCGGGTGCGGTTTTGCCTTGTAAGTGACACCATTGCCTGCAGGCATCTCTGACAGCTGCTCCTGCTCCAGATTCCAGAAATTTCTGTGGAACATTTCCTGAACCATCCACCTGGTTTCTTCCCTTCCCCTCACTGAATAAAATCCATAATAGCACCTGCCACTTGACTGTTTGTGCAGGATGCCGTGTTCAGGGCTGGGTGCACTTTGTGTCATTTTATTATCCTGGTCACGGCCAGACAGGTGTAGAACCCCCATTTGGCAGGACAGGAACCCGAAGCCTGGAGCGTTTAAAGTCTTGCCCAAATCCATCCACTCCTGAAGGTGGCAGAGTCAGGATTTGAACTCAGGACCCATGGACACCAGCCGCCCCTGGGTTTTTATTTTTATTTAAAAAACCTTTAGGGGTACACATGCAGGTGTGTTATCTAGGTAAGTTATGTGTCATGGGGGTCTGGTGTACAGGTTTTGTCATCACTCTCTTAGTAAGCATAGCACCTGATAGGTAGTTTTCCAGTCCTTTCCCTCCTCCGACCCTCCACCCTCAAGTAGGCCTCAGTGTCTGTTCCTTTCTTTGTGTCAATGTTTAGCTCAAGTGAGAACATGGAATATTTGGTTTTCTGTTCCTGAGTTGGTTTGCTTATGATACTGGCCTCCAGCTCTATCCATGCTGTTGCACGGGACATGATCTCATTCTTTTTTATGGCTGCATAGTATTCCATGATGTATGTGTACCACATTTTCTTTATCCAGCCCACCATTGATGGGCATTTTGGTTGATTCCGTGTCTTTGCTATTGTGAATAGTGCCACAGTGAACACACACCTGCATGTGCCTTTATGGTAGAATGTATATTCCTTCAGATATGTACCAGGTAAAGCCACCTACAGTTTTGATGTTTTAGTAAAGCAGGAAAGGAAACTTCAAAAATCAGCCCATACCTCTGTGGAAGTATTTGGGGAATTCTCTCCGCAGTTTGCAGCTCTCCTGCAGATTTTGATTTGTGATTTGAAACTCACATTCACACTCAGTTTTTTACTCACCAAGGTTATAAAGAAAATAACAGCTGTTGGTTCACTTTGATTCCCTTGCTGAGAGCTGGTGGCGGCTGGGATGCTGACTGACGGTTTTGATGACATGAGGAGGAGGCACGGAGGCACGCTGACTGCCTGCGATGACAGGTTCTGCAGTCTAGGAGGAGGGAGGATTTTCAAACAGCCTGCCTTCGAAAATTCACCCGAGTTTAGGAAATCTGCAACACCTTTAATCCTAGCTAGTGAAAATACAGCTTAAATTTAAGACACACCAGTTCTGTGACGTTTTAATAATGGAGATGTTAGTAAGCAGTTCACTTTTTACACGTGTAAATAGAAGCTACTTTCCCTTGTGCTGTAATTAGCAAAAGAGGGAGAAAGGGGTGCCCTGGGCATCAAAGCGATTTGCCTGGGGTCACACAGGAAGGTGGCAGAGCCGGAAATGGCAGAACCCAGTGTATGGGCCTGATGCTGAGTGAGTCACCAAACTCTCCACCGCTTTAGTGGGGGGAGTGGTGGCTACACTAGCTGCTTCCCACTCGCTGGTGTCCTCGCAGCATGGGGTGTGTGCAGCACTGCCTGAGAGTGCTCACCTGCTTGAACCAGACTTACCTAGAGGGTGGTGTGAACTCATGTGATGGGAACGATTACTGGCAGTTACTGTGAAAATTATCGGTGGGTTTTATAGTTGCAGTGCTTTTTCTGCACTCATTTGATTTTTGTCTGCTACTTTATAGAGGTGTGATTTTTTTTTTTTTTTTTTTTTTTTGAGTCTGGCTGTGTCGCCCAGGCTGTAGTGCAGTGGTGCGATCTTGGCTCACGGTAACCTCTGCCTCCCGGGTTCCTGGGTTCAAGCAATTCTCCCGCCTCAGCCTCCTGAGTAGCTGGGATTACAGGCATCCACACCACGCCCAGTTAATTTTTGTGTTTTTAGCAGAGACAGGGTTTCACCATGTTGGCCTGGCTGGTCTTGAACTCCTGATCTCAAGTGATCCGCCCTCTTCAGCCTCCCAAAATGCTGGGATTACAGACGTGAGCCACCGCACTTGGCCAGAGGTGTGATTTACAGGAAGTAAACTCCAACTCCTGAAAGTTTACAATTTGATGAGTTTGGGCCTCTGAGGTGTGGAAGGTGACCATTCCCCCCACCCCTAACACTTCCTCGTGCCCCTTTGCAACCTGCATCACCCCTGCCGTCTGCTTGCACCCATCTGCTGTCTGTCACTGTGGATTAGCTTGCATTTTTCAGTATTACATAGATATAAGATCATGGAGTAAAAAGGGGGTTTCTAGCCCCTGGGCCACGGACCGGTATGGCCCTATTAGGAACCAGGCCACACAGCAGGAGGTGAATGGAGAGCCAGCAAGTGAGGCTTCGTCTGTATTTACAGCCACTCCCTGTGGCTTGCATTACTCCTTGAGCTCTACCTCCTGTCAGATCAGCGGTGGCATGAGATTCTCATAAGAGTACAAACCCTACTGTGAACTCCACATCTGAGTGATCTAGATTCAGCACTCCTTATGAGAATCTAGTGCCTCATTATCTGTCAGTGCCTCCCGTCTCCCCCAGATGGGACCGTCTAGTTGCAGGAAAACAAGCTCAAGGCTCCCACTGATCCTACGTTATGGTGAGTTGTAGAATTACTTCATTGTATATTACAATGCAGTAATAATAGAAATAAAGTGCACAATAAATGTAATGCACTTGAATCATCATGAAACCACCCCCCTGCTTCCCATCAGTGGAAAAATTGTCTTCCATGAAACTAGTCCCTGGTGCCAAAAAGGTTAGGGACCGCTGCGGTAAAGGACCCCTTCTGACTGGCTTCATTCAGTCAGCATGATGATTTTTAGGGTCATTCAAGTTGTCATGTATGTCAGTAGCTTTTTCTTTTTCATTGCTGAGTAATGTTCCATGGTATGGACTTACCACAGTGTGTTTATCCTGCGGATGGATATTGATGGAGTTGTTTCCAGTTCTGTGAGCATTCACACACAAGTCTTCATAGGGGCACATGCTTTCATTTCTCTTGGGTAGATACCTAGGAGTGGAGTGGCTGGGAGATGTGACAGGTATATATTTAACTTTTACATAAACTGCATGCTTTCCAAATCGGTTGGTTTTACTCTCCTGGCAGCAGTGTGAGAATGTCCACTTTGGGCTTAAGTTCAGCAGGCTTCTGGCAGTGATGGGATAGAGCGTCTGCCCTCTGTGTCTCGTGGGCTGCGAAGTTTCTTGTACTGATGAGGGCAGTGGGAGGCTGTAGGGGTGAGGCTGAGGAGGGAAAGGAGAAACCTGAGAAACAGGCGCAGACTGAAGACCAACTTAGAAGGTTGCAGAGCCTAAGGGAGCGGAGCTAGTGTGCCTCTCCTTGTGACCTGTGGCCTCAGTTTCCCTGTCTGTAAATTCAGATGTCTGGCCAAGATTAGTGTTTTTCAACATGGTGCTGGCTTGGGTGGGTATGGCATGCAAGCATTGTAGCCCCCAAGAGGACATTTGGCACTGTCTAGGGCAGTTTTTGGCCTGTCACAACTTTGGTGTGGCGTGGTTGTCACTGGCACGTGGCAGGTGGAGGTGAGGGACACTGCCCAAGATCCCGCAATGCCCAGGCAGCCCTGAGTCTCTGTCGTGCTGAGACTGAGAGTCCCTGGGTCAGATGAGCTCCGTGGCCCCCTCAGCCTCTGATCCACATCCACCAAGGGTCACTCTGGCACACATTTCTGTTTCAGGTGGGAGCTGGTGGAATTATCTAGAGGTGTGTCTACCTGTGTGCCCAGAGGGGCCCGCCCTCTCGGTGAGCAAGGATGCCTGGTTCCCTGGGGTCTGATCCAGGCCCTCAGGGTGGGGGCTTAGCCTGCTCCTGGTGTACAGGTGTTCTGGGAAACTGGCTTCAGTGGGGATGTGACTCTCCCTCACTTCTCCCGTCGCCTGAGTAGGCAAATTCCACCTATCTCTTTATGACTAACTGCCTGGTAGCCTGAACTCAGGGCAGTTCCTAACGAACTTCTTTGATTATTAACCTATGCTGCGCTCAGGGAAATTACTCACTTGTTTTGTGGCCAAGAGAAAATCTCCTGGAAACTTGTATGTATAAATCTTTTTGACGACTCCACATTCAAGGGAGTTCCCCTGGCAGTTCCTCTACTTGTAGGGTGGGGAAAAAAACCCACGTAATTACCCCAGACTGTGGATTTTGTTCCTAACAAAGCTTTTCATGGAAATGCTTATGAGATTCAGAGTGTGTGTGTGTGTGTGTGTGTGTGTGTGTGTGAGTGTGTGTGTGTGAATATGTGTGTGTTTGAATGTGAGTGACTGTGGTGATGGTCATTGTCCACATCAGTGGCCATGTCAGTCACGTCTTGATCTGATGCTGCATCAGCAAAATTCTGTTTCAGGTGGGAACTGGTGGAATTATCTAGAGGTGTGTCTACCTGTGTGCCCAGAGGGGCCTGCCCTCTCGGTGAGCAAGAATGTCTGGTTCCCTGGGGTCTGATCCAGGCCCTCAGGGAGGGGGCAGCCAGGAGCCATAGGAGGCTCAGCCAGCTCTGGCCCACAGGTGTTCTTGTTAGGGAGTTTGGGTATCTGTTTTTTAACTTTTAGGGGAGAATACCAAGGTTGGGAAGCACTGGTTTTGTTGACACAAGAGTAAGAAGACTGGCCAGGCACATTGGCTCACACCTGTGATCCCAACACTTTGAGAGGCTGAGGCAGGAGGATTGCTTGAAGCTAGGAGTTCAAGACCAGCCTGGTTAACATAGGGAGACCCCCATCTCTACCCCCTTGCCCCCCAAAAAAGCCAGGTGTGTTGGTGCTGTCTGTGATTCCAGCCACTCAGGAGGCTGAGGTGGGAGGATTGCTTGAGCCTAGGAGGTTGGGGTTGCAGTGAGCCATGAGTGTATCACGACCCTCCAACCTGGGCACAGAGTGAGACCCTATCACCAAAAATAAATAAATACACACGTACATGCGCGCATACATACAAACCGTGCGCGCCCTCCCCCATTTTTGCCTTGATTTCACTGTTAGGATTCACCATAGTGTGGGCATCTGGGCAAAGGCATCTGAACTGGAGGTAGGTGACAAGCTCCCTGGGCCTCCCACCCTGCACGACTCTGCTCAGTGGCTCCTGGGTCCCTCCTGACCACGTAACCTTTGTGCCAGCCAGAGAACCTGCCCTTTGCCTTCTCCAGGAAGCTGTTGATATACATGAGTGAAAATAATATTAAGTGCTTTGGATGTTATAAAAATGAATGTGCAGGGCTCCCAGCTGGCCTGGGCCCTCTGCACTTGCGAGATTCCTCTGGCAGCATCTGTTTAGAGCTGGGCACTCCTGGTTCTGGTCAGGTTTATCCTGACCAGTTCATTTTGTGGCAGTTCTGGTCATTTTTGAGAAAATTTAGTTTGCCGTTTCATGGGGCTCATTTGTGTTTTTCTGGTTCAGATGTGGCTTCTGTAGCTTTTTCTTGCTGCTAAATGGTCTTAAAGGTTTGAGATCAGTGGTTCTCAAACTCTGGCCTGCATCAGGGTCGCCTCAGGTCCCCTGTGTTTTAACTGAGGATGGGTTAAAACGCAGATCACTGTGCCGGTGCAGTGAACTGAGATCGTGCCACCGCACTCCAGCCTGGGCGAGAGAGTGAAACTCTCTCTCCAAAAAAAAAAAAAAAAAAAATGCAGGTCACTGGGCCCCACCCCCAGAAGTTCTGATTCAGTGGGTGGGGGGTGAGGCCTGAGAACTTGCCTTCCTGATGAGTCCCCTGGCGAGGCTGCTGCTGCCTATTGGGTGCCACACTTTGGGTACTGTGGCTCTGGGCACTCCCAATCCAGGTGCCGTGGCGTAGGGAGCGGTGGGTGAACTGAATCCTGGAACTTGGACTGTTTCAGTGGGTGCATTCCTGGCTGAGGGCCACCCAGCTGTGCTTGATGGGGTCTAGAAGCATCGAAACTGGTTTGCTGTTATGACAGCCATGACGTTGGAGTCCTTTCTTAGTTAAAAAACCCAAAGACCCAACCACACACAGCCCCCCACACTCACCCCTCCTGTGAGTGATTGAGCTCTTCCAAATAAAGGGCGATTTTGTAGCTTTTCAAGTTTTAACAGTTCGATAACTCCTAGGCTTCTGTTGAGATGTTTTATGATGAGGTTATGTGCTCCCCTGTATCTTTCATGTGGGTGTTTCATAAACACGTATGTGTGTTGATGTGACTGAGCAGAGGTGATTTCCCCAAGTCTCACCTTGGTGTGTGCCAGTGTGATCCGCATGCGCGCACACACACTCTCTCTCTCTCTCTCTCACACACACACACACACACACACACACACAGAGACACACACACCTCCTCTCAGAGAATGTTGATGTGGCAGTCCATGTTTGACAGCTTGGCTAACCCATAAATAGATCCCAAAATATAAATCTACCCAGACCTCAACCTGCTTAAGTCTTTAAATGGCTCATTAGGGCTTTTAGAATGAAGTTGAAATTCTTGGCCTCACCCGTAAGCCTTTTCAGGAGTCATGGACTAAGTAAATAAATGGGAATGGAGTTGCCTCGCTGGCCCCTGGGCCCTTTGCCATGGCCCTGCCTGCTCTCCAGCCTGGTCTTGCCCTGCCTGTGGCACCTTCGCTGCAGAAGGCACCAGCAGCCAGGCTCACAGTTCCTGGCAGGCTGCTTCATCTGCCTGGGGCCCCGCCTGGGGCTTTGGATCTTCTAAGGCCTGCCGCTTGGCAAGCCTCTTTTCTTAACCCACCTGATGCCTTCATGACCCAGCTCAGCAGTCCTGCTTCCCCAGTGCCTTCCGACGGCTCCTGCTGGCGATGCCAGGGCCTGCCACCTGGTGGCCTGCGCACTTGGCGGTGATGTGGGCTGCACGTCTCTCCCCAGCATGGGCTCGTGGTGCTCGGGGACCAAACCCCAGTGTCTCGTCCAGGAATGGACACACGGTGAGTGCTCCAGGGAGCCTAACTGCACGAGAGAGGCGGGATGGACTCTGGCCTGCAGGGCACAGTCTGTGTAGCAACAAGGGACACACCTGGTGTTTAGTACAGATGTTCAAAGACTTGTGCCCCAGGGAAGGGGCCTGCAGCCATGTTGATCAGCTGGGGAGCTCTTGTACTCAGGCCATTGAGGTTGCCATGGCCACCATCTTGGGAATCTTTTCTTTGGGAGTTGCCATCAGAATTTAGGGCATTAAAAAAAGTGCTTCCATTTAGGTAATCTTTGCCTTAAGCAGATGGTCTTTGGCTTTTAGAACTGTCAGGACTTGTTTACCCTTCATGTTGGGGACTGTGGTAAGTTGACTGTTTGGGTCCTTGGTTGAAAACATGAGAATCCCATGCTGGCCGACTCAAGCAGATGTGGATTTTATTGGAAAGACGTAAGGGTGGCTTTGAGCATGGAGGCATTGGATGGATGAACCAGGGGCCCAGGGGACAGGCACAGGCTGCCTGTGTCTTTAGGGCCCTGCTTGGGTTGCCCGACAGTGTTTGATTGGCACAGTGTTTCCTGCCGACCCTTGGCCAGGGGAGACCTTTCATGGACAGCCTCATCAGATTGGCAGCAGAGAGAAGGGGGGGCAGGTCCTCAAAGGAAAACGGAAAAAGTTCTCTGAGAGACAGGGGCGTAGATGGAGAGCCAGCAATAACAGCGCTGATCCCCTGGGCAGGGAAGGGCCACGAGCCATTCTGACAACTCGGAGTCGGTCATCAGGCATCATGAGTATCATTTTGTGCATCTGCCCTTGTTCAGTGTTTCTTTGTAATTTTGCAGGAAAAAGTCTGCTTAGTGTTGAGCCAGACATTGTGCAGCTTTTAACAGAGAATGGAAATCGAGGGAGAGATTGTGATGTTTTCCTTGGTGACTTTTGACACGGATGCTGATCCGTAAGATGTGTAGATGTATCATGTGCAAACTGTTAAGATGCTGTCAACATTTTAAATGACGTCTTGCAAACAGGAAGGAAATTAAACAGAGAGCCGGGCGAGTGCTAGAGGATGGTGTTGCCTTTTGCATCTTGGTGGAAAAGAGATATTTAAGGGGGCAGAGGGAGCTCAACATCAGTGACTTAAGGGCCTGCTAGGAGTGGGGAGAAGTTGGGGTGTGCGGCTTCTGTACCCCAGTCCTCCGAGGATCGCGACAGGTGGCTGGGTGCCTCGGTGCTCAGGCGTGAGCTCCTGCTTCTGCCCTGTGGGTTCCACTGCTGCTCCTGGCCTGGCAGCTCCCTTGGGCTCTCCCTCACCTGTGCTTCCTTCTGCTCCCAGACTTCATGGTTTGGAACACGGTGTCTTCCTATCCCTCTGGGCACGCGGCGCCCCTTTTACATGCATGCCTGGCGCATAGCACATCCCCAATAAAGGCTTACAGAATGAATGTCTTTCCCGAATGTTCTGCTCTGCTCCCCAATCCCCAGAAATGAAACAGGAATGCTGTATTCCTTCCCTCTCTCAGGCCCAGGAACATTTTTTTTTTTTTTTTTAATCTCTTGTGGCACTTTTCTACTTTCTCCTCCACGGCACAGCTGCTTGTCGAAAGTCTGTGTATGTCTGTGTGTACTAAGAGTGCTCCAGTGAAGTCTGGTGCAGCTTCTTTCTAGCTGTGTGCTTTTGGGAAAGCCATTTGAATTTGGAGCCTCAGTTTCCTCCTGCACTACTCCAAAGGAAATGGGTGTGCGTGCTAGGCACTCGCGGCCCAGGCGCCGTTCATGCCGCCCCTATTCCAGGCCAGCCTCCTTCCTCCAGGACCCAGCAGGACTGTGTCTATCGCCTCTGGCCCTATGCACGCTGGCTTCCCATCACGCCTGGAGACCCTGGGACAAATACTTGTGGAGTGGATGGGTGAGTGGATGCGGGTCCACTCAGGTCCCCTGCAGGCTGCAGGACTTCCCTGTATCCTGGAGGTGAGTGGGGTCGCTGCCCAGCTTAAGAGAGTGCCACGTGGGACTCTGTTCCAGCAGCTGGGTTGCTGCGGTAGGACTGAACTTTCTTTGGTTGCCCCTCTGCAAGCAGCCCTGGGATGTTACCGATGGGCAGTTGCAGGTAGAAGTGTTTTGGGTCCTACCAGGTAGAAAAGATCTACCATAATGGCAGGCAGATCAGCCACGGGCACCGCGAGGCTTTGGAGGGCCTTGGCGCCTGCATCAGTCACTTCAAGCTGCCTCGACAAAGTTCCACAGGTTGGGAGGGCCAAACAACAGAAACCTATTTTCCCACAGTTCTGGAGGCCGAGAGTCCACCAACAAGGCACTGACAGCTTTGGTTTATTCCGTTCTGTGCCCTCACCTGGTCTCTTCTGTGTGTGTGCCTCTTTGGTGTTTTCCTGTCCTCAGGAGGACATTGAGTTGTTGGACTAGGGCCCCACCGTTATGTCCCCATTTACCATGATTGCCTCCTTAAAGACCTCATCTCCAGTGACAGTCACCATGGGGTATGAACCTCGGCATAGGAATTTGGGGGATACCTCGTGGTCCACACAGCGTCCCAACCTCCCTGGCCTCTGTATGTCACCCGTGGGTGGTTTCCAAGGATTTGTCACGGATATAGAGTTACAGGTATTTCGTCACTTACCCAGAGCTGGCCTTTGATGACACAGCTGTGCCCAGCATAGATCTTTATGATAATTTTATTTTGATTGAGGTTGCAGGGACTAATTTATTGGAAGGAAGTAGCAGCCACGAGGCAGGAGACCCTTTATACTTTTTAAAAAATGTAAAATGTTTAGATCAAAGTCATGTTTTTAAAATATAAGCTAGATTATGAAAAAGATTAAAACTTAATTTAAAAAGAAGTCTGGGCCAGGTGCGGTGGCTCATGCCTGTAATCCCAACACTCTGGGAGGCCGAGGTGGGTGGATCACTTGAGGTCAGGAGTTCGAGACCAGTATGTCCAACATGGAAAAACCCCATCTCTACTAAAAATACAAAAATTACCTGGGCATGGTGGTGTGCCCGTGTAATCCCAGCTATGCGGGAGGCTGAGGCAGGAGAATTACTTGGACCCGGGAGGCAGAGGTTTTAGTGAGCTGAGATTGTGCCACTGCACTCCAGCCTGGGTGACAGAGTGAGACTCTGTTTCAAAAAAAAAAAAGGTAGAACTCATAGTTGCCATTGAGGCCTGAGTCCCGGCTTGCCTCACTTGGGGTTCTTCCATCCCCCGACCACCTGCATAGTTTGCAGGTTGAGGGGGGGTGGGTGGAAGCTCAGGCAGGCCCAGCCTGAAGAGGTGCAGCACAGGGACCCTAACCCTAGAGCTGGAAATACTGTCTTAGAGAAAGCGCGGAAGGGCTGTGGCCATCTCCCCGTTGCCCGGAGACTGCTGTTCTGCTGCGTTGGTTCACTATATTGTTTCTGTAACTCTGGTGTTTAGTCCACCCGAAGACAGTGGAGCTGTTTAGACCGTTTGATTGATTGGGTGTTTATCGGGAATCTCAAAACCCAGCTTTGGGCAACCATATGCCTTTGACTTCTCTTTCTCCCACTGACAGTAATCTCTGAATGCTTTTGATAAAGGTTTTCATAAAGAATATAAAAAGTGACAGAAATAAAATTGGCAATCAACCAAATCCGTTACCTTCCAAACTGCCTCTTCTAAGACTTTTTGTGATGATGTGCGTGCCGCGCCCTGCAATTGGTTTCATAGAAATTGCTTGGATTTCCTCTTGATCTGACGAGGAGCCAGGGCAGAAGCTGCAGGTCACCGGGTGCCAGCTGTTTCCCACCGTCAGCCTCAGGAGGGGCGCGGAGCTTTGCAAGTGTCTCTTCAGCTGGTGTTTTCTGCCATAGGACAAAGAGAAAGGAGAGTGACATGTGGCATTTTGAATGTTTTAATAAGAAAACAGCCTCCACCTGCACACAAACAAGAAAAAAATTTAATGCTTGGGTATCACTTTTTTAATCCTTAGAGTAATAACTTTTTCCATCATAAGCCAGAGGGATAATGGCATAGCTAACGGCAGCTGCACGTCCTCAGGTTACACCTTGCATCCTGAGTGGCAGGCTGGCTTTTCAGGTGCACTTCGTGAATGTTCACTGCTCCTGCAGTGGAAGATCTCCCGTCCTTGGGCCTCAGAGGCAGGGGCAGCAACAGCAGGCTGTCTGGGAACAGCAGAATGGTCAGAGCAAACCTCAACATGTGTGATACTAGTACTATTAACAACAGCAGTTTGCAGGTTATATGACTGAAACTAGTACTATTAACAACAGCAATTTGCAGGTTATCACTTAGTGCATATGTCTGTGTTTACTTATGAGACAGGGTCTCACTGTGTTGCCCAGGCTGGAGTGCAGTGCCACAGTCATAGCTCACCATAACCCCAAACTCCTGGGCTCAAGCCATCCTCCCACCTCAGCCTCCCAGCTAGCTAGGACTGCAGGCGCGCACCACCATACCTGGCTAATTCTTTTTTGTTTTTGTAGAGATAGGCAAGGTCTCTCTTTGTTGCCCAGGCTGGCCTTGAATGCCTCAGGTGATCCTCCCACTATGACCTCCCAAGTTGTTGGGGTTACAGGCGTGAGCCACCACGCATGGCCCTAGTTTATTAGTTGGTTTAATCCTCCCAGCAATTTAAAGGTATAATTCCTGATGTATAGATGTCAGAATTTGAGACTAAGACTATTGAGTGATAATTCATTCCCCACCTCTCTGGAAGAAGGTGTAATGACAAGCATAGAAAATACAGAATTTTCTGCAAATCAGCAGGAAGTTGGGCAACACAAAATAAAAGAAAAAGAAAGAAAATACAGAATTTTCTATATACATCGATATAACACATATGTTCTTGTGTGTGTGTATATGTGCTGCGTGTGCATAGTGAACAAAGGCAAAAGAAACATTTAGTGTTGATTTTTTTGAGCTAAGTATTATTTTCTAGAGCTTACCAAAAAATTCAAACATATATAAGTATGTAGAATAAGCGTAATGATCTCCCATATGCACTCAGCCAGCTTCAGTAATTAACCCATCCTGTATACACCCTGCCACCTACCAATATTATTTATTTATTTATTTGAGATGGAGTCTTGTTCTTGGTGCCCAGCTTGGAGTGCAGTGGTGTGATCTTGGCTCACTGCAACCTCCACCTCCTAGGTTCAAGTGATTCTCCTGCCTTAGCCTCCTAAGTAGCTGGGATTACAGACACTTACCACCATACTCAGCTAATTTTTTTGTATTTTTAGTAGAGATGGTGTTTCACCATGTTGGCCAGGCTGGTCTCAAACTCCCGATCTCAGGTAATCTGCCTACGTTGGCCACCCAAAGTGCTGGGATTACAGGCGTGAGCCACTGTGCCCGGCCTCATTATTTTGAAGTGAGTTCCAGACACCTTGCCATTTCATCCATAAATATTTCAGTATCTATCTCTAAAAGATGAGAACTTTAAAAGGCACACGTGACCACATTACTGCACTTTAAAAATGAACAATTCCTTAATAGGGTCAGATATCCAGTCTGTGTCCAAATTTCCAGTTGTCTCATGATTACCATAACTTTTTCCTTCAGTTCGCCTGTTTGAATCAGGATCAAATGCTGTCTGCGCCTTGCAGTTGATGGAGACTTCTTCCGAACCTCCTGGAGTGGGTGGGTTCCACGGCCGTCTTTCTCTCCTTCCCGGGGTGTGTGTTTGTTAAGAAGCCTGGGTTTTTAAGCCTGCATTGCTGGTCTGGAATTTTTTAGTGCCTCCCTTTAGAGTTAGTTAACATGCTCCGTTGTCTCCTGTAGCTTCCTATAAATTAGTGGGTGTTTGGAGGCTTATTTAGGTTTCTGGTTTGGTTTGGTTTGGCCGGACTCCTTCCTGGGCGGGTCTGTGTGGTTCATTAGGAGGATCGCACCTCGTGTTTGTCATTTTGTCCACGTTAGCCATCTGGGCCAGTCAGCTCGTCAGAGGCTGCAGAATGATGATTTTATAATTCTGTCTTTATTATTATTATTTTTGCTGTTATTTGTTTAAGATGAAATAAATCTATAAAGAGTACCTTTCAGGTCATGTAGGAAAGGCAAGATGACTCTCTTTACGTGCTAATTGTAAAATAACAAGTTTTGGCTTAGTAGACGCCTATTAAGTTGACCAGTTTTAGTTCACTGTGAACTCGCTGGATTAAATGTACGTGGTGCGTTCCGATGGCAGCTGTTGCCCTGTGGATGCTCCAGGGATCCCATCTTCTGCACGTGGAAGCGTCCCGGGAAGCCTCCTGTGTTCTCTTGACGTGACATCGACCGCTTCCTTGCTTTCTGATGCCAGAGGACATCAGATGGAAAGATGCTGCAGGCTCATGTGGTACCCTGGTCATCTCTCTAGCACTCAGGGTTTTCAGGGACATACACATGATTCCTCATGTGCTTTGGCCTTCCCCATACAACAGTCTCAGAGTGACAGCTCCAGCACAGCTGCCAACAGCCACCACCAGCACGAGCTGAACGTGCTGCACGTTTCTTTTCATCTTTAGGGCGTATCTCACCTTCGGTTATAAACTCCTGTTACTGTGTTTTAAGTCATGTGGAATTGGTCTTCTCTGTGACTCTGCTGTCCTGGTGGAGGTGTACTTAGATGCATTTTTTTATTTTCAATTTTTAGGGAAATAGTTATATAAGTAGTTAAAATATTTATTTGGAACCAATGTCAGTCACATCATCAAAAGAAATTCTAAGAATCTTGGCTTTGATTCTGAAAGATAAATTCAAAGAATCTATCCTTGTCACTTTTTCTCCCTGTTTTCTTCTCTTCACCTATAAATATTTTTTAATACGCATTGTTTATATGTATTTCTTTTATATGAAAGCAAATACATGTGTAAGGGTACTTATATAACCTCCTGCTTAGACACATGTAGCTTCCCATGGGCTGTTTTTCATTCGCCTTTTAGACTCAGGAACATGTTCTAGAAACCACTCCACAGTGTGGGCTCCAGGACGTGCCTCATGAGAACGTGAAACTGTTCTCAACTTATTAGTAGGTCCCCTATTGATAGATGTTGAGATCAACCCAGTTTCTTGTTTTTGTTTGTTTGTTTGTGTGTGTGGGTGGGTTTTTTTCCCCCCCATTTAAAAATAGTGTTGTATAGTCTACATCTATCTTTTTCTTATTTCTTGTCAGTGTATTTTTGGGATAGATGCCTAGAGAGGAGGATTGCTAAGTCAAAAGGGTAATGTACGTGCAGTTTTGCTAAAGGTTGCCAAATTCCCATCTGCAGTAAGCGTGCCACCAGCGATACATGTAAGTGCCTCTTTCCCAACAGGGTGTTGTCAGACTTCTGGATGTTTGCCAGAGAGGCGCAGCTTGGTTTTTGAATGCATCGGATGTAATCAGGATATGCAGTCTTTTTTGGTTTCTAGAGGTTGGCTGGGCTCTGAGAAGCCTAGAACATTTCCTCAAGAGACTTGGAGTCTGTTTAGGGGCGATGAGCTTTCCCTGAACGTCAGTAAACATTGTTCATATGCCCGCCCTGGGCCAGGCTCTGTTAGGAACTGCAGCAGTGTCCAGGGAGCCCAGATGGAGTGGTGAGAATGTCACGTCGGTTGAGGATTTGAAGAGGCCACTGGTTTTGGTAAAAAGGTGTTAACTTGTAAGTGGCCCCGATGAAGGCAGGCTCAGTGGCTTTTGGAGGCCGACAGCAGCAGGACACGTGGCGTATGCTCGCATAGCGTTGAGGAGTGGGCGCACTGGACTTAGACCTCCCGGGCTTCTGTCTGTGCCAGTTCCAAGGTACCTCTCCTCTGTAAGACGCTCAGCCTCTGTGTGCCTATAGGGTCTTGATAATAGCGATCTCATGGCTCATAGGAGGCGTGGTGGTGGGTTGGTAGAAGTGAGGAAGGGGAGGGCGCAAGAGAGTGGGAGACACCCTGGAGAAGCCAAGCTGGGGAGGGAAGGAAGGTGGCTCATGAGGAAGGCCAGGTTTTTGGATGGGAGAGACTTGAACATGATGGGTGTTGGGAGGATACTGGCCCCGATGAGGGAGAGATTGCAGAGACAGGTGATGCCGATGGAGACGCTGGCCACAAGGCAGAGGGGAGGTGAGGGGTGTGTGAAGAGGGCCCAGTGGGAGAGACAAGCAAGATGGGAGGAAGGGAGGACGTCTTGGCCTTCATGCCCGAGCCTGTTTTCTCTGCAAGGCTGAAAAGCTGAAACTCATGGTGATATCTGGTACTGCTGCAGCCGTTTGTCCTGCATCTCTGGGCAACCCACAGCAGAAGAGAAGGATAGATCTTTCTGATATCTCCTCGGATGGGCAGTTGGCATGGTGGGTGTCATGTGGGTGACATGCTGCCAGGATGTCTTAGCTGAGGCTACTGTAACAAAACACCTAAGACTGAGTGGCTTAAACAATAGACACTTATTTCTCTAAGTTCTGGAGGCTGGGAGTCTGGATGAGGGAGCCAGCGAGGGCAGGCTCCCGTGAGGGCTGTCTTCCTGGCTTACAGATGGCTGCCTTCTCGCTCTGGTCTCTCATGGTAGAGAGAGAGAGAGAGTGGAAGGCTGGTCTCTTCCTCTTCCTGTAAGGACACTGATCCCATCACGCCCTCCACCACCATGACCTCATCTAAACCTGATCACCCCCCAGAGGCCCCACTTCCTGTGCCATGTTGCTGAGGTCTAGGGCTTCAGCATACAGATTCAGGGGGACACGCATTCAGCCCATTGCAGGGTGAGGGTGCGGTTCTTCAGCTGGAGCCCCAGGAGGCTCTTGGGGAGAAAACGTTTCCTTCCCTGTGGGGATCTAGGCTTTGCTCACCTGTGCTGGATGGTGATTGTTGTGCATTTTGAGAGGGACCACTTCCTACCAGCGCCTGAGTCCAGGACTAGGATTTGATGAATGGTGCCTGGCAGGGTTGGCTGATTGGTGCAAGCTCCCGCCCTGACATCGGGGTGCATGCTGTCTGCTGAGCTCCCTCCCAGCCCTTAGTGATCCTTACTGTGAAAAGCTGATTTTGAGAAAGGCTTTGTCCCACCCAAGGATGAAATGGCAGGTGTTACCAGTCAGTCAGTGGCGTGGGAATGGACATCTGCAGGAGAGGCTGCGTGGACGTGGCACAGGCGGTGGTCAGTGGTCAGTGGTCAGGTGGCCTTGGGTTGAATGGCCCACTGAGCAACGTGTGACCTGGCTAGGGTGTGGGATTGTGCCCTTCGTCCCGTCCTTCCAGCGGGGATGATGACGGGCATTTGCTGAGTTCCATGGGACTGTGGAAAGGGCTGTGTCACTGTAGATGCTCCATTGGAAATGCTGATGTGTATCCTTACCATGGGCGTCCACGGGCCACCATTGTCTCCTGGCCTCTGGCTGCCCTTGGAACCCAGTGACACCCAGGGACTTGGGCTGTAATCAGAAGTCCTGCCTCTAAAGTGAGGGGGTTCACGCCCGAGTGAGGTTGGGGACAGCATGGTTCAGTGTGGCCCAGATGTAACTTTTAGTCCTGCCTCCTTATCCAGTTTGGCAGGAGCAGGACAGGGTGATTAGCAGGCCACAGTGTAGTGGGAGTGAAAGCGTACAGTCCTGTGCAACATTTCTGCACAGCCTGATGGTGGGGGTAAGTGTAGAGCCTTTGAACTGAGAATCTGGAGAGAGCAGTGGATGCAGGTGGGCAGTTGCTCATCCTTGGGCTGCCCCTAGCCCCCATGGGTGAGTATAACCCCCACCCCACCGCTGTCCACCCACCATGCCTTCCCCACGTGGACGAGTTGCTCCTTCCTGTAAAGTGGGGAAACATGTTTAGCCCTGGAGAGAATGGCTAACCACAGCTCCTGCTGCCCAGCGAGGAAGGGACCCTGTGTTCAAGAGAAAACCTGATGGCAGGTAACACATCACCCCTCTCTTCTTTTAGGGACCTCATTGCCTTGTCTTGGACCCAAACATAATTAGCGGGGGTAGGGTTGAGGAGACAAACTCTTCAGGGAACAGGTGTCCTCTTGGGCCAATTGTAGGATATTGCTTGCCGGCTAGGTATGAAATTCTAGAAAAATGAATTCTTTGTATAAATTCTAGTTAAAATGTCTCTTGTAAAATAGGATTTTTCAGTGAAGAAAAGCCTTAGAATGTCTCATGTGTTCGTCCTTAGTCTGCAGAATCTGAATGTCACCTTAAAATGTCAGTGTTCAATTTCTTACGGTTAGTAGATGAGGCAGGAGTGAAATTTAGCACAGAAAATTGAGATTGATTACTTTCATTTACTTTCTCTTTTTGGGGGGGTAACTCTTTACTGTTAAGTTTGCATTGTATGTCGGTGCCTCTTTTGAAGCTGGAGATACTGATGTGATCTTAAGCAAATGTCTCCATTAGCAGAGTCGGAGGACTGGTGTATAAAGTGGCGGAATGAGAGGCAGTTACATCTGGATGGCTGTTTTTCAAAGTCAAGCCTGTCAACCAGATGAATCCAGAGGCATATCTGGGTTCTCTTGATTGACAGGGACCTGGAGACCAGCTGTGTGCTCTCTGTCCTGTGGCCTTCTGTGGGGGAGGGTGTGGGGAGGCCTCTGGGGCGCGACAGATGTCTCGACCTGTCTCTTCCGATGACTTCCCTTTGCTTATAATTCATACCTGTTTACTTGGAGATTGCAAATTAGATTTTTATTTTTGCAGCAGGAAAATCATTTGAAATTGTAGACTATCCCTCTAGAAATCTCGTTACAGAAAAAGATTTAACAGGCCTCTTGTGAGTGAATTAGGGTGACAAGGAATAAATTATTTGGAGAAGTAAACCATAAAAATTTTAAAAAGTTCTTATAAGTAATAAGAACTTTACAAAATTACTGTGTATGCATTAATATCAAAGGGAGATACTGATGAGAACTTGAACAACAGTGGTGATGTGTAAAAGGTCATTGCCACCCTGAGGTTGGAAATTTGAGGTGCTCTGAACTTTGGGTTCAGAATAGTTATGCTTTATGATAAACCTAAAAGTTAGCCACAGTTTTCTCTCAAATCGTATGTGGGTGGGTTGTTTCCGGAAACAAATAGGAAAACTTCCACAGATGGAATGAAATAGTGGAACAGATATATGGTGGTTTTGTTTTGGAAAGGATTTGTCTCCAGACCTTTGGGATAGAGGCATTCTAGTCTTGTTTTTCTTCCGAGATGGAAACACTGGCAAACTTGGAGTCTTCCCCAAAACTCTATCAAGGAAAAGTGAAACAGTAGTTAGCTGTTCTGTGTCAAGTTAGTATTTTGTCCATGACATACAGCAATCAGTAGCAATAGATAAGGGATGGGATATTGGAAAATCCCCTGGAAATGGGAAATGGTGGGTGACTTGTGATGAGAGGAGGAGGATTCAGGGAGCAGAATTAAGACATTGGCCAGGCAAGCGTCTCGGTATGGAGGCGGGGCTGCTTAGACATTTATTTGAACTAAAGCAGTTATTAATAAGTGGGGAAAACACGGAAAAAACCGCACTCCATTTCTGTGCCTGTCAGGGATACTTTTATTTTGAAACAGACTTTACTTGATTGAGACGCAGTCTCACTGTGTTGCCTAGGCTAGAGTGCAGTGGCACAGTCGTGGCTCACTGCACCTCGAACTCCTAGGCTCAGGTGATTCTCCCACGGCAGCCTCCTGTGTAGCCGGGACCACAGGTGTGCACCACCATGCCCGGCTGTTTTTATGTTTGTTGTTGTTGTTGTTGCATTTTTTGTAGAGATGAGGTTTCGCTACATTGCCCAGGCTGGTCTCGAACTGTTTTGCTCAAGCCATCTGCCCACCTTGGCCTCCCAAAGTGCTGGGATTACCGGAGTGAGCCACTGCTCCTGGCCTACTTTAAACATCTATAATTTGTGTTCATTGTAAGATTATTCGAAGTAGAAACAGGGTAAAAAAAAAATGCCCACAGCTTAGCATTTCGAGACACGGTGTTTTAGCTCTTACGTTTCTCGTTACAGATGTTCTTTGCTTGCTCCCATTGACATCTTAGAACAGAGAGGTCCTTTGCATAAAGGTATTCATTAAGCCTTATGCCCTGCGTTTCACAAGCAACTAATAAGTAGAGCATCTTTACCAAAGTCTTTTTGTATCATCGTCTTGAGTAAACAGATGTTTCATAACTGGCCACACTTCTTTGGACATGTAAGTCACCTCCCAGGTTCCACTGTTGACTCAACAACGCAGTGAGGATATTTTCATGACAATGTGAGGATATGTTCATGATAACCTCACTAGGCTCTTTGTGATGTTGTCCTAGTGGATCTGTCACAAATGTGTTTTTAACGATCATAGCATATTGTTGCATTGGCTCCAGAAAGTTTGTTCCAATTTACTATCCAAGGAGAGTGGACCTCCTTCCCCATCCCCCTACACTCAGGACCTTGCATCCTAGGGGGAACCTGGCCGTGTGGTTGGCATTCCTGAGCCATGCCAGGCTGCTGGAGCGCACGAATTCTTTCACCCCAGCAAGCCCGGCTCCATCTGCCATCTGTGCACTCAGGCCCCTCTCCCCTCCAGCCCCACCCCCCGTCTTCCCACTGGTGATTTTATTTTTGCCTCTTCCGCTTTATAAGGATATTGATTATGGACTTTTGGCTGACTTCGGATCTAGAATTACAGAGTGAGATGGAAAAATGACAGAAACGCAGGGAAAAGTTGAAGCACAGTGTGTGGGAGCTGCACATGGTGAGGTGCCCGACAGACTGTCATTTTCCTTCAGCCAGTGAAAGACTGGCTTCTCCGCAGACGACGTTTGCTCAGTTTGTTTCACATAGTAGCTCTTGGAGACCATACCTCTCCAGCCCTCTCTTGTGCATGTTTGTATGTGGGGTTAATTTTTTGTTTGTTTTGAGATGAGTTGGGCTCCGTCGCCCAGGCTGGAATGCGGTGTCATGATCTTGGCTCACTGCAACCTCCACCTCGTGGGTGGTGAGTGATTCTCGTGCCTCAGCCTCCCTAGTAGCTGGGATTACAGTCCTGCACCACCATGCCTGGCTAATCTTGTATTTTTAATAGAGACAGGATTTCACTATGTTGGTCTGGCTGGTCTCAAACTCCTGAGCTCAGGTGAGCCACCTGGCCAGTGGGGTTAATTTTTTGTGATCATTGTCTGGCGATTGGTTATTACTTGATTCTCCTGCTGTGTATCTTTTCTCTTTCCTTCTCTGTGGTGCCAGTTGTTTCTGAGAGCCACAAAACAGAGGTCCCCTTGCTTGAGACTCTTAACCCTGTGGCCCCTAGGCCACACCTCAGCTGCCTGGTAACTTTTCTAGCTGCACTGGGACAAAGCCCCTGTGGCCATGCAGGTGTGGCCTTGGCGCCAGTCCTTTCATATGGTGGAAAGCTGATCTCGGTGCTCCCAGGGAATTAGTCTTACAGAGTATGCTGGAGGCTGCTGTGTGCTGGTGGTTGTAGTCACTACAATTTAGTGGACATCCACTGTTGCAAAGTATCTTAGGTACATTGGTAACCTCCTGTAATAATCTACAAAATCCATGCTGTCATTGTCACTCTAAGGATCAAAGTGGCAAATGGTGAATCCAGGTTTGGTGCCAGGGGTTCCTGATCTTAGAGCCTGTGGGTGGCGATTGGACTGACAGGAGCTGTGGATCTCTCAAGCATGTGGAGTGTCTGTGTGACGGGACAGCTGTGCAGTCAGCATCAGGCTCCAGTTAATACAGAATGCTTGAGAGCTCAGGCTCCCTACATCGCAAAATTCAGGACCTGGAAGGGAGCAGTGAGCACCCACATTGAGGTTATTTCGTTACTGTATTAACCTGATCCCCCACTGGATGACTCCCCGTGTGAGGTGCACACATGTGTCTGCATGTGAACCCTCAGCTCTGCACTGTTGGGAATGTTGGAAGTAGTGGCTGGGCAGCCGAGGAGAGAAGTGAAGCTGGGTGGGCAGAAATCCAGGCCCCAGGCCCATCAGCCTGAGGGGGAGGAGGGCTCAGAGCTGGGGTTGTGTGAGAATTGGGGTTGGCAAAGGCAGTGTTCAACTTATTGGGTGTGAGGATGGGATTCAACAGCTACCTGTCCTTTGGAGATTGAAAGGTTAAAATAAGGCTTGTGGGATCCTTTGCTCTTTGAAGCCTCTGTCTGGTTTTGGGGTCAAAGTAGGATTGGAGAGGCAAAAATGAGCCCCCAGGCACTAACAAGAGAAGGTTCAGGGCAGTCCGCCATCTATCCCCTGCTGTCCCCAAACTGACAAGTCTTGTACTAATGGCAGTAAAACCCCCTATGGGACTACAAGACACAGAGGCCTCAGAGAAGCAGTTAGCCTCAAATGCAGGTTCACAAACTGACCAGAGCCAGCTGCTGTGGAGGCTGAGCTCATTCCCAGTCTTGGTGTATCTGAACTCACGATTGAAAGACTTCGATGTATTGTTGAGTTGCCATATGCCCAATGGGATATCCCATTAGACTATGCTTTCACTTTAGATAGGTAGTAGTTACAAGGGCTTTCACAGGAGCCCTTGTGATCTTGGTCCCTTATCCGTTTCCCATTGCAGCTGTGCAGGGTTACCCCAGACACAGTGGCTTCATTTATTCTGTTACAGTTCTGGAGGTCACATCCTAAAATCAAGGTGTTGACGGGGCTGTGTTCCTTCTGCAGGCTCTAGGGGATAATTTGTTTCCTTGCCTTTTCCAGCTTCTGTAGGCTGCCCACATTCCTTGGCTCATGGGCCCCTCATCTGTCTTTAAAACCAGCTGCGTAGCATCTTCCAGTCTTTTCTTCAGCGCTGCACTCCATCCTCACGTCTTTCTCCAGCTCCTCCTCTTTCCTCTTTCTTTTGATAAGGACCCTTGTGATTACATTGGGCCCATCTGGATAATCTTGAATAATTTCCCATCTTCAAATCCTTGACTTAATCACAGCGACAATGCCTCTTTATCATGTAAAGTTCCTGGGATTAGGACTCCCAGCAACAGTCACACATTCCTGGGGTTAGGGCATCTTTGGGGAGGGTGGTGTCTGCTCACCTCAGTCTCCTTCCTCTGTGTTTCTCCTGCAGGGTGACTCTTCCCTCACTGTGGGAGACCCTGCACACCTGCCGTCACTGGGGCTGAGCCAGCCAACACTGGGTGAGGGTAGGGGGGGCAATGGCCAACCTAAGGGCTCTTTGCGGTCTCCACAGACTTCCACTTCACGTTATTTAGCACCGATCTGCTAATGCACGTGTTTGCAAACCTAGATTCAGCACAAGGAGGCTGACTTTGGGATCACAGCTGATTCTCCTAGTCCAGTGATACCGCCGGGCTCTTCTTCACTGGCTAGAGCTCCCCTTTTTGCCAGGAGGCAGTGCTTCATCTTGCAATTCATGAGACGACTGGAGCTTTGGCAGCCAGCCTCGCACCACTGCTCACGTGCACGGACGTCTCACTCCTTCCCAGGGCTTTTCTAGCTGGGCAGACTCTGGCTCCTGTATTCTCCCCATTACCCACGGGGTCGAGTGTTCATTCCCATCCTTTCCACCCTGCTCCGTGGCTACCTGTCCTCATCTCTGCATCGGTTTTCTCTTTTCATGTCCTGTAGCTCATGAGTGACCTGCTCCCATGTCACCTGCCACTTTTGCCTCAAAATTTGGTAATGATTCCTGCATGTGGCCTTGTTTGTGCCATATCCAGTGGGACAAGGGAATTGGGACACCTTTGGTTCTCTCCTAGCTTTGTCTTTTTTTTTTTTTTTTTTTGAGACAGAGTCTTGCTCTGTCACCCAGGCTGGAGTGCAGTGGCATGATCTCGGCTCACTGCAACCTCCGCCTCCTGGGTTCAAGCGATTCTCTTGTCTCAGCCTCTGGAGTAGCTGGGACTACAGGTGCCCGCCACCATGCCTGGCTAAATTTTTGTATTTTTAGTAAAGACTGGGTTTCAACATGTTGGTTGGGCTGGTCTCGAACTCCTGACCTCAGGTGATCTGCCTGTCTCGGCCTCCCACCCAGCCTAGCTTTGCTTTTAAATTGCAAGCCAGGACCCCAGCCCTGTGAAGCGGCTGCCTCCATTAGATCAGACACCTGGCAGACACTTAATTTTTATAATTTTAAAAAGGAAAATGCAGGAGAAAAGGTAGAGTTGATCACAGAAAGTAGGTTTTGCAGGAAATGAGTTTAACTTTTTAAAAAATTATTGATACGTTATATGCTGATATGGAACACTGTAAAGAAGAAGAAAACAGTCACCTATAATTCCTCCATTTGGTGGCACCGGCTGTTACTCTTGGGGATGGCTTTTTGTTTTTCTACCTTGGTAGTTTTTGGGGTTTTTTTTTGTTGCCCAGGCTGCAGTGCAGCAGTATGATCACGGCTCACTGCAACCTCTGCCCCCGGCTCAAGCGGTCTCTCACCTCCACCTCCCGAGTACCTGGGACTACAGGCACACACCGTCACACTTGGCTAAATTTGTATTTTTGTAGAGATGGAGTTTCATCCAGCCTGGTGTCGGACTTGGGCTCAAGCGATCCTCCTGCCTTGGCCTCCCAAAATGCTAGGATTACAGGCATGAGCCACTGCGCCCGGCCTACCTTTGTGTTTCCTGAAGGTTGAGTATGTGTCACTTATGCAGTGATTTGTCCAGATTTCTCCTCCTGCTTCAGTGACATTTTTCTGTGTCCTCGCCTTTTCATAAACTGTCTTTTTAAAATATTTGATTGATATGTAATCATGGGTGTATTGAGATTGACTCATTTCAAACTGTATTAAAAACACACTTCGGATGCTTTAAGTAAAAAAACTGGCAAAAGTTAAAGTTGTAAAATAAATGAAAAGAAAATCAAGAGCTCCTGTCTGCCTCAGCTTACCCTTTGGTACGTGGGTGCAGCGTGGCTGTGGGTGCAGTGGCAGTGGGCCGTGCGTTCCCTCCTAGCAGCTTGTGCATGGCTGGCCGTGGTCCTTAGCAGTGACTGTGCACAGCTGTGGGCTCCTTTGTTACCCACCCGGTGCTGCTTTTGTATGTTGGCAAATAATGGCTTTTGCTTTCCTTGGTTTGATTCTGTCATTGATGCTTCAGACTAGTCATACTTTTGTTTGAAGGGAAAAAAAGTCAATCAATATGAATAAATTGCTATAGATTTTTATATAGAAAAAACCCGACAGCTATGTATGGTGGGGATTGGGTTGATGAGGACTGAGTCATGACCGTGTTACTTTCGGAGTACTGCAGATGTGTAGAGTTACAGCTCTGCTGGGGATGTTTTTGTTTTAAGAAAACATCTTTTCAAAATCCAGCAATAGTTCATTAAAAACCAGAAATGGTCAAGCTCACTAAAAACCATCATCAGCCACGTTCTGATGAAAGAGGTTTTGACTTTCTTCTTTTTAAAAAAATTAATGAAAATGCATCCAAATGTTTGTGGCAGGCAGCAACTCAAGCGGATTTTAATAGGAAATTATGTAAGAAAGCTTAATGACTAATTCTTCTGGATCAGACAAGTGGAGAACAGTCTTAGGGAAATGTGTACATCCATTACTCATTAGTTTGCTGTATTATAATTACCATTGTATAGAAAGAAGCATGTCACATAATTAGGAACTGGGTGGCATTTTGTGCTAAGGATCAAAACAACAGTTTTGCTTGGAATGTTGAGAAAAATTACACTCTGGCAGAGATTAAACATATGGCAAGCATCCTACTCCAGCATTTAAAATCATCAGCCGGGCTTTATTATATTTTTTGGGGTTTTATTCTTTCGTGTTTTGCTCTAATGAAAAGGAATGCTTAGAAAGCGGCATTGGGAGGCCAGCAGGAAGACAGAGTCGGGATTTTTCTTGTGTGTGCAGAGCTGTTACGGCTCCTGTCCCCTGGTTTCACTCCTCGGCTCTGCTCCCAGGAGCTGGACCCCTCCCCACCAGCCCCTCTGTGCCTCAAGCATCCTTTTTGGGCTTCGGGTTAATGGTCAAGAGAGTTGATGGTTTGGGCTATGGGCTGGACAAGCGCTTGCTGCTGAAACCGTGTTGATCGTGGCTTAACTGCTGAACCAAACCTTGACTTCATGCAAAGAGCTTCTCCAGGGAGGGAGCGGGCTTCAGGGGAGCCACATGGGAAGCCCCCTCATCAGCATTTCTGTAGCACTTGATTGGAGCACCTCCAAACACCGTCCCTGTCGAAGCCACAGCAGTCCTCTGGGCTGCAGAAGGAGTCCTTACTGTGTGTTCTCCATGCCCTTCTGTCTCTGAGAAGCAGCATGGCGTTTTCAGATGGTGCCCTCCTGCTGACCCCTGGTGGCTCAGGCAAAGGGCTTGCCAGATGGTCAGTGTTCTTTGCCAAACGGGACCGATAGCATGCGTGTTGTGGGGGTGAGGGGAGGGACTGGAGAGGTCAATACACTGCCTGCTGCCACGTCACCCGCACACAGAGGGTCGGTGAGACATTTCCACTGCTTCAAAAGCAGCGTCCGTCTGAGGCCTCACTGGATTAAATGTATACCTAAAAGAATACTGTGGCACCTGCATGCAGGGCCTGAGGGTGGGGGTGCTGTTTTATCAGACCACTGTTTTTTGAAGATGCATGTTTGGTAGTTCATCGTTGGGTTGGCATTTTTTTCTCTTTAACCTGTATCAGCCTCAAGGTCATTTACATTTGATCAGTGCTTGAAGCTTAGTTGGAGGTTTGTTTATATACACATTCATCTATGAATTACTCAGTTTGATCATAGCGTATGCCCGGTGTAAATCACTTAATTAAAGCCTCAGGGGTACGTGGTGCCTCTGTTTCCTCATTCAGGGACACGGGTAGTGGCAGTGTATCTTCACGACGGCATGGGGAAATTCAAAGGCAGCCATGCATGGCAGAGCCGACGGCAGCCGTGCAGGTGTCAGCACCTGGGGAGTAGGAGCAGTCTGTATCTCCAGTCATCAGGGTGTCTTGTTTTAGCCTCATCCTGCCCTCTTTAGGGGTCCTTGGATGAGTTATCAGTTGTAGTATTGACATTTTCTGCAAATAGTGTCACTCAAGCGAGTGACAGTGGGAAGCAGATGCCAGCCCTTAGGGAGCAACCCAGGATGCCTTTTTCCCTCCAATGCCTCTTGCCCATTTCCCCATCCTTGCTGGAGTGGGAGCTCATGTGTCTGCAGATATAAAAAGACCTGCCCCCCAGGTGAATGGATTTTTGCCGGGGCCACTGCTTTTCCGCAGGGGTGTGTGCCAGGCAGCCTGGGTCCGCCTCCCACCCCCAGGCCCCCCCACAGCAGGTTGCTTCCCGTCCTTTGCAGGAGCGGAAGACCCGATGGTGCGGGTTTCACGGCGCTGTCGCCGCTGCCTCCCGTTTCATCTGCACGTCTCTTTCAGTGCGGGCGTGCGAACTTCCAGGTAGAGCCGAGTTCAAGAAAATGAAGTACTGCGTGCGATGAGCAAGTTTATTGAAGAGGGTGTGAGGTCGCAGCGCCTGACCCTCATTATGTCAGTTACTACTAAATGAAATTACAACTTCACTGCCCTTTTCTTCCCCCCATCGAGGTGCAGGAGGAATTGATCTTAGGGTAGTATTTGGGATTTAAAAAAAACACATGAAATGAAATCCCTGTCCTCTTTATCCTCCCCGCTCTCTGTTCTGCTCGGCAGGTGGCAAGGAACGGTGGCGGGGCCAAAGGTTTCCTCAAAGACCCTGGGGGCCGGGCGGGGCTGTGCCAGGCACCTGCGTTGCGCTCCAGCTCCAGCCCTTTAATGCTCTTTGCCATTCAAGCCACTCACTTTCATTTTCTATAGAAAAGCCTTTCTGCCGCCTTTCACAAAACTTGTATTTTCATGCCTAATAAGTGAGCGTGTGACATGCAGTGGGCTCAGTCTCTGCAGAGCCTGGCAGGCAGCGGCTCTGCTTTCCAGAATCTTCTGGGAGTGGCAGACACACATTGGGAGCCCACGCGTAGGTAGGCCTTTGGGGCTGGCCACGGTGGCTTTTCCTGCCCTTTGTCTGGTGGACATAAGGGCCCTCGCCCTATCTGCCTCTTGCTTCTCCAGAGCCAGCCTCGCCTTTGAGACCTCCAGCTTCCAAGTTGCCTTTCAGCTCCCCTGGTGGTGCCTTCTTTAGACCCCTGTGGGGACTGCCTTCTCTGTGGCTTTCTCACGATTTCCTTGCAGTACACACGGCAGGACCCTGGGATTTGTGTGTGGCCTTCTCTCTCTCTCTTTCTGTCTCTCTCTCACACACACACCCACACACCCACACACACAAACACCCCCACCTTTATGTCCTCCTTCACACATACACAAACACCCCCACTGTTATGTCCTCCTTCACACACATACCCCCCCGGTTTATGTCCTCCTTCACACACACACACAAACACACATGCACACCCTTGTTTATGTCCTCCTTCACACACATACACCCCTTGCTTATGTCCTCCTTCACACCCACACCCACACACCCACCTTTATGTCCTCGTTTACACACACACACACACCCACCCACCCATCCACACACCTTTATGTCCTCCTTCACACACACACACACACACACCCACACACACAAACACCCCCACCTTTATGTCCTCCTTCACACACACACAAACACCCCCACCTTTATGTCCTCCTTCACACACACACAGACACACACACACCCACACACCTTTATGTCCTCCTTCACACACACACAGACACACACACACCCACACACCTTTATGTCCTCCTTCACACACACACACCCCTTGTTTATGTCCTCCACCTGTCCCCAAAAACGTGAAATCTGTGAACATGGCGTTGAGTCTGTTTGGCCTCCCCAAATGCAGCGGTGAACTGAACACAGAGGGAGCATTCACTTAAATCTCACACATCAGTGTTTTTAATCTCTGTGGCTGGGGACAGTGTGTCACCTTTTCTTATCTTCCAGGGACTGCTTTCCTCTTGCACTGCGGCCTCCTTTCCCCTCCCCTCCCTCTGCAGTTGGACTGGCCATGGCTCCCCAGTTCTCTGCTGTGGGCAGGTACAGGAGGTCGACCAGCTCCCCTGTGAGTCTGTCTGTCCATGCGTGTGTTTATTCATTCCTCCCTAGGGAGGCAGGTCCCTGATGAGCGGCTCCTCCACGCCTGCGAGGCCCAGCGTTGGGGATGCAGAGGTGAACAAAACAGACTCAAGCGCATCTTCACAGAGCTCAGGTTTTGGGGGATATAAACAATAAACACAATTCAGTAAAACACACATTACCACAGCTAGCAAAACGTGGCGAGGGAAAAAGCGACAGTGGGCACAGTGTAAGTGTGTGTGTGGGTGCAAGGGCACCTTGAGAGCCGGGTCGGAAAGGTGGCACCTGCTGCAGACACAGGATGGGAGAGGCGGGGGGTGCTTCCAGGCCCAAGGAAGAGAAAGGCAGAGGCCTGGAGGAAGCACAGAGCTGGAGGGAAAGGACTGGTGTCCGCTCAGGGAAGGAAGCAGGGAGGCCAGGCAGTGTGGGCCTCGTGGAGGCTGGGGGTGATGAGGACGAGGGAGGGTGGGGGAGCTCTGGCCACTCAGGCAGTGGGGAGAGGACAGCTCCATAGTAACGTGCATTGGGCTCACGTCTTGGCTGCCCCTTTGCTGGGCACGTGTAAAATAGGAGAAATCTGAAAGCTTGCAGCTCTCCATGTGGAAATGATTAGCTGTTTCTTCTTATTACTGTCAGTATTAATATTGATCCTGTAATGCTTTCATGTTCAAATTGTTGAGTTCCAAATCCTGTCCAGCAGTTATCTTAGCAATTGGGATAGCACTGGCCGTGGGTCAGAGGCTTTCAGGCCGAAGTCACCGCGTGATCTGAGGGACTCACTGCTGGCAGTCCCTTGTGTGTCTGTGTTTTTTTTTTTTCTGTCTCTCTTGCCCTCCATTTTTCTGCATGGCCTTAAGTCAGCCGCATTTTAGGTTATGTGCTTCTGTCATCAGAATAACTGGCATGCTTTCCCTTAAATAACAGGCTTGACATCTTTTCCTCATGTTTTGTACCAGCCGCGCTAAGAGGCTTCATGTTAGCTGTTAATTCATATTTTCTGAGGCTGCTAATATGCGTGATAGAGCCATTCCTGTCGCACAGTCAAGATAAAAGGCAAATCTCAGCTTACGCCCTGTTCTCCCAGGATAAATTCAGAGAATCACTATGAAGCCTATCCATGGTGTGATGTTCCTAAAAAGAAAAGAAGGTTATAGGCTTATTTGAAGCCTTTCACTGTGCCTTTCGCTGTTTATGGTTGTAAGAGTTGTTGGGTGTTACTGGCTTAAAATGTAAACTCTGAATTTCCAAGGCAGGGACAAGGTTAGTTTTTGGCTGAGGCATATTGTGTCAATGGGGCTGTTGAAGGAAAAAGGGCATCTTACTTGTATGTGATTAGTATTATTCGATGACAGAATGCATTGGGTTATCCTCAGACTGTCGGAGAATATGCTTGCTCCCCTCCCAGGCTCTGGAGGAAGACTCTCAGCCATCGTGTGGGTGTGTGTGTGCATGCTTGTACACCTGTGCACAGACGGTGGGGAGGAGGCTTGCACCTGAGTCCTGCGGTCCTGTTCTCCGCAGGCTTCCACACGCCTTGCTGCCTTCTCCTTGTTGCAGGGATGTAGCAGATTATCACCTGGTGGTACCTTCAGTTTCCGCTGTGGAGACTGCCTTCCCTCTGCAGCTTTGGTTCAGGCCGAGCCATCCTCACTCATCGCGTAGCGCGCCCGTTCCCATCTCCACATCAGAGTTTTCCACTTTCCTTGAGCTTTCCCTTTTGGGGACATTTTGGAAGTATGTTGTCCAAGACAGGATTTAGTCTCCTGGAGCCAGGCTTGGAATTCCAGTGCGGGAAAGCTTACTTACTATTACTTTATTATAGCATTTTAAAAGTTTCTTCAAGTAAGTGGAAAAATGCTTTTTGAACCTGTTGTTACTTTCTTAGAGCATTTTAAAGCTATTTTCTTTTCTTCCTCGTGGGAGGCAGAAAGAAAAACTTGGTCATGTTTTACTCACTGCTTTCTTAAAGGGAGAGTTTTTATGTAATACCTTATTGTTCACAGCCAAGTGGCAGCTGTGTTGCTGATTGCAAGCTTTCAGGGTAAGAAAGAGAACCCATGCCTATGCCTGCCTTTTCCTGATTTAAAATGGTAACCTGCATTGGTCTGGAAGACCTCGTGCAGCCTTGCAGAGATTGCTATGCACACATCTGATTGCATCTAATCATGACTTTTTCTGTAACCCCTGCGAGGAAAATGTGAACTGGGAAGGTTGCCTTCTGCAGCTGAACTTCGATGAGGCACTGGACTATCATGGCCTTGGAGATGTCATTAGGGCAGGGATCGGCAGCAGTGCTTTGCAGGCTTCACGCATGCCAGGTAGCGGATATCTTAGGGAGCTTTCGGATTGAACCCCACAGCCATTTTGAGGGATGCGATGGGTTGTGGGTCTCATCCATGCCCAGCGCTGCCTTATGAGGGGTGCTGGCCTGTCGCCTCCAATTCTTGCTCCTTTTTAGGAAGCCGTGCCACCTCCTTCATGGCGTGCCATTATTTTTTGGGCTGTGTCTATTTTGTTATTTTTTTTCTCTCCTACCTCCTCTCCCATATTTCCCGTCTAGGATGGGAGGGAGGAGGCCCAGGCGTGAGCTGGTTCAGGTGGCTGCAGTGTCCTCAGAGGTGCCGAGCTGTAGGGCAGAGGTAGCTGGAATCCGGATCAGCTCACCTCTCTTAGCCGTTTGTTCTGAGAAGAGAGGCTTCAAGGAGAGACACTTCAGTAAGGGCTTGCTGTGGGGCCTGGGGTCAGGGCCGTTACTTCTGGGTGCCAGCTGGGGACACGTGGGATGGAAAGGATGGGAGTGAAAATGAAGAGCAACTAAGGGAAATGAAGATTTCCTTTCCATCCGTTTTGGGAATAGGAAAGCAAGCCCGTTTAGTCTCGGACAAGGAAGTGTCTAGTGTCTCCACCTGGCCGTCCACCTTGGTCCTCCTGGTCTCTGTTCAGGCCCACAGGACTCTGAACTGCCTGCCCCATCCCTTCCAGGGAACTGCCCTGTGTCCTGCTCAGGAAGATGGTGGGGGAGGGCGAGGGAAGATGGACAGTGGCAAGTGGGGACACTTTCATCTCATTTTGTTCCTCGCAATTCATTAGTGTTTCCTCCCCTCCCCTTCCCTCCCCTCTCTTTTTTTTGAGACAGTCTTACTCTGTTGCCCAGGCTAGAATGCAGTGCTGCAGATCTCAGCTCACGGCAACCTCCGCCTCCTGAGTTCAAGCAATTCTCATGCCTCAGCTTCCTGAGTAGCTGGGAGTATAGGCACTCGCCACCACACCTGGCTAATTTTTGTATTTTTAGTCAAGACAGGGTTTTGCCACGTTGGCCAGGCTGGTCTCGATCTCCTGACCTCAGGTGATCTGCTTGCCTTGGCCTCCCAAAATGCTGGGATTTTAGGCATGAGCTGTTGTACCCAGCCTCAATCTGTTTCTTCATCCTAATGAGGAGAGAATTTGAATAGAAATCAGTAGAATAAAAAAAGAGAGACCGAGCAAGGTGGCTCATGCCTGTAATTCCAGCACCTTGGAAGGCCAAGGTGGGCACATCACCTGAGGTCAGTAGTTTGAGACCAGCCTGGCCAACAGGGTGAAACCCCCTCTCTACTAAAAATATAAAAAATAGCCGGATGTGGCGGCGGGCGCCTGTAATCCCAGCTACTCAGGAGGCTGAGAGAAAAGAATGTCTTAAACCCAGGAGGCGGAGGTTGCAGTGAGCTGAGATTGTGCCACTGCCCTGCAGCCTGGGCAACAAAGGGCAGAACTCCATCTTCAAGAAAAAAAAAGAGAGAGAAAGAAGGGCTTGGGTATCAGAAATGCAGAAGAAATGGTGTTTTTAGAGATGCTGGAAAGCTGTGCTCCTGCCCTGGGTGCTTTCTCTTTGGAGGGGAATGCTGGAGAGAATCTTGACAAAGTCTTTCTCTCATAGTGCTTGGGAGAAAGTGATGGTGAGCAAATCCTTGTTGAATTAAAATGGGATAACCCCTTATGAAGGGAGAAAGCACGTGAAGATGGTGGGGATGGGGCGGGACCCACAGCCCCTTCACTCCATGCTGGGCAGTATAAAAAGAGAGAAGGAGACAATTCAGGGTTGGTTCGTAAACCACTTTGGAGAAATGTGTGACTTCTGGTATTTTGGCGGTGTGGAGTCAAAAAGTTGCAGCTTCGAAAGGATGTTTGCAGCCACTTTCTACCCATTGTGGCTGTGTGGTCATTCCATTGCTTAAACAAAGTCTACGAAGACTTAGATTGAAAAAAAAAATACAAGTGGTATTTGCTTATACTTATAAAAAAGGGAGTATAAGCATCAAAAGTAACTCTAGCGAATGACATTGGAATATTCCAGAAATTTTCTATCCTTATCTAATAAGCTCATACCTCCTCCTCTAAAACAGTTAAACACAGTGGATCTGCTTAATAATCACCGGTGGGCACGTGGACTTTCATTAGTACACGTAGATTTGCTTCACTCAAACAAGAATGAACTTGAATGTACAGATTAAGGGATAATAAAAATAGCAGCCTTGGCCGGGTGCGGTGGCTCAGGCCTGTAATCCCAGCATTTTGGGAGGCTGAGGCAGATGGATCCCGAAGTCAAGAGATCCAGACCATCCCGGCCAACATAGTGAAACCCCGTCTCTACTAAAATACAAAAATTAGCTGGGCGTGGTAGCTCACGCCTGTAGTCCCAGCTACTGCGGAGGCTGAGGCAGGAGAATTGCTTGAACCAGGGAGGTGGAGGTTGCAGGGAGCTGAGATCGCGCCACTGCACTCCAGCCTGGCGCCTGGCGACAGAGCGAGACTCTGTCTCAAAAAAAAAAAAAAAGCCAGCCTGGCCGCCATCTGGCTGAAGAGACGTTTTACGGGATCCTTTGAAGCATCCTACGGGCCTCTTCTCCATTTACTTTGCTCCCACCCCCAACACCCTTCCTAAATCTTCTGTTCATGATCCTTTTTCTGTTCTTAGTTTTATCACTTCACATATCTGTATCTATATCTGTATCTCTATCTCATTATGTGTATGATATCTCTAAAGTATATATTGCTCAATTTCACCCGTTTCTGTAAACTTTACATAGGTGTAACTTACCTGTTTGTGGTTCTGTGACTTGCTTTTTTCGGCTAGACATGATTTTTGGTAATGAGTCATGAGAATGCATGTAGCTATACTTCATCCATTTTCACTGCTGTATAGTGTTCTGTTTAATGAATTACACGGCATGACCTCCATTGGTTCTTATTCTTCGTGACAGCTGCCTTATTTATTTTTTCTGCCCGTGCTGGATATTATCTTGACATATTAAATGGATAAGGACTAAGTTGTGAATGATCAGTTTGTTCCAGGATGGAAGTTGTTACCCTTTGTGGAAGCAGGGTTATTGCTCTCAAGGCTAGAACTGTTTGTGTGCTTTCTCTCTTTCACTTTCATTTATTGCAACCAGACTTCAGAGCGGGGCCTAGGATGCAAAGTGCAGTTCAGACAGTGGGTCCCTGGCGGGGGCGGGCAGGCAGTTGTCAGAGAGCCCGGAGTTAGGTGTTTGAAGCCTGTGAGCAGAGACCCATCCTGAGCACAGGGGCCAGGGCCAGGGCCGGGGTCTTGGCCTTGGCCTTCAGGGAGCCTGCCCTTGTGTGGATGAGCAGAATTGAATCCTCAGATGAAAAGGAAGCAATCAATGGAGTTCGTTTCCTCCTGCAGCTTCAGACAGTGCCATCTCTACCCGATCAAAAGAGCTCATCAACTCCCAGCCTCCGTCACTGAAAAGGAAAGTCTCATCTCTGTCTGTTAATGCCTATTCACTGTTAAGGGAAAAATCCCAAACCTGTATGTCTTGCTGACCCATGTGATACTAATACATACCTTTGAGGTGTCTATTCAGATGAAAAATTCTTAATAAAGTGATACATATTTTACATGTACAGTCATTTCAAAAAATAGACTGTTCTGAGAATTTTTTTTTTCAAACATGATCTTAAAAAGTTGATTTTCTTGGAGACTTTAAGAAACTAGTTTGTCGTATTGGCTTTACCTGTCTCTATGGATGTAAACACATATGTATGTTTTTTACCAAGCCGTTTGAGTGCCCTGCAGGCACCATGGTGCGTCAGCCTCCAGCACTGCTCCCCGTGTCTCTTGGGACGGAGGTCTCTCCAGTAAAAGACGCTGAATCTTGCTTTCACCTGTGTGAATTGCACCACCCAAGTGGAGGGGTCTGGTTGCATTGGGCTTTTGTCCTTCATTTTCCTGACCTGGAGACGATCTCATGGAAGCCTGATTTCCTGTTTGCTGAGGGTGGACTTTTCTTCGGGACCTGGTTGGCGAGTTGAGCCAGGAGCCACAGTCATTCCCTCCCTGGGTATTGTGTGAGACTGCCCCCTCCCTTGGGTGTTGAGTGACCCAGGGCTGCTCCTTCCGAGCTGGGATGCAGGCAGTGGTCAGATCATGAGGGTCATCAACAGCCAAAGTGACTCAGTGTTACCCACAAGTTCTGAGTGGGGTCTTGACTGAGCCAGGCAGCTGCGTGCTGAAGCATCAGTAAGAAATGCCTAGTTGGAGGCTGGGCGTGGTGGTTCACGCCTGTAATCCCAGCGCTTTGGGAAACCGAGGTGGGCAGATCACGAGGTCAGGAGTTCGAGACCAGTCTGGCCAACATAGTGAAACCCCATCTCTACTAAAAATATAAATGTTAGCCTGATGTAGTGGGGTGCACGCTTGTAATCCAGCTACTTGGGAGGCTGAGGCAGGACAATCATGTGAACCCGGGAGGTGGAGGTTGGTTGCAGTGAGCTGAGATTGTGCCATTGCACTCCAGCTAGGGTAACAGAGCAAGACTCTGTCTTAAAAAAAAAAAAAAAAAAAGCCTAGTTGGAACATCCACATTCTTCAGGGTAAAGTTAGCAGCTTCTCTGACAGTTTTCACTCCTGTGGGGCATGCTTTCCAGGAGAGAGTTGAATCAGAGCCTGGAATTCTGGCTGATGGGTTGTGTCCCTACGGGGAGTATTGCTGGTTTCAGTCTCAACCAGGGGACGAAGGACATGGCAGAGCATCCAGAGGAGAAGCTGGGGCTCAGCCTGGTCTATGGGAGGAAGAACTGTGCTGCATTGAGCTCTGCAGCAAGGGTTGTGGCTAGCTGGGGTGTTTCCAGGGCTTCTCCCCAGCTTGGAGCTATGGTGCAGGTGCCTGATGACAGTGCCTGGGGGAGCAGTGAGGGCAGGTGGGGGGGTTGACTTCAGTCTCCAGGGATCTGTGTCTGCTGGAGCCCTTCCTCGCAGGCCTGGGAGGCTGGGCTGAAGCCATCTTGTGCCTGTGCATATGTAGGAACAGCATGAGAGCTCCCTGTAGTGGTGGTGTCGGGCGGTGGCTATCTGAGCTCACACTGGCCCTAGAGGCTGTACTTGGGGTATCCAGGGCAGCACGTGCCCTCTAAAAGCATAGTCTTGTGGGAGAATGACAGGATGGTTCCAAGGTTATACCTGGCCAAGGGCTTGCTGCAGATAGGAAGAGCTGTCTCTCTGCCGTGTGTGCCCAGGCCATTCCTATGGCCTAGATCAGGTTGGCTCTAGCTGTGCCCCCTTCCTCGTGTGCTGGCTTTTGAGTCACCCCTGCCCCCCACTTTTAACAAGGAAGCATGTTTGAATGCAGAGCGATTCGGGATGACATTGTCATAAGGCTAACCTTGAATATGCTCACATGCTTAAAAGGCATTTCATTTGTGAATGGCGGCATGTCTATGAGGAGTGACAGATTACTCAGATGTGACTTTCTCCGGTTTTCTGGAGGGGGTCTTCACCTGTCCAGTGGCCCAGGGAGGGTCAGGCAGTGTGGCAAGAATGGAGCCAGCAGACTCCCTTTTGTTAAAATTGTGCAAGAACCACACAGCCTGGGTTTGTGCCTCCCGGCGTTGCTTACAAGGTTCTGAGTTCCAAAGGGACTGGTTTTCTTTCTCTAGGAGTTTCCTACCATGTCCATTTTAGAAGGAAAGGATACTCTCTGGGGCTTCAGTGGTCCCCTTGGGCTTAACATGTGAACCTTCCGCTGGTCAGTGTGGCTGGAAGGAGGCTTCTGCCGCTGGAAATCCATTTCTCAAAGCAAGGAGCCAGCCAGGCTGACCACGGAGCCCCTTCCTGTATTGGTTATGCACCAAGTCGCCCAGGTGCGTTCCCGTCATTGGTCCACCAAGGTGGGCAGTGCATCCCGGACCTGGTGGAGGTGGGGAGGCTGCTGGGTACCCCTGCTGGATGGTAGATGGCTCCCAAAACCAGTGCTGCCTTTCTCAGGAAGCCCATGGCCTGAGGCCCTCCCACACTGTCATTGTCAAACTTGAATTTCCAGTTGACTGAACGGGGAAAATCTGTCTTCCTACTGGAATGTTGACTTGAGGGAATCTTTCGTCTCAGATTTCACACGTGCTTTGTTGGGTCACATTGCCGTCCTCTTAATAGTCTAGTATGCTTGGTGTGGTGGGGAAGTTTTGAAGTTAAGTTTTGGATAGTTTTAAAATCTGGGTTTGAGTTAAGCAGTATTCTAATAGGGCAAGGGGTCATTTGACATACTGATAAATCTTTTACACTCTGTATGGTGGCATTAGACAGTTTTCTGAACCTTCTGTCCCAGCCGTCTTTCCCTTACCCTGGTTCTTGGTACTTTTGTGGTTTAAATCACAGTCTGTTAGGGAAATGTGACCATGCGCTCCATGATATAGGCACCTTACAAGTTGTTCTAAATAACAGCACTTCGCTTCAAAAGACTTGTTAAAAATAGCGCCATTGGATAAAATCATTTTGGCCATCACCTCCTTCTCGTGTTGAAAATGTGTTAAGTATTCAAGAATGTGATGGGTGAAACAGCTTAATTCAGCTGTACAACCCAGGTGTGAATATTTAGCCCTGGGAAGGGAGGGACGATTCTTGCAGGGTTAGAAGTTTCAGGAGGACAGCGCCTCCTTCCCAGTCACAGTTCTGCAGCGCTGGCCTGTATGCCCTTAGAGGTTTACTTATAGGAAGTTTGAGACTGAGCCAGAACCTTTCTGGGTCTCTCGCACCTGCAGGGGAAATAGTAGCATCTGGGGTTTTCTGCCTCTAGCACATTGTTAGTTTACTCAGACTCCATTGCTGTTTCCCACAGTCATTTGCTCTTTCTGAAGACGCCGGGCTGTGGGCGTCACTGCCCTTAGTGGATTTCCTTCCTGGCAGCTCTCCCTGCAGATTCTGCCTCTGGAAATCAACACGTATTGACCCCGTGCTCCCCCGGATTACTTGGCTGGAGTCCCCTTTCCCTTCTCTCTCCTGCAGTAACTGTCTTCTTCCAGCCTGTGGGATGTTGCTTTATGCTGGACAGGGCTGGATTCGGTCTTGGCTCTGCTGGTGCTGAAAGGCCCTGAGGCCCAGGACATCATCCACACACCTCCGATATGTGGCGAAGCACCGGGCAGCCTTGGCATTGCTGAGCACTTGGACAATTGACTTCTGAACACCAGGCAGGGAAGGTCCCCTCTGTCTGAATGCCACCCCACCCTTCACCCCAAGGCACCTTGGCCAGACCCTCCTCATTCTTCAAGATTCTGCAACCCCTGCCTGCTGTGAGGAGTGAGTTAGGTTCCATCTGTGCCCAGTTGTGCTGTGTGCTTTACAAATGAACTAGAACCAACTGTCTGTGAGGGGAGGGCAGAAATTCAGGGATGGGGGACAGCTGTCAGTAAAGCAGGCCACACCAATCCGGGCTGTTCTGCTGGAATTCAGTTGATGTCTTATTTTGTGTGACTGTCATTCATCTGAGCCCAGGGTGGAGCTGCAGGAACCCCATGTCTGAGCGTCTAGCAGGCCCTCAGTTGCCACCTGATGGGGCCATCCTGCTTCTTCAGGTCCTTGATTATATCCCACAAAGAGAAATAGATGGCTTAAAAGTCTTTTTCAGAGGCAGAAGGGACAAGAAAAGTGGAAGTGTAGTGTGGAAGTGGCCAGGTTTTAACCTGGTTGCACTCCTGGTGGCTCCTGGTGTCCTATCAAGAGAAGGAATCATGGCCCCAGAGCTGGGCCTGGGATCCGCATGTGTGTCGCAGATCTCTCCCGGGAAGCCAGGCTGGGGCCCTCCCAAGGTGACTGGTGGTTGACATCCAGGATTCAGGTTTCTTAGCAGCTAGTGGTGATGGTGAGGGTATGGGTGTGGGGAGATGGCTGGGGGTGTTGATGGGGGTGGGGGAGGTCCTTGGGAGTGATGGTGATGGTTTCTTTTCTTACCAGCAGTTTTTGAGTCCAGAACCACATGAGTGACCTCAGCGTAGGTCAGAACAAGGAGATGTCTGAGACCTCTCAGTGTGCTCTTTCTTGGCCAGCAAGTTACTTTACCTCGGTGGTCATCAGTTTCTTCTCTGACAAAATGAAAAGATTTTTATCTTGATGCTGCTTTGCATCTTGAAGCAGGTTAAGAGAAGGTTAAAGAAAACCAAGCAGTTTGTGGAAGCCGACTGAGCAGGCAGCTCACTTGCAGTATTCAGCTCTCAATCCGTGGGACCCGCTGTGCCAGCCATAAAGCTGTGCTGAGGTGAATCGCTTCAGCAGAAAGATGCCTCCCCGCAGAGATCTAGGAGCCTTTGACTGTTTAACAGTGAAAAAACCCATGCTTTTAGGATTGCAGTGTAAGACCCCACTGTGAAGAGGTGCTCTCTACCCTCCAGCGCAGACCAGGGAGGTGACAGGCACTGGCTTTGGGACACCATCAGCCCCCAGGAGATGGCATAGCCACTGAGGCCCACGTCCAGAGTTACACTCTTTCTTTTTCTGATTCTTGAAGGTGTTAAGACATCTCTTTAGCAAGTCTTTACTTCTTTTTAAATGTTTTTTTTCTCCTAACTCCTGAATAAAAACTCCAGGCAGTAATATGCTGCTTACAATGACCTTTTTTTTTTTTAATTTTTTTTAAAAGGCAGAATCTTGCTCTCTCACCCAGGCTGGAGTGCAGTGGTGCTATCTCGGGTCACTGCAACCTCTGCCTCCCGGGTTCCAGTGATTCTCTTGACTCAGTCTCCTGAGTAGCTGGGATTATAGGTGCCTGCCACCGCACCCAGCTAATTTTTGTAATTTTAGTAGAAACAGGGTTTTGCCATGCTGGTCACTCTGGTCTTGAACACCTGACCTCAGGTAATTCGTCCACCTCTGCCTCCCAAAGTGCTGGGCTTACAGGCACCTGCCACCATGCCCGGCTAATTTTTGTAATTTTAGTAGAGACGGGGTCGCCCAGTGATACTCAGGTTGGTCTTTAACTCTTGGGCTCAAGAGACGCACCCACCTCGGTCTTCCAAAGTGCTGGGATTACAGGCTTGAACTACCATTGCCAGCCTGAGCTGGTTACATTCTAAGGACTCTTTGTGAGACTAATTAAAACATTTTTCTTTCCAAGGCACATGGCAGGTGGTGCTGTTTCTTTCCTGCAGGATGTTTGCTGAGCATTTGTGAGGGGAGCATCTTTAGGGAAAGCAGGACAAGCCCTAAAAGGCTTTCTCTGAATATTACCTTTGCTCTTCACTTTGGTAGGTCCTGAAGGCATAGAAAGGGGTCCTCTGGAGAACACAAACTGAGCATTGCTGGGCCTCAGGGGCCTCCAGTGATGCTGGAGGCAGCCACTGCTGTCCTTCAGCTGCGAGGAGCAAGGAGGGTGATTCCAGCTTTCTCCTGGTTGATTTTGCCCTCTTTTAAAAAATAGGAAGTTTGCAAGATTTCTTGAAAGAACTCTAGTTGGAGTTGTAAAACTAATGTTTTTTCCTCTGGTCCCTGCCACCCACTGGAAGGGGACTGCAGGGAAGTGTCATCTGCATGGCTGTTTAATACCTTGTAACTCTGGTTGTACTACTCTGGACAGGGCTTCTGAGAACCACCTGCAGTTCTGCTTATTGCTGGTGTTGAGATTCAGTTTTTGCAGGAAGGAGAGACATTGGCGCCAAGAAATTCTATCAGGGGACGTTTAATAACTGGAAAGAGCTTAGGAAGCCAGGTTTGGAGAGCCAGATGCCTTGGTGTCCTTATAATGCAAGTGGGATTGCATTGTGTGTCAAGGCTTGGCATTGTCGGAGGTCAAGAAGACTAACTGAGTCAAGCAGAGCCATTGGTGCAGAGCACTGGGGAATGGATTCCTGGGAAGTGGAATTTTTTCTGCTACTCCTTCATTCGCACCTGGATTCAATTGCATTCATGCGCTCACCTGCAACGTATGTGGGGGATGCTGCTCCCATTGGCTAGGCACTGGGTATAGGGGAGAGGGAGGTGGGCAGGTGCACACACACCTGGCAGAGGTTCGGAGCTGCGTTGTGGGGGAGGGGTGCAGAGAGGCTTAACTCTGAGAATGGAGGAAAAGGAGACCAGGAGAGTTCAGAGAGGTGGCGGGAAGAGTGAGGAGAGAGCAGTAGCCAAAGTTGAGAGAGTTGAGTTTCAGAAAGCCAGCGCAGAATGCACTGCCCGGCAGGGAGTGTGATGGGCCCCGTCCCTCTCTACTGAGCCAGGTTCTGACTCTGCAGAACATTGGAGGCCTTGCTGTGGGCTCAGGGAATGCAGAGAGGCAGTGCCTGCCTCGGTCCTAACTTCTCACCTGCATACATCTGCACACGTATCCGACTGTGTGTGACACAGTGAAGCGTATGGGGACAGCCACATCTGGGTTTCAGTTTTCAGTTACCCCCCTGGCTGGGTGGTTCCTCTGAGCCTCTGTTTTATTCCATCGCCGCAATTAGCATTAATAGTGTAGCCAAATCCAGGATCAGCTGCCCACCACTCAAAAGTCGAGAGATAAGGGTTGGTGGGAGGAAAAGCAGGTTTATTTGAAAACCAAGAAGATGGCGAACTAACACTCTCAAGTACTGTCTTAAGTCAGTACAGATTTTAGGCTTTTTATGTTAAGGGCTAGGGAAAGAGTTGGGGGTTTAGATCAAGAGGTGACTGATGACTGCAAACATCTAGTGGAGGGGTGGGGGGGCAGGTCAGAGGAGGGTGGGACTTTTTGTCATGGTCAGGACATGATGCTCCTGTGAATTTTTAACAAAACATAGTTGTTTACATATTTCTCCTTTAATCCCAGAGTTAGTTTTAAAGCCGCATGATTGTGTTGCTAGGAGTAGTTAAGAACTGATTCAAGGTCACTAGCACATGGTGAATAGTAAGTAAACAATTGCTCCTGCTAGACTCATCATTGTCAGTATTAAGGTGAGTCCATGCATCTCTCTGGCCTGTTGGCTCACATTCACGATTTCACCATGTTGGCCAGGTTGGTCTCCAACTCCTGACCTAAGCTGTTTGTGCCTATTATCTCAGTGCCCTAAATTCATCCTAGCCTAGTGCAGGAATTGGACAACTAAAATGGAGTTAGTTATGTTAGTTCTTTTGCTGTTTCACTGTTACAGTACCTGTCTGGCAGTGTTGCTAGGATTAGTTGAGAACTGGTTCTAGGTCACTGGCACATGGTGAAGAGTTAGTAAATAATTGCTCCTGCTAGAATCATCATTGTTAATATTAAGGAGGCGAGTCTACACATCTCTCTGGCCTGTTGGATCACATTTGGGGGTATGGCATCTGTGTGTGAAGTGGAGCTGGTCTCTGGTGACCCGGGTACAGTTTATGTCTGGAGCTATCATTTGCCCAGTTGCCTCCACGGCCGTGGATTTGGAAGGAGCCAAGAGCCAGTGTCTCAAGCAGGTGAGGGTGAGGTGCATGAGAGGAGCCTGGAGCCTTCAGGGCACCTGTGAGCACATGTGACATTGGTAAGTGGCACTCCTCATGCTGAGCAACTGAAGTTGTATTTCCACCTCACTGGCCTGGTCCTCTTGATGCGTGAAAGGAACTTCCAGGTAAGGACACCAGAGTGTGGTTGCCTCCGCCTCCCACCTCACCCCATGGTGGGGCCTATGCAAGATCAGCCCTCTGAGGTCAGCCCTCCAGGTCCCCTTACTGGGAGGACAAAGGCTTTTTTCTGTGACTCACCTCTGACCAGAAATGTAGGGAAGCTTATTTGTAACTAATACCACCCAGTCACTGCAGGAGACCTGCAGAAGGGCTCTGGGGAAAGTGATCTTCAAAAATAGAAAGGTTGAGTGAAGGTCGGGCTTTTGGGAGAAGGCGAAGGAGCCTATAGGCAGCACACTAATTTGGCAGGTAATTAGGAACTCTGATTTTGAGCATCTCATTTTAATTAGCGTGGTCCAGCCTGCCTTGCGGTGCTCACACTGAAGCAGAGAGTGGCCTGCTTAGCTGCTCCGCAACACTTATTTAGGTTTCTTATTTGGGAAGTTTGCATGTGATCGGGCCAAGTGACATTTGTTTTGAGTTCCCTCTCAGGGCCCAGGGGTGCGCTCCTGACCACCCCAGGGTGGAGGTGGGGTACCCCTGTCTGGGCATCAGTTTCTTGGGAAGGAAGGAAAACACCAGGCCAGGCTGCCATGTAACAGCCCTTTAATCAGAAGCCCCCTCTGCACCTGGGCCTGCTGTTCCCAGTACCTTTCAGGAAACTGCCAGAAAGGCTCCAGCCTTAGGAAGAATGATCCATTTACGCGCCTGTGGTTGGAGGTTCCAAGTGCCTTGAAAAATACCTTGATGCCATTTGAAGCTGTTTCTTCCTTCTCTTTCCTTTCTATTTTAAAATCATGGAACCATTTCTTTTTTTTCTTTTTCTTTCTTTCCTTGTCTTTTTTTTTTTTTTTTTTTTTTTGACAGAGTTTCACTCTTGTTGCCCAGGCTGAAGTGCAGTGCTGCGCTGATTTTTGTGTTTTTAGTAGAGATGGGGTTTCACCATGTTGGCCAGGTTGGTCTCGAACTCCTGACCTTTGGTGATTCACCCGCCTCAGCCTCCCAAATTGCTAGGATTACAGGTGTGAGCCACCATGCCTGGCCGGAACTGCTTCTTGAGTTTTTCAAACAATGCCTTCTCTCTAGCCAGTTCAATTGGAGAGGATCCTGGAGAGGTGGTGGAGTTGGCTTCTCAGCATTGTGGGGTGGGGCTGGGGTAAGGACAGTGTGGCCGCCATGGTCAGCCTGCATGCTCCTAGGCAGAGCCACAGGCATTGCTGATTCTTGTTTCCAGATGGATGTTTCTAAAGTTTTTCTTTTTTTTTTTTTTTTTTTTTGAGATGGAGTCTTGCTCTGTCACCCAGGTTGGGGTGCAGTGTTGCAATCTCAGCTCATTGCAACCTCCGCCTCCTGGATTTAAGGGATTCTCCTGCTTTAGCCTCCTGAGTAGCTGTGATTACAGGCACCCACCACCATGCTGCCTGGCTAATTTTTGTATTTTTAGTAGAAACAGGGTTTCGCCACGTTGGCCAGGCTGGTTTTGAACTCCTGACATCAGGTGATCTGCCTGCCTTGGCCTCCCAAAGTGCTGTGATTATTGGTATGAGCCACCATGCCCGGCCTCTAAAGTTTTTCTTAAAGGAGCCAGAGGCTTGCCTGCTCTGCAGTGCCATCCTTCTTGCAGTCCCTGCCTGCTTCTGTGATGCACAGAACCTGCTGCCCTGCCCCGTCTGTGTTGATTAATCTTTATTTCTAGTGTCTGAGTAAAGGCAGTCTCCAGTCCCATCTCCAAAGCCTGCTGCGTGCACAGCAAGATGCTCATAGATGCCTGGTCCCTGCCAGGGACACACATGGACCTGGAGCAGGTGGGCAGGTAGAGCTCAGGGAACAGGCATGTGGGGCAGGCTCTCTGGGCACATCCAGGGCTGGACTGGGGGCAACATGGGGGTCACTGGCTGCATGCAAAAGCAGCTTATGTCGTCTTCCCTCCGCCAGCGCCAGCTGTCCTACAGCAGGAATAAGTAGTCATGTTTGGAGGCCGGGCTGTGCATGAGCTATTCAGGCCTTGGGGTCTTTTCATCAGATCCCTTTTGGCAGAATATAAGTACGTTGACCCAAACCACATTTTGGAACTTCTCCTTTGGTCTTGTCAGTCTCCCTCTGTGATTGAGACCATCATGAAGCCCGGGTTGGCTGAGGTGCTCAGGAGAGGAGACTTTGGGGGTCATCCCCCATTTCTGAGTTACGGAAGTTAAATGGCAACTCGATTTGGGGGCACACCATGTGCGTGAGGCCCGAGTTTGCAGGTTTGCGCAGGGCATTGATTGGTTGGTTAGTTGACTGGCTGGGGAATATTTGGGGCACCTGCTGTGGGCCATGTACACAGTGAGGAAAAGCAACACAGACCCCAAAAACAAAGTGATGCAGACCTGGCTGCTGTGTCCTCGTGTTTCTGCCTGCAGGCTCCGTGGGAGTGGTGAGGGAGAAACGGCGTCCTGCAGGAGAGGGATGGCTCCAGCTTGGCTTCTGGAAGCCTCCAGAAGGATGTACTTGGGGACAGACCTGAAGAAGGGTTGTCCTGAGGGCGGGAGCCCGCCTGGCGGGACCCAGCCTGCATGCCTGCAGCAGTTCCTCAGAGCTGCCTCCTCAGGCCTCAGCCACTCACAGAGCACCCCTTCTGTCCAGGCCACTCATCAGTTCCGAGGTCCGGGTCCAAGAGCAAGCCTGTGACCCCTGGGTGCCCTTTATCCTTGGCCTATACCGGCCTTCTGCATTCTAGGGCCTACCCTTTGTTCCAGTGGCTACAGAAGAGAGAGGAGGGACGCTGACCCCAAGGCCTAGGCCAGTCTCTTCCAGGCTGCCCACAGCTAGGTGTTCGGGATGGGACAAGGCAGCCCCAGGCCTCTTCTATAGATGAGCCTTGGGGAACTCTGGGGTAACACAAACCAGAGACGGGCTTCAGTAGAGTGCTATGAGTGCCTAACCTTTTACCTGTTTTCTGCTCTGACCAGGCACCTTGGGGTAGGGAAGGCATCTGGAGCCTTCTGCTGAGTTCAGTGGGAGGTGCTCTTTGTTTCCAATACTCTGGTTCCCTCTCTCCCCTGTCTGCATGTAAATAATATGCTACTGTATGTAAATTTACACAAACGAATGTAAGATAGTTATATGTGTCTACCTACTGCCTTAGAAAGTCCAGTAGGATGAATATCGAACTTTTCAGACTGTAAGGTCATGAATCTAAAAGCCGTGGCTCATTGGATATTTGAGAAGTGGAGTGAATGTGTTAATGGAAGTTTCTTTTGGCTAAATTCCTGACCTAAGCTTGTGTGGTCTTTTGCTCTTCATTGGCAATGTAGAAGTCAGGTTTGAACTGAGGGCTGTCTGACTTTACATCCAGGTTTGATCATTTTCTGAGGGTGCAGCATTTAGTGGGCACCTCTGTTGCACACCAGAGGGCTTTCTGGAGGCTGGGGTCGGATCCCCAAGGCAGGCTTGGTCTTCCCAGCTGGCTCAGACTGGGGATTTATGGGACTGGGTCCTGGGTGAGCTCTGGAGCCCGTGGTCCGGTTGTCTTGCTGACCAGGTCCGCCTCCTTCTTCTCCTCTAGCAGAGCCTGTGGGACGTGAGGTGAAGTCCTGGGAACATCTCCCACTTGGAATGAGAGGGAAAGGCTGGAACCGAGTGGGGCTGGCCGCGGGGATGCCCAGACTCTGGACTCTTTTGGGGATCACAGTTGTTCCTCTTGGAAGCTGTTGCTCACTGCGTGCTGATTTTGTTGAAGACTGGAAAGGCTTGCTCATGTACTGCCACTGGGAAGGGAAATCACTCTGAAGATGGTGCTGCTGGGTACGGGCTCTGGAATCACCTTGATTTAGTAAAAGGCATGAAGTATTTTCATTCCAAAGATTCTGGCTTTTGAGAACTTAGAAAAAGAGAACTTACCAAAAAATGGAAAATGAGAATGATGATGTTGGTGAGCGTTTATTGGCCTTTTTTTCCTGGGCCAGTAACTCTCAGTGCTTAACCTGAAGAAGCCCACTTAACCCTTCCAGCATCCTGCCCTAGAGCTTTCCCTGCTGTCTAGATAAGGGAACGGAGGCACAGAGGTTGAAGAACTTGCTGTGGTCCACTCAGACAGCCTGACCCCAGAGCGGGCACTTCAGGTCCTGCCCCATGGCTGTGTGCACCTTCATGGCACGTGCTGGGGTCATGCCTTACGAAAATGACAGACTTGACTGCATCTCAGTGAGAAGTAAGACACTTTAGATTCAGTTAACTGTTAATGCCTAAATGACATTTAAGGTACCTATTGGTGCTTCCTTGAGCCCTGCCCCATGTGAGTGAGGTTTTGCGTTCCTGGGCAGGTTAGCTCCCCTCAGGAAGCGGCCTGTTTGTAAAATGATGGGTTTGGACCAACAACGTGGTCTTTAGAGACAGATATGCCTGGGGCAGAGTCCACCTGTCAGTGGGAAGAGGACCTGGCACGGGCTGCGGAGAAGGGGGTGGCAAGTAGGAGGCTGGGTCCTTCCCTGTGTGGAAGGGGCCTTGCTCTGTGCCTGGCCCTGCAGGGTATGCAGTGCACGCACACGTTTATGGGTATTATTCTGTTTCATACAGGCTGTGTGTAGAGGGGGGTGTGGTGCTCAGTGGAGACGGACCAGGCTGTCCTCCTCTAGTACTGACACCTCTTTCTTCTTTTCTGTCACCTCCTTCTCATCACCTCTGTTGTCTGTTCCCGACAGGCTTCTGTGCCTTGGAGACCTCTGTGTGTCTTTCTCTGTTCTGGTTTCCCTGTCTCCCAGCGTCTCTGGGAGGGACGTGTATGATTGATTCCAAGAATAAAGTATGACCAGGAAAACCCTATGTTTTGAAATCTGACCTCTCAAGCCCTGGAAAGTGCTCAGAGCATTTCCAGAATGTTCTCATGTCTCCATCCACTTCCTTTCCCTTTCTGCTTTAACCCCGCTACCCTCTAGTCTTAGCCTTCAGGAGAAATAAAAGGACCCCAGAGAGGCCAGCCCACTTTTACCCACACTGAGTTCCAGGAAGCTCAGTCTGGTTTTCCCATAGGAACGATGTTATGATGGGATGGGGACTGCATTCCTCACTGAGGCCTCGGCCTCGAAATGTGCAATTAGAGAGATGCACCGCTTTCAGCCGCTGCAACTTGCAAGAGTGCAGTTATGCCCTCAGCCGTAAATCTGTGCACATTGATTTCCCGAGGAGCCCAAGGTACTGTGGGTGGAAGGAGAGCCTATACGAATGTGAGTGCTGTGAAATCATTACCATAGCCTCAAACATGTCTGTTCTTAATAAGGAAAAAACAGTTCATTACACTTCATTGGGTTGTTTTTATATATATATAGGGTCTCGCTCTGTGTCCTAGGCTAGAGTACGGTGGTGTGATCTTGGCTCACTGCAGCCTTCGCCTCCCAGGCTCTAGAAGTCCACCCACCTCAGCCTCCTAGGTAGCTGTGACTATAGGCATGTGCCACTGCATCTGGCTAATATTTTGTGTGTGTGTGTGTGTGTGTGTGTGTGTGTGTGTGTGTGTGTGTGTG
>NW_022436950.1:4737827-4742141 GCF_009761245.1 Sapajus apella | reverse complement strand
GTGTGTGTGTGTGTGTGTGTGTGTGTGTGTGTGTGTGTGTGTGTGTGGAGACGTGGTCTTGTCATGTTGCCCAGGCTGGTCTTGAACTCCTGGGCTTAAGCGATCCTCCTGCCTCAGCTTCCCAAAGTGCTGGGATTATAGGCCTGAGCCACCACCATGGCTGGCTTGAAGATTTTTTAAAAACTTGCCAGCTTAGATTTTATAAAAATATGATGAAGGGGTGATTTGGGTGTCCCAAGAGTGTTGGGACGGTGGTTCTGAGAAGCAAGGGCTGATGTTCTGTACTTGATCGGCTCTGCGGCAAGCCAGAGGCCCCTGTGATGAGCATGCCTGCAGACGCTGGTGGGCGCTTTGCCGTGTGCCAGGGGTTGGTGGCGTCAGCGTCAGTATCTCTCATTGTGAACATTCTTGTCTAAGATTTGAAATCAGTTTTTCATGATGAGAGTAATATGTACTCAGTGTAGAAAAAGTTAGCACAGGCAGTGCAAAGCTAAAGGATAATGCCTCATGATCCGTCGCCCAGAGCCCCACACGTGACCACTGTAATGTGGTTATGTTATGTTATGGCCTCCCAGAAATTTCCTGTACCGCTGAAATTTAACATCTGGGTATATGGGTGTGATGTGGTATCTCACTGTGGTTTTGATTTGCATTTCGCTGGTGACTAATGGTGTTGAACTTTTTTTTTTTTTTTTTTTTTTAATAATCAGCCATTTGTGTATCTTAGGAGAAATGCCTGTTCAAATCTTTTGATGACTGTTTTTAAATTGTGTCTTTTTATTGTTGAGTGGTTGGAATTCTTTATGGATTCTGATACTAGATGCTTACACTTAGAATATGATTTGCAAATATATTCTTTTATTCTGCGGTGTGTCCGTTAATGTTCTTGATACTGTTCTTTGAGATACTAAAGTTTTTAATTTTAATGAAATCGAATTTACCTGTTTTCGTCTTTGGTTATTTGGACTTTTGGTGTCGTATTTAAGAAATCACTGCCTAATACAAGGTCATGAGGATATGCTCCTTATGTTTTCTTCTAAGAGTTTTCTGACTGTTTCTCCCCATTCCCCCCTCCCCTCCCTTCTTCCCTCCCCCTTACTCCCTCTCCCATCCTGTCCCCTCCCTTCCCCTCCCCTCCCCTCCGCCTTTCAATTGTATGGCTGTGCCATTATTTCTTCAACCAGGCTTCTGTTAAGAACTATTTGGTCTGTTTCCCCCTTTTCTCAGTTATGAGTGGTATTGCCAAGATTGCCTTAAGTGTATGTCGAGAAGCATTTTTAAGTTTGAGTTAGCCCGCTTTCTCCCTCCTACTGTGGTAGACAGGAAAATGGCCCTGAGATGCCCGTGCCGTAATCCCCAGAACTGTTACCCACATGGCAAAAGGGACTTTATGGATGTTACTAAGAACTTTGAGATGAATGATCTTGTGGGCTCCACGTAATTATGAAACTTCTTAAAAGTAGAAGAGGGAAGTGAAAGAGGAGAGTCAGGGAGGGAGACTTGATTGTGGAAAGAGGGTGAGAGAGTTGCAGTGCTGTTGGCTTTGATGATGGAGGAAGGTTGCCAGCCAAAGAATGTGAAATTTTGGAAAAGATGAGGACACAGATGTTCCCTTGGAGCCTCGTGAAAGGCCCACAGCCCTGCTCACACCTGAACAAGCCTGGTGAGACTCACATTGGACTTGTGACCCCCAGAACTGTCAGACATTGAAATCACGTCGTTCTAAGCCACTCAGTCAAGTGGTCATGGCAGCAGAAGGACATGATTACACCTCACCTTTCCAGCCTTCGAAACTTCGCTAGGCCAAGCGATGCTTCGGGAAACCTCAGGTCACGGCCAGATGCTCCACCCTCTGTCAGCTTCTCATGTGTCCTTGAAAAGTCATAAAAAATGTTGACCAGAATATTAGCGCAGACAAGCCACATGGGAGTGTTCCTTTGGAGTGCCACTGCCTGGTTGTTTGGGTCGTGCACAGAACGTTGGTGGCAGGAGACGGTGGCTCCTGCAGGGGAGAGAGGGGAACCAGGTCTCCCAGGACCGGTGCTGGGTGCAGCCCTGCCTAGGGTCTCTGTTTAGCCTTCTGTGTTGTGTCGGCTTCCATAGCCTCACTGCTTCCTCACCTGTGCTCTTTATGTGAACACAGTATTTCTGCTTCATTGTCAGAGAGGGAGGAAGGCTTCAATGAGCTGTCCAGGGACCTCCTCGCTGTTTCTAATGTTATTTCCTTGGGGAAGAGTATCCCCAATTTTAAACTGCCGACACACAAATGACCTTTAGGAAACCCTATAGGTCAGGGGCTGCTGGGGTCTGTGGGGGAGGAGCAGGAGGGTTTCCTAAGCTCTGCCACTGATTTAGGGAGTGAGGTTGGGAGGAGTTTCCTGACATGGTAGAATTTTTCTTAATTCCTAGTCATTGAATCAGGTGTGTACCTATTCATACTTACACCCTTTATCTCCGGCTTCCTCTGGCTTCTGGCCTGGAGGGATGCTGGGAGAGGGGTGGGCTGGAGGGTTGGGGATGGGCGTGCCTGGCTTCCTTCTCAGGCTTAGGGCTAACGGTGGACAGTCACAGCCGCAGGCAGGTATTCTTGAGACTCATTGCTGTCTGCCTAGCTGGGAAGGATGTTGAGAGGATTACAACGCTAATTCAGTATTTGGAAAAAGTATCTGTAAACTTAAATAGAGATCCATTACATACCTTTTGTGGATTAGAACTGTAATTGACTTAGTGTTTAAGGCAGAAACTAAGGCCTTTGATTTAAAAACTGTTGACAGACCAGAGCCTAAGCTGCTTCTGTTTGCAGAGGAAAGCCGTGACTTCCAGTCAAGTTGAAACATAGCTCCCTTTATACCCTTCCCAGTTTGGCTTCTGTCATATTTTACAAAATTCAAGGCTTTTAATTTAACTTAGATTTATGACTCTTCCATGGACTGTCTTCAGGTTTTTCTCCAAAGAAAACCAGCTCATATCTTGACATTGTCAAAACAGCAATGAAACACACATCTTACCAAATGATGGCAAAATATTTGAGCTGAGAGATTGGGGTATGTGTAGTAGTATACTTTTGCAAGTAAAAGATTATGTCAAGCAGTCTTCTAAAGGAAACCAGGTTTTAGTTAACTGTTAAGGCTGTTCACCATGATTTAAAGCAATTCCTTTATTCCTCTTTTGTAATACGTGTGATTGAAACTGTACCTTCATTTTCTCATGCCTTGATGAGCAGTGCAGTCAAATCACAACATATTATGACTGCAATCAACAGATTATAGCATGTAATTATACTTTTTGCCTCTGTGGCGTGAGGAGTGGAGGGGCATCTCTTTTTGCACCACTTGGCACTCACTGTGGGGAAGGATGGTTCCCCGAAGCCCCCTCCCTCTTGTGTGTTTTGGGGTGGAGCGCCCTGTTCCTGAACAGCATGGATTGCACGTGCTTCTGAGTGCGGTGTGTGAGAGACCACTTTCCCTTCCTGCAGTTAACTCGCCAAGGTGCCTCCCCAGCCCCAGCAGTCCGGCTTCTCTTTGTCCTGCTGCCCGGTGCTTTCTGGTGGCCTGGCAGACTCAGCGCTGTCTTTTGAGTCCTTCGCAAAACCCTCCTCCGCATGCCTTCTTTTGTGAAAATCCTCAGTCCTCTTTAAGAGCAGGGCATCTGGAGCCAGACTGCTCTGGTTCAGCCCCGGCTTCGGTCCTTTGCAGCTGGGCAACCTTAGGCGAGACACCAAGCCTCTGTGTTTTTATCTTTAACATGGGGATGCTGGCTGGTGTCGTGGCTCATGCCTGTAATCCCAGAACTTTGGGAGGCTGAGGTGGGAGGATTGATTGAGCCCAGGAGGTCAAGACCAGCCCGGACAACATAAGGAGACCTCTGTCTCTGTAAAAAAAACTAGCCTGGCATGGAGACTGTAATCCCAGCTACTCTGGAGGCTGAGGCGGGAGAATCCTTCGAGCCCAGGAGGTCAAGGTTTCTGTGAGCTGCAAGCGTGCCAGTGCACACCAGCCTGGGGAACAGAACAAGGTCGTATTTCAAAAAAATAAAGTATAAAGTAAGTACAGTCACTTTCTTTACTTTTACTTTTTCCACTTTCACCCCATTCACATATAGTTGAGGGCTTGCTTGCCTTGAGTCTGACACAGGGCCGGGTGTGAGCCTAGACCACCCCCCCACGGCCAGGTGTGAGCCTGAACCAGCACCCACGGCCAGGTGTGAGCCAGGATCATCCTCCCAGGGCCAGGTGTGAGCCAGGATCATCCTCCCAGGGCCAGGTGTGAGCCAGGATCATCCTCTCAGGGCCAGGTGTGAGCCAGGATCATCCTC
>NW_022436950.1:4720669-4737817 GCF_009761245.1 Sapajus apella | reverse complement strand
AGCCAGGATCATCCTCTCAGGGCCAGGTGTGAGCCAGGATCATCCTCCCAGGGCCAGGTGTGAGCCAGGATCATCTTTCCAGGACCAGGTGTGAGCCAGGATCATCCCCCCAGGACCAGGTTTGTGCCACGATCATCTTCCCAGGGCCAGGTGTGAGTCAGGATCGTCCTCTCAGGGCCAGGTGTGAGCCAGGATCATCCTCCCAGGGCCAGGTGTGAGCCAGGAGTATCTTCCCAGGGCCAGGTGTGAGCCTGGATCATTCTCTCAGGACCAGATGTGAGCCTGGATCACCACCCCTGGTGGCTGCTGTGTGGAGTCTGCAAACAGGGCCTGCCTCGCTCTCAATGCAGTGGCTCTGTAGTACTTGGGAGGTGTGCAGCCCCAGCCTCTCCCCATGCCTTGTACCTTCTGAGCCGCCTGGCCTTGGCCGTGCCCCCCAGCCCTGACACACCGTTGTCCTCAGCACATCAGTTCTTTCCTTCCTGCCTGCCGTTGCTGTGTGTGCTTCTTTTATCACCGCTCTGGTGTCTGCCCCATACCCTCCTCTTCTGGCTGCAGCTTGAGTTCACACTGCTGTGCCTCGTGCCCGGGAAACCCCCTAAGAAGCTTCCTGAGCTCCACTAATCAGTCCCACTTTTCTTGCCCAGCCAGAAACGAAGATGCCTGTTCTCCTTCCGTGGAGGAAGGTAATGTGTTAATTGGGTGCAGGCTCCTCAGCACACCCTGGGCTGTTCTTACAGTTGGACAGGAAGTTGTTGTTTTATAACTTTCTCTTGTATAAATTATAGTGGGGGGGGAGGGGGGACTTGGATTGCTAAGAAAGTGACCATCCTGTTCTTGGATAGGGTGATTTTAGTTGTCTGGGTAAGTTTGGGGAATTTGCTCTATTCTCTTGATTCTAATGATCTTTGCTGTGGCTTGGGAAGGGGCCTCTGCGTGGAGAGAGGGAAGGAAGCTAGCGTTTGTTGAGGGTCTGGTATGTGCTGGGCACTGCAGTGGCTGCTGAATTGCACTGTTTGATTTAGTCCTTGTCACAACCTCCGTGAAGTGGATCTTGTTACCCTCTTTTACAGATGAGGACACTGAGGCTCTGGCAGGTAAAGAAGCTTGCTCCAGCCATGGCTATCACTGGGAAGCCGGGTGGTGGGTATGGGCAGGTCTGTGCTTCCCAAGCCCATCCTGAGATGCCCCCAGAGCCTTTTCGTGGGAGTGTGTGTGTTGTGAGTATGTGGTTCTGCATTTGGAGGGAGTATCTCTGGACTCTCCCTCTTCTCAGTTTCCTTTTGTCATGTACATTTTTTCTTTAGCCCACACAACCTTTTAAAAACCTATGATCATGACCCTGGCCTGTATCCATCGAGTCCTAAAGTGGTCTGGCCACTAATGACCAAGCGTGACAGCCGGGATGCTTTCCTTGGACCGAGAAACCTGGCTTAAATGACAGCCTTGAGCCTTGCTTTGGAGCAGTCTGACTCTCCGGGGATTCTGTTACTATTGCTGAGCATCATTTGCTGCAGAAATTGATTCTGTCTGGCATACAGTAGGCCAGGGAGGCCTCCAGGTGCCTTAGGTGGGGGAAGGATTTTAGTTGCCCAGGCCAAATACCCGAGACTAGCTCCCTGCAAATTCCGTGGAGCTGCCTGTACTTCTGAGTATACCTTCAAGTGCTACTCCTAAATTTAAAGTTCGTCCACTTTTCAAGCTGTTCACATGTAGTTGAGGGCTTGCATGCCTTGAGCCTGACACAGGGCCAGGTGTGAGCCTGGACCAGCACCCACGGCCAAGGTGTGAGCCTGGACCACCACCCAGGGCCCGGTGTGAGCCAGGATCATCCTCTCAGGGCCAGGTGTGAGCCAGGAGCATCCTCGCAGGGCCAGGTGTGAGCCAGGAGCATCCTCGCAGGGCCAGGTGTGAGCCAGGAGCATCCTCGCAGGGCCAGGTGTGAGCCAGGGCATCCTCACAGGGCCGGGTGTGAGCCAGGAGCATCCTCACAGGGTCGGGTGTGAGCCAGGATCATCCTCGCAGGGCTGAGTGTGAGCCAGGATCATCCTCAGGGCCTCAAACTAGGTGGCTTAAGACCACAGAAGGTGCTTCCCTCACAGCTCTGAGGCCAGAATCCCAAGATCAAGGTGTGCCCAGAGCTGTGCTCCCTCCAGGGGTGAAGGCAGGAGTTTTCGGAGCTTCTTCCAGCTTCTGGGGCCCCTAGTAAAATCCTGGGTGTCCCTTCTAGCTGCACTGCATCACGCCAGTCTCTGCTTCTGTTATCATAAGCTGTCTTCCTGGTGTGTGTCTTCTGGGTGGGTGTGAATTTGGGGAGGACAGTATTCACCCCAGGACAGGCCTGAGCCTGGTGGCTGGGACTGCGTGGACCTCTCTTATGGGTCTGTCCCTCTAAAGGGACCACATTGCCACTGTGCCCACCCCCAGGCCAGCGGGCAGCCCCTGGCAGAGGGTGTGCACAGAGCTTGGATGTGTGGGCTGCACGTCTTTGCGTCTCTCCTTTCCTGTCTTAAATACCAGCATCCTTGCTGGTATTTAAGAATGGGAAGAGGCAGAGCAGTGATGGTTCATGGGAGAGGACTGTCCTGCCCTCAGCTGGCCCATGGCTTCCCTTCCAGAGCGCTGGTGGGCCCTGCCCTCAGCTGGGAGATGGGCCCTGGGTGTCATTTAGCTCAAGCACCTACCTGGTCATCCTTCTCTCCAGCCTCAGTCACTGTCCCTGGGAGAGGTCCCACAGCTCCCCACCCACACCTGTGTCCTTGCTTCTCCCCATGTCTGTTCTCACCCTGTCCATCTATATGGGAGCTCAGGTCTGTGGCAGTTTGCACGCGGAGAGTTCTGAACCCCATGTTTTCAACCTGCTTCCCAGCCCGTTGCATATTGTGGGACTGGTAGACTAGACTATCTAGAGGTCCAGGGAGCGGTGGGGAGAAGGGACTACAGAGAGGAGCATCTGTTGGTGGTGGCCAGGAGGAAGGTGGCCCTAGAGGGTGGGGAGGGTGGGAACTGTTCACTGTTGGGGGTGGCTGAGGAAGCCAAGGTGTCTGGGCCTGTAGGGGAAGTTGGGGAGGAGAGAGGAAAGGACAGGGATGAGGCCGAAGGGGGAAAGGTGACAATGGTCTCTCAGTACGCAAGGGGCTTCAGATGGGATGGCTGTGCACATCCTGTGTTATTCTAGAGGATGCACTGGGGCAGAACTGAGGCATTTCCGGAAGGTGGCTTTGGAGCCAGCATCCTTGCTGGTATTTAAGAAATGCCGGGTGTATGTCCTCTGGGAGGTTGTGGTATGGGCCAGGTGACACTGCCAGGGCCCTTCAGTCTCTGGGGCTCTGAGTCACTGGGGATTTCCACACTGACCTTGTGATGTCTCCGGTGGCATCAGGGCCCCTGGATGGTATCCTGAGCTTCGGCCTGTGTGAAAGGGGGCCCCGAAGGCGGCAGGTTGTCAGACGAGGCCCACGTGGATGTCATTCCTTACTGGGCTTGGTGGTGCTCCGCCAGCTAACTTGAGGGCAAACTGGTGCTTGCAGGTTGATGAGCAGCGCTGTGGGATCCGAGCTGCTGCTGTTCGTGGGCTGCCTGCCGTGGGCCGGGCGCCCTCCTGAGCGTGGATGCCTGTTCTCTTACTCAGTTGATAGAACAACCTGTTGAACCAGAGTTTCTCTCTGTTTCACGGAGAAAGAAACTGAAGCTCCTTGATGAAGTGAAGCCATGTCCTAAAGCCATTAGCACTTAGCATGTGGCGGGCACCTGGCAAGCATGCGTGGGATGAACACGGTCTCAGAGTGGCAGAACCGAGACCCAGACGGCAGGAAGGAGAAGCCGCCTGTGTTCTGGGGGAGGATGTGGATCGCTGCTGGTTGTAAGACGAAGCGATTGCAGATGTTTCTTACAGCTGCAGTAACAGATTACAACATACTTAGTGGTGAAAACAGCACATGTCATTCTCTTTGAGGCCACAAATTCTTAAATGTATCCACAAAGCTGTGTTCTTTCTAGGGTGCAGGGAGAATCCATTTCCTTCCCTTTTCTGGCACCCAGAAGCCACCTGCAGCCCTTGGCTTGTGGGCGCATCCTTCATCCTGAAAGGCAGCAGCAGATGGATCATCTTCTGACCTCTCTGTCCCTCTGATCCATCATCACATTGTCCCCTGTCTAACTTTACTGCTTCCTCTTAGAAGGATGCCTATGATTATATTGAACACACCTGGATAGTCCAAGACACACTCACCTCAAAGCCGTTAGTTTAATCACACCAGCAAAGATCCTTTTGCCATTTGAGGATATGGCAGCATATTCATAGGTCCTGGGTGTTGGGACATGGGCATTTTGGGGAAGCCATGATTCAGTTTCCCTCTCACTGCTGGAAAGAATCTCGGAGGAAGTGCATGACCCCGAGTGGATGCCTCTCCTGGCCAAGTGTCCCCTTGTGTATGTTATCCTTGAATCTTCCTAGCAAACTTCCAAAGTAGGCTTTATAATTCAGTTTTACAGTTAGGGAAACTGAGGCACAGAGATACTTTTGGTGCCTCCATAGTAAAGGGCAAACTGGAAAGTGAACCTGGCCTCTTGTGCCTCTGAGCCCCGAATTCTGCCCTCTGCCCACGTGAGCACCGTCTGTGAGCAAACCTTCCTGTGGACAGGTTTGGGGGATTTGAAGGGACAGGCATCCCTGGAGGGGCTATGCCCAGGTAGGGTGTGTTCATTGTGCCCCTGTGCGAGGGTTTGCAGTCTTACACCTTTGCTAAACCCTTTCTGGCTTTGCCCCTCACCAGGAGATCCAGGTCTTTCTATGGAGCCTGTAAGTTCTGAGAGAGCCTTGGGTGGTTTTTATTTCTTAGGCTCTCTGAAGTTCTACCGAATCCCCATTGCTGATCAGTAGCTGAAAGTGGATGCTATTGTTTTTTCAATTGGTGGTCTCTTTAGTTGCTTAGTGAAAATAGCAAAAATTTAGAATGTTTATACAATTGAATGTTAAAACCAGAATTGTATATCGAAGGAAAACATGGTGTGACTGGGCCGTGATTAAAAAATACTTGCAGTGCCTGTCATCTTTGTCGTCTTTGTTAACTCGCTCAGTTCTCTTTCCTTCCATTTCTTTCAGTTTTGTTTTTCTTTTTGAAGAGGAAATCAATGGGAAATTATTTTCATTTTGTCCACCACGTGTTCCCAGGCTTCCCCCTAGCCTTTGCTTTACTTGCTGTGCTGAGTTCCATGAGAAGGAGTTGTTATATTTCTTCTTCCTACAGCAGTGGTCTGTGCTTCTGCTCTGGTGGAGAAGGCTTGGGCACTCCCAGCCAGCAGCTGTTGCCACCTACAAGCCTCCGCCCCCATTGGAAGACATTTATTCATGGGGCCTGGGTGGGGTCAGGAGGTTCCTTTCAAGAAAACAACAGATTCCTTAATGCTGGTCTCTCTCTAGCTGGCCAAAAGGAATGTTAAAGCCAGATCATTATCTTACGGTTGTAATGTATGAGAGAGTTCTGCTCGAAAAGAGGACAAAGACACACAAATATGCTTTTTGTGTGTATGACAAAGACACATAAATATGCTTGGGTCCTTTTTAATGTGGAAAGCACATTCCTTGTAAACGCAGCCACCCGTTCCTGTCTTTCTTTGCAGAGACTTTGAGAAGACGCAGGGCACTCAACGAGCATTCTCTTGATCACTTGCTGGGTGTGTTTGGTGGTTGCTTTAGTGCTGATCTTTGGCCTCTGCATTGGAGACTAGTTTTTTAAAATTAAGTTTCTTTGGGTGTCCCAAGATTCTTTTAAATCCAAGGACCATTTAGGTTCCAGCTTCAATGAGTCTCAGTTTCTTCCTCTGTGAAGTGGAGATAACGGCAGACACGTGAAAACGTTTTATCACGGCAGACACGTGAAAACGTTTTATCAGCATTCGGTGTGACGGTGCATGTAGGTGACTAGGCCAGTGCCTGGCAAGTACTGCTGCTTGAGGAATCTTAGGTATCTGTATTCATCTGTTCTCACACTGCTATAAAGGAACACCTGAGACTGGGTAATTGCTAAGAAAAGAGATTTAATTGACTCACAGTGCTGCAGGCTGCACAGGAAGCATGGCAGCATTTGCCCAGCTTCTGGTGGCCTCAGGGAACTTACAGTTGTGGTGGACGGTGGAGTGGGCGTGAGAGAGGGGTTGCAGAGGAAGATGCTACACACTTTTAAACAACCAAATCTCGTGAGATCTCAGTACCACGAGAACAGCACCAAGGGGGTGGGGCTAAACCATTCATGCAGGATCCGCCCCCACCATCCAGTCACCTCCCACCAGGCCCCACCTCCAACCCTGGGGATTACAATTTGACGTGAGGTTTGGATGGGGACAAGGAATCAAACCCTACCAGTACGTTATGAATAGTAAAACATTTTATATATGATCGCCTCTATAGGCTTTAGCTCTGTATCCTCCAGTGTGGTAGCCACAGGCCACATGTGGCTAAATTTAAATGAAGTGAAAGATTCACTTCCTTGGGCGCTCTAGCCACATTTTCCAGGCCCGATAGCCGTGTGCTGCTGATGGCTGCCTTCCTGGACAGCACAGATAATGAAACGTTTCTGTCACGGCTGAGAGTTCTGTCTGCCAGTGCTTGTTCAGCTAAGGTTGAATATTAACCACCTACACTTCCTTTGTATTTAAACCCATTTCCTTGGTTCTTTTCCAACACTTACTGCTTGGTAGCTCTTTGTGTTACAGGGAAATTGTGAATTTTCGTTTTAAAGGCGATTCACCTGGGAGATGGCTTGCTGAAAGGGAAGAGGCAGACACTGGAGTATACAGTCAGTGCTCAATAAAGGGAAAGGGGTTTTGCTTTCCTGGCAACATGGCCTTCCAAAAGGCTCTCACTTTGTTGCCCAGACTGGTTTCAAACTCCTGGGCTCAAATGATCCTCCAGTCTTGGCCTCCCAAAGTGCTGGGACTACAGGCATTTGCCACCACATCCAGCGGCTGGTACATCTTTAAAATTGTCTTGCCCACACTTACTTATATGGGGGTGTGTGTGTGTGTGTGTGTGTGTGTGTGTGTGTGTATGTGTACTTTTTATTTTTTAAGCAACTCGTCTTTATTGAAACTTCTCGAAACATCCAACTTGATTTTCAAGGCCCGCAGCTCTGCTGCTGGCTTTGGTGGGGCTTAGCCTCTATTTTGGACTGCACTTTATCATACTTCACTTGGCAAATGCATTGAAGGAAACGTTCGTTACCTGGTGGTGTTACTGAGAGCCCTTGAGGGTGAGGGAAGATTGTGTGCCGTGCCCTGTGTGTGTGTGAGCTGACTCTTCCTGAAAGCCCCTTGCACCCCAGCATGGCTGTGTGACTTTGGACTCTCCAGATGCACATAATTTTGGGAATGGCATTTGGGCGCATTCGGCCTCCCCTGCAGTACACCCAGCATGGGGTGGCTGAGCCCTGTCAGCGGCATCTCCCTGTTCCCGTGCACTGAGGGGTGGGGTAGTTCTCCAGGCAATGGGGTTGATATCCGTCAGCCCGGTTCCACCACGGGGCACCGCTGCCTTTCCCCTGTGGACGCCCCTCTGTCCTCTAGATGTCCTGCCTCCCAAGGCCTTTGCACCACACCCTACAGGTCCCGTCACCCTTGCCCATCATCTCCCTTGCAATTTTCGTCTTGAAGTCCCTCCCACAGGGGCTTCCTGCCACTTCTCTGTACCTGGGCTTTTGTCCCAGCTAAAAATCTCACCTCTCCAGAAAATAGTGGCCAACTTCCCCATTCTTCTGCTTGGCCAGAAGTCACCCCTCAACCATTGGAATGCCACAGCAGCTGCCCCTAGAGTCTTCCTGCTCTGGCAGGCCGTGGTAACATGCATCACACTGACCACAGCCCCATGAAGGAGGACCCACTGTGTGCCAAGTGCGTGCTCAGCCCCGAGCGAGGCTGCACACATGAACAGGACCAGCTCGGCTGCAGGAGCTCCTGGCATTGGGGCAGGCAAGCAGACATCCTGCCTGAGACTGCTTTTAGAATGTAAAGAATTACACGTAAGTAAATGAGAAACAGCACGAGAACTGCTGTCAGACTCCCCTCACTGCTCCATCTTTTTTTTTTTCTTTTAAGACAAGAGTTCCGCTCTGTTACCCAGGCTGCAGTGCAGTGGCACAAACAGCTCACTGCAGCCAGGATCTGCTGAGCTCAGGTGATCCTAGAGTAGCTGGGACCACAGATGTGTTCCACCATACCTGGTTAGCGTTTTTATTCTTTGTAGAGACAGGGTCTCATTTTGTTGCCTAGGCTGGTCTCAAACTTCTGGGCTAAGTTGATCCTCTAACCCTGGCCTCCCAGAGTGCTGGGATTCCAGGCGTGTGCCACTGCACCTGGCTGCTCCACCAGCTTTAAAGTTGTCTTGCCCACACTTAATTACTTTTTTTTTTTTTTTTAGGCAGCTTGTCTTCATTGACACTTATCAGAACATTCAATTAATTTTCATAGGAAAAAATCCTCTTAAATTCTTATTTAGTCAAATGTGTAAAATGTTTACTCAAATGACGTCATTACAGTTGCTGTTATTAAAACTCCCGTTTAACCGATTCGTGTGATATTTAGCTCAGTGATGTAATTAGAGTTAGAAGGAAGCGCATGGAAGAAAGTGTGGCAGCAATACTGCTGGCACTAGAGGACTGAGTTCTGGCCTCCGCAAATGTGCACTGTGTCACCAGTAGGTGGGCTTGGCAGGTGTGCCCGGCTCATCTGGAGAGTCAGGTCAGGGGTAGCTGGCCAGGATAGCTGTTACCACATGGAATATGCATTCCTAGTCCAAATGCTTGCCTCGCTCCAGTGCTGAGCCTGATTAGGAGACCCTGTGCCCTCATGGCTGGAGCTGGCTCCTGGCAGGGCTGCCAGTGGGTTGGCATTCTGCTCAGCTTTCCCCTGCTGTCCGCACAACCTTTTCACTGACCCATCCCTTCCTGTGTTGGCCAGGAGCCCACTGGCTTCCTCAGTCCCTGCTATTAGCTTGTGAGGGAGGCAGAGCCTGGGTGCCTTGGGGCCTGTCCTGTCTGAGGTCGCCAGCCTGCAGGGACAGCACCTAAAAGCTGTCATCAGCTTCATTAGCAGCACTCAGGCCAAGCTGGGCATTCCGCTGTGAATGTGTTCAGAAACCTGAAGCATCTGGGCCTGGATGGATTCTTTCAAGTTGTTTATCGTTTGGATAATCATCCTAAAAACATCTCTGAGATCCACCCCAACTCCTGCCATGAGGCGTTAAAGTCTTCTGAACAGAAAAGCCGAAAATGTTCCCTTACCTTAAGGGAAAGGCCTCAATGGATTGATTTAATCGTATGTGCGAAGCATTTTTTCTTCTTTGCCAAATGCATAAACTGTTTAACAGAATGTAATTAGTGAAGGTGCCTTATCTGATAAAGTAAATCTCAGCCACTGGTTAAGAGCCCTTTTTGGCAGCCTAGTTTCTCTTTTAATAGCTGTGATCAGATTATACCTGTAAATCTCTTTAAACACTTCCCACCACTGAAGTCTTTGGTTTCCTTAATTTGGTAGTCTTTACTGGGCTCTTCAGAAAGTCAAGCAACATTCTTTTAGGGCCTTTTAGGCTCTGTGTGACAGTTACTGAGTGGCCCTAAAAGGAAGTCCTTTTGCTTTCTAAATAGACTGTATGAAGAGGAATAATGGACCATGTACACCAGAAGGGAATAAACAAGAGAAAGAAAGAAAATCACACAAGACCAGATAACTAATTTTGAATATTTTCTGAGACCTTTGGTTTAGAATCTAAACTTCAGATAAGTGATGTTGAGGCTGGGCGCTGTGGATCGCGTTGAGTAATCCTGGTACTTAGGGAGGCTGAGGCGAGCGGATCACTTGAGCTCAGGAGTTCGAGACCAGCCGAGGCAACATGGCAAAACCCTGACTCTTCCAAAAATACAAAGCTCAGCCGGGTGTGGTGGCACACACCTGTGGTCACAGCTACAAGGGAGGCTGAGATGGGATGATCGTTGGAGCTTGGGAAGTTGAGGCTGCAGTGAGCCATGATTGGACCACTGCACTCCAACCCGGGTGACAGAGTGAGACCCTGTCTCAACAAACAAAAATAACAAACCAGAAAAAGAGGTGACATTGAGAATAAACAGATGGTTGGGTTTGTGGCTATTTTTGTGGCTCAATAGTTGTAGAAAATTGGTATAATTATACAAGCTTGGTATAATGAGTGTTTTCTCAATTCCTAAATTACGTGTGATGTTTGTTGATTATTTATGTTTTAATGTATATTAAAAAGACATTAAAAGTGTGAGTTCATAAATATTAATACTTAGGATAAACTTAAGATTTAAGAGAATTTAAAGTTGATTTGAAGAGAGATTAAGGAGGTGATAGTTTAGGTGGTATTTCAGTGTGGCAGAAGTCACAGAGGTAGTTCATGGAGTGTGGGAAGCTGAACCAAACTTTAAGGCTTTCTCCTTGAAGGACCAATGTGGTTCTAGGCTGTTGATGAAGGTGGTGTCACCAGATATCGATCTTGTCCTGTTGCTCTGCCTCCCCCGTGAGCCATGCTTGCTGGTGGCCAGGTGCTTGATACTAGTGTCCAGAGGCAAACCCAGACACGCGCCCTCGGACCGATCCCTGGAACCTGGGAGAAAGGGCTGCCGTAGGGAAAGGTGTGGATGCACAGGTTTGCATGCCTAAAATTATGGCACTTTTTAATTGCAGGGGTTCTTTTCAGCTTTTTGCTCTTCAAATAAATGTAGATTTGTTATTCTTCTGTTTTTGGTGTCCCTTAAATAACTTGCTCTTTCCTGAGATTAGGGAGGGAAGTCTTTCTCTTTTGAATTATCTCCTGTCGACATCAAATAAGACATTTCCTTCTGTTCTGTTTTCGGAAGATGATGTGGAGAAAAAAACAGTGGCATTATTACAAGACATGTCGTACCCTCACATAACTTCTTGGATGCCGTATTTCTCCTTGTCCTGGGGACCTAAGCGTCTCTGGGTGTCGCTGTGCATGCACAGCCTGTGATAAGCCGCTGTGTGGCAGAGACCCACCGTGGGTGATTTGCCACTCCCCAGAGCCCGGCTGCAGCAGAGGAGCATCAGGCTGGGTGGGTACCAGGCTGGAGGCCGGCTCTGTACCTGGCACAACCCTGGGCCTCAGATTCCCCAGTGGCAAAGGCAGGATGGGGGCTTTGGTCACCTCTGGGCTGTGAGTCTTCATCCAGTTTGTCAGTCACTGTATTTGTGTTACTCTCCAGTCTTTTCTGTTGAAGCATCTGGGGGCCAGGAGGTGTTAACTTGGTTCACTAGGAGCTGATGCATTGGTTATTTCTGTGTGTGTTGTACTCAGCACGTGCTTCTCAGTGTGCTGTGTCCTCACTGGCTGTTTACCCTGTAGTCTGGCGAGTACGGTACATTCTGGTCACAAGGCGGATGGTGCTTGGGGACTGTGTACTCCCCGTGTGCTGGAAGCATTGCCTGATTTTAATACTGATGTATTGCATCCAGTTTTAAGAACTTTGTTGCAGGTATTGGTTGACTGCAGTGTTCCCAAGTGGTCATGCTGTGCCCTAAAGGCTGCCAGAACCTCTGAGGCCGTTGACGGTAGGTTCAAGTCCTGCAGGTGACAAGGTGGAACTCTAGAAAGGAGAGGGTTGCCTCCGAGGGAGGACGGTCGCCCCTGCTGCTGGGAGCATCACTAGCTGCAGCCCCCTCATGGAGAGATGTGCCAGCTCAAGGGCATATCCTATCAGACCCTCTTCCCGTGACTGTTCTTCCATGGTGTGAAGGGCATAAGGGTGTGGCCTCATCACGGGACAATTCTGGTGTCCTCTCTAGAGCTCCCTGTGGGGTTGGCGAGGTGGCCTCAGGCTTGCCGGACGGTTCACCTCTCTCTGTGGCCAGTCCTGCTTCCTCCCCTCCTTCCACAGGTATCCGTCTTCCCTCCACACCCTGAATGCCAACTCCACCTCCACATCTTCACCAAGGACAGCATTTCCGTTGTACTGAAATCTCAGGCTTTTTTGTACCTCTGTGCAGTGGCAGCAGAAGCCAGCCACAGAGGTCATTTAACATTTTGAACTAGCTACATTAGAAAAAGCAAAGAGACACAAACGAAATTAATTTTAATAAACTGTTTAATCCAACGTATCCAAAATACTATCCTTTCATTTCAATTATTTGGAATTTGTGAGCCAGGTATGTTATAATCCTGTTTGGTACTGATGCTTTGGATGGTGCCGCGTAATGTACGTTCAGAGCACATTTCAATTCAACCACGTGTTAGTCCTCAGCAGCTCCTGTGGCTGGAGCTACCGTATTGGACAGCGTGGCTTTAGGGTTTTGATTTAAACCCATTTCTCTTGACTTTCTGCCCAGAACCTTTGCCAGACAAGATGCCACTAAATGCCTGCTTGGAGCAGAATCCTGTGTTTGTTTGGAAATCATTGGAAGCTCCTGTGTCCCTGGTTGCTTGCTGGAGTCAGTGGTGGCCAAGAGTCCCTTGCAGCCCAGAGTATGGCCGTGTGGCTGCGTGGCTGCATGGCTCTTCCCCCGGTTATTTTTGTTTGGGCAGTTAACTCTGAGCATTCAGAACATTCGCCGAGTGGAACGTGTGTGTCGTCATCCTCTAGAAGGCTGGGCTGACTGAGCCAGTAAACAAAAAGTGCATTCAACACAGGCTTGTCTGCTGGCCTCCCCGGGGAGGGAGAGTAGGTTTGCTATTCCTGAAATGTAATCCCTCCTTCAGCGCTGCACAAAAGCCCCATGTCTGCTGGCTGGGACCTGATAGATCGCCTTTGTACGGATGAAAAAACCAAACACTGAGCCTGGTCTGAGCGGGGCTGTTTGTTGAGGCTCCTGTGTCAGAGAAGGGAGCAGTGTCTGCACGGGGGGCCTGGATTGCACCTGACCCCATCCAGGTGCTGCTTGTGCTGGCCCCACTGTCAGGGCTGCCCCTTGTGAGGAGCAGGGTACCACTGTTATCCCACCTGGTGGTCTGCGGGTCTGAGCATGATTGGGAGCAGAGACAAGAGTTCCAGGGGGAGCCTCAGTTCTGGGACCACCATTGGTCGGTAGAGTAAAGGACTTGGCCACCACTGTTGGAGCTGAGCCCCCAGGTCCGGCCTCAGCTCCATGGTGCCCATCTCCCACCTGCACTGTGCCCCATGCTTTTGTGGACAGTGATCAGACTTCTCCTTCCCGACCCACAATGCAAGAACCACAATGCCTGTTCCCCTTACCTGCCCCCAGGTGTTCTGGGAGAAGTCATTGATGTGATTAAGAATTTAAAAATTATAGCAAGCATATGACAGTGTGATTGTGCCACTGAGCTGCACACTTAAAAGTGGTTAGAATAGTGCATTTTGTGTGTATTTTGCAACAGTTTAAAAAATAGCCTGGGCGTATTTTTTAAACTGTTGCAAAATACACATAAATAGGTGGTCATGCCTGTAACCCCAGCACTTTGGGAGGCCAAGGCGGGTGGATCACTTGAGGTTAGGAGTTTGAGACCATCCTGGCCAACATGGTGAAACCTCGTCTTTACTAAAAATACAAAAATTAGTCGGACGTGGTGGTGCACGCCTTTAATCCCAGCTACATGGAAGGCTGAAGCAGGAGAATGGTTTGAACCTGGGAGGCAGAGATTGCAGTAAGTTGAGATTGTGCCACTGCACTCCAGCCTGGGCGATAGAGCAAGACTCAGTCTCAGAAAAAAAAAAAAAAATTACAATAAGCTATTTACATAAACATTTAATAGGTTTTCACTGTTGAGGGTCAAAATTATACCTTTGCCTACCTGTCTACCTGTCCCTGTAGCTATCAGCCACACAGATGGATGTAGGTATGTAATTTGAATTACTTCTGTTTCTCTCTCGATAGTCTTAGAAGAATTAAGGGTTTTCTTATTACTGGCTGAAGTTAAAAGGTTCCCAGTTTAATAATCTTGGAAAGAAAACCAGGAAACCAAATTATCATCATGAAACAGCCTTTTCCAGTGTGTGCCACAGTGGAACGCTCATTTTTGTGGCTTGTTTACCGTCGTAAGACTTTCATGGAAGGGTGCGCAGTGTCAGCCTCTGCCCACTGAGGGCCTCGGAAATGAAAGGCACTTCTATTTACGCCCGGCTGGCTTTTGCAGAGCCGGCGGGCTCCGTTTTTCTCTGCACGGGAAGCACCTTGGAAGCCTCTGAAGGTCTCACTTAGATGCCGCACAAGGGACATCGGGGGCGGCTGGGCCACTTTCTGAAGCAGCTCTTGTCAATACTTGACAGTTCACGGGGGGACGCTTTTGCTTTCTGGTTAGTCCTTCCTGGTGTGACATGACCTTGCACTGTCCTTCCCATGCCCCAAGGTCTCCAGCCTTTTTGTTAAAAAACAAAACGAACCTTATTTGGGCCTGATCAGTACAGCTGTGGGTTGCAATCCCAGGGGGTGATGTGGCCCTTTTGTTGTTGTCATTAAAAAATATTGAAGCAAGATTTACATAACATAAAGTTAACTATTTAAAAGTGAGCACTTACGTGGCATTTAGCGCCACACGCCATATGATGTGATTACCCACCCATGTCTGGCTCCAGAACAATCTCATCACCCCCGAGGGGGAACCCCAAACTCTTCAGCAGTCATTGCCCATTTCCCACCTTGCTAGCCCCTGATGACCGCCTGTCTTCTCTCTGTTTCCGTGGGTTTGCCCATTCTGGACATTTCATATAAACAGAACCATGCAACATGTGGCCTTTTGTGACTGGCTTCTTTCCTTCCCTTAGTGTAATGTTTTTGAGATTCATCAGGGGTTGTAGCATCCGTCAGCTGCTTCATTCCTTTTCATTTTTTTTTTGAGGTGGGGTTTGACTCTTGTTGCCCAGGCTGGAGCCCAGTGTTCAACCTCCGCCTTCTGGGTTCAAGCAATTCTCCTGCCTCAGCCTCCTGAGTAGCTGGGATTATAGGCATGCGCCACCGCACCCAGCTAATTTTGTATTTTTAGTAGAGACGGGGTTTGTTCCCCATGTTACTCAGGCTGGTCTCAAACTCTTAACTTCAGGTGATCCACCCATGTCAGCCTCCCAAAGTGCTGGGATTACAGGCATGAGCCACCACACCTGCCTCATTCCTTCTTATAGCAGAATGATATTCTGCTGTATGGAGGGACCACATTTTGTTTATTCATTCATCTGTTGATGGGCGTTTGGGCTGTGTCCATCTTTTGGCTACAGGGAACCATGCAGTTATGAACGTGCATGTACACAGATCTGCCTGCGTTGCCATTTTCACTTCTTTGCAGTATATCCTTAGGAGCTGAATGGCTGGGTGGAATGATAATTGTATTTGGCTTTGTGAAGAACCGCCATACCGCTCTCCCCATCATTAATGGTGAGGATGAAGACATGCTGGCCACTTACGTTTTGTCGGGTTGATTTTTTCATTTTCTTGCGCCTCCTTCACAGCGGCAGCAGTCGCTTTTCCCTTGGTGCTTGTTGGAGGTGTTGGTTGGGGAGGGCACGCGTTCCACTCCAGCGTTCTAGTGTCTTCTGGAGGTAGAATCTGAGGTGCTTCCCTCTTAGAATAAATGACATTAGCATATGAAAAAACAGGTACTTGTGCTTGTCTGTGGGCATTTTCATGTACAGGAGTTCTAGATGCAGAGTTTGTCATCAAGAATGGCTTTGTTACCTGATGATAGCTATCTTTTTGTGTTTCTTTTTGACTTCTTTGGCCTCTAATATTTTGACACTGGCACTTAGATGACAGTCAGCAGTTGCAACAGTGAATGAAATCACACAGCTTAACTTAAGGTGGAAAGCGAAGAATCCAGAAGAGGACCTTAGGGTCTGACGTGGTGTGAGAGGTGAGCAGTGGGTTCCTGCCCTAGACCCTAGGGAGGGTGTAATGTGACTCTGTTGCTTGTATGGTGAATAACTGGTGACTGCTGTGTTTACCACATGGCTGCACAGTTTACAGAGCACTATGGTGTATATTATTGCATCCTCTGATCCATATGATAATCATGGCCGGAGTGAAGTGGAGGCTTTTTAAGAAACAGTGGCTGCTTTGGGAGGCCTAAGTGAGCGGATCACCTGAGATCAGGAGTTCAAGACCAGCCTGGCCAACATGGAGAAACCCTGTCTCTAGCATGCATGCGCGCGTGCGCGCACACACACACACACATGCACACACACACCAGCCGGGCTGAGGCGGGAGAATTGCTTGGACCTGGGAGGCAGAGGTTGCAGTAAGCTGAGATCGTGCCATTGTATTTCAGCCTGGGTGACAAGAGCAAAACTCCATCTCAAAAAAAAAAAGGAGACAGAGGCTGAAAGAGATGGAGACTTTGAGGTTGCACACTCTTGAGTGGAGGTGCAGGATCTCAGGCGCTCGGGCTTTGTTCCCAGCTTTTTAAGAATTTGATCAAGAAGAAGACTGTTTATACTGTTTTGTTTTTGTTTGTTTGTTTGTTTTTTTAATGGATTGAGTGTGAAACTGTTGTAAATATATTCCAGGAGGCCATTTCAAAAGAAAGAAAATAGGCTGGGCACAGTGGCTCAGGGCTGTAATCCCAGCACTTTGGGAGGCCAAGGTGGGTGGATTGGCTGAATTTAGGAGTTCCAGACCAGCCTGGGCAACAGGGTGAAACCCTGTCTCTACTAAAATACAAAACTTAGCCAAGTGTGGTGGCATGCCTCTGTAGTCCCAGCTACTAAGGAGGCTGAGGCAGGAGAATTTCTTGAACCCTGGAGGTGGAGGTTGCAGTGAGCTGAGATTGCGCCGCTGCACTCCAGCCTGGGCAATGGAGCAAGACTCCGTCTCCCAAAAGAAAAAATGAGGTTACCATGGATATTTCGCAGTCTTGTGAACATTCTCAAAACCACAATGATCGGCGTCAAAATTTGAAACCTGGAAGAAATCTGGACTGTGGTTGTTTAATTAGCACCCAGGGAGGTTTTATTGTTCTGTGTTCACCCCAGGAAATCCTTAAGGCCTAAGTGTTGATGTCCTTCAGCAACCCGACATACTAACGCAAACTTTAGGAGTCATGAAATGTTCTTCCAGCCAGGGAAGACGTGATTGTGGCAGGCAGGAGTTGATGGTGGTGCTAGGGGCTGTCTGCCCTGAATGAGGAACAGAGGCCCCTGGATCCTAGTGGTGGCCCCTGGTCACCAGACGTGAGCCCTG
>NW_022436950.1:4705267-4720659 GCF_009761245.1 Sapajus apella | reverse complement strand
CTGGATCCTAGTGGTGGCCCCTGGTCACCAGACGTGAGCCCTGGAGCGTATGATTGTGTTTTTTTTTTTTGACTCATTCTTGACCCAACTTGAGCCTGATCTTTGGCAGGTCCAGGAGTGTGCTGAACCTTTCTACCCATCTGTGTGGTGCCTCCTGCAGAGGTGGAGTGGCTCTGTGTGCTGCCCCTTAGGTTGTCACCAAAGCATAGGACCAGGATTGCTCAGCCTTTGCAATGTGCTGGGCAGGACTCACACAGTATAGAAGAGACTTGCCCTAAACTTGGTGATTCCTCATTGAGAAGCATGGGTGTCCTCTTAGACATCATGGGGGCTCATTGCATTGATGAAGCCCTCTTGAGTCGGATTGTGGGGTTGGCCGGTCACGTGTATAATTATGTGGTCAGGTATGGTGCCTTGAGAGTGAAGGGATGCCACAGTTTGAACTTCTCAGACAGAAAAGGATTCTTTTGGGGAGGACCTACAGCTATTTCTTAAAAGTGTTTTACAACAAAAGCAGGAGCGCACTTCAGAAGGAAGGATTTAGCTGCCGGAGTGATGGCCGCAGGAGCCCAGGAGAGGTCAGAGAGAGGCGGCTCGTGGTCCCTGCTGGGCTCTCATTGCTGATAGTGGGAGTTGGCTCTTGGGCCCCACCTCCTAGCCTCCCAGGATCACAGCCTTCCGCTGCATTACCTAAAGAGCTTTTTAGCACCAGTGGTCTCCAGGAGGCAGTGCTGGCGTGGATTTCGGTGAGTCTTTGTTGGAGTATGTTCTGGAATTGGGAGGAAGCTTGTAAGCCTGCTTTCCACTCATTTCACGTTGCTGGGGATTTGGCTCTGAACCTGCCAAGGACCCCGTCCTACCTGCAAACGTTGAAATGATTCCCTAGTAAATGGGCCACTTTCAGACCAGTTGCATTTTCTAGAATAATTCTCATTTGTCCTTGACTCATAAAGGGAAAGGCCGGAAGCCAGGGGCTCCAGGGCAGCTCCGAGTGGGCTAGGGTCAGGTGTGGGCCCCCTACTTGGATTAGTTTCACTGCCCTAGAACCCTGGTCATGATTTTACCGGAGAAACGCATTTGAACGTACGCGGCTGCTTCAGGCCGGTGGTCATTGGCCTGATGGGAAGAGAGCAGGGCAGAGTCCTGCCGACCTCAGCCTGTGAAAGGAGGGAGGTGGCATTAGCTGTCCCCTGTCCCCTGCACGGTGGGCACTGAGAGGACTTGAGGATTTGTCCTGACTTTTCATGAGCCCGTCAGCACCTGTGTTTTCATCTCAGTAAACCCTGTGTTGGGTTTTAACGTAAGGACCTGTTCTGCTGGTTTTTGCTTTTAGACCAGGTCTCACTCTGTTACCCAGGCTGGAGTGCAGCAGTGTAAACATGGCTCACTGCAGCCTTGAACCCTTGGTCTTAAGTGATCCTCCTGCCTCATACTCAGCCTCTTGTGTAACTGGGACCCCACCATGCACCCCCACACCTGGCTTTTTTTTTTTTTTTTTTTTTTTGCATAAAGATGGTGTCTCAGAGGCTTGGTGTGGTGGCTCATGCTTGTAATCCCAGCACTTTGGGATGCTGAGGTAGGTGGATCCCTTGAGGCCAGGAGTTCGAGACCAGCCTGGCCAACATGGTGAAACTCCGTCTCTACTAAAAATACAAAAATTAGCCACGTGTGGTGGTATGCGCCTATAATCTCAGCTACTTGGGAGGCTAAGGCAGAATTGCTTGAACCCAGGAAGTGGAGGTTGCAGTGAGCCAAGATTGTACCACTGCACTCCAGCTTGGGCGACAAAATGAGATCATGTCTTAAAACAAAAAAAAAAAAGAGGGAGTCTTACTTTGCTTCCCAGGCTGGTCTTTGAACTCCTGGACTTAAGTGATACTCCTGCCTCAGCCTCCCAGAGTGCTGGGATTATGGGCATGAGCCACCACACCTCGCCAGGGCCTGTTTTTTAATTGTCGAATTGCCCGCATTGTATTATCAGGATTGAAAACACAGCAGTAGCAGAGCCTCCTGGAGAGTGCAGACGTACCTCATGATACTCTTGGGGTTTCTGCAAACCATGAAATCAGCTCGTCTTCCAGCCTTGCCTCACTAATAACTTGCATCATGACCCTTGATAAGCCGCTTTTTCTTGCATGGAAATCTGTGAAGAAAGGCCTTGGAAAAGCCTGTTAAGAATTACATTAACAAGCGAGTGATTGTAAAAGTTCTGCACTCTTTGTTCTTACAGGTACAGGGTTGAGGGAAGACTGTGTTGTGGGTTGAAATGTGTCCCCCAGAATAGCATGTTCAAGTCCTAACCCTTGGTAGCTGTGTGTGACTTTACATGGAGACAGGGTCTTTGGCAGATGTCATTAGTTCAGATGAGGTCATGGTAGATTGGAGTGGGTTCTGATCCAGTGTTTGGTGTTCATCTGAGAAGAGGGAGGTTGGGACAGGGACACACAGGAAGGGCCATGTCATGATGGAGACAGAGGTTGGAGCAAAACATTCTGGGAAGAGGCAAGGAGAGTCCCCCTCCTACCGCCTTTGTGAGGAGTACAGCCTGCAGACACCTTGGTTTTGAACTTCTGGCTTCCAGCCCTGCTTGGGAATGAATTTCTGCTGTTCGAGCCAGCTGGTTTGTGGTACTTGATTACTGATTTGTGGTACCTAACTCTCCCAGCAGTTACTCACAACCTCTGAGTACGTGTTTGCCGCTCACTCCTCTCTCTCCCATTGCTACGTGGTTTCTGCTTTTATGATTTTTTTCTCAGTGGAAACTTGGAGGTCATTGGCTATGGTGTGGTTATGCAGTGTATCATGGCTAAGCCATTACGTTTTTTTTAAAAAACAGAAAAGAAAAAAGAAAACATCGGCTGGGCACAGTGGCTCACGCCTGTAATCCCAGCACTTTGGGAGGCCAAGGTGGTTGGATCACGAGGTCACGAGATTGAGACTATCCTGGCCAACATGGTGAAACCCCCGTCTCTACTAAAAATACAAAAATTAGCTGGGCGTGGTGGTGGACGCCTGTAGTCCCAGCTACTCGGGATGCTGAGGCAGGAGAATCACTTGAACCCAGGAGGCGGAGGTTGCAGTGAGCCAAGATTGTGCCACTACACTCCAGCCTGGTGACACAGCAAGACTCCATCTCAAAAAAAAACAAACAAAAAAACTCCTTTTAGGCGTCTCCCTCCGTCCCACCCTCTTAAGTCCAGTGCTGCTGCTGCTGTCCCAGCTTCCTGAAACCCTTCTGACCCTCTGGTAGAGACTCTTGTGGATTTCTTATAGCCCTGGCCTTCTTTAGCTCCGGCATTTCCCTCTTTTGGCTGTGGATTCGTTTCTTATCACTGTTGTAACAAATTAGCACACACTAAGTGGCTTAAAACAGCACAGATTTATTCAAATTCTGAAGCTCAGAAGCCCCAGATGGGTCGGTCTTAACAGGCCTAAAATCAAAGCCTGCACTCCTTTTGGAGGCTCTGGGGTAGAATTGATCTTCTTGCTTTTTTCCAGCCTCCATGGCTGCTGCATTCCTGGCCTTAGCTCTGTACCACTCTGCCCTCTGCCCCGGTAGCCAGGTGGCCTCCTCTTACCCTGACTTTCTGGAAGGACCCTGATTGCCTTGGACCCACCTGTCTAATCCAGAGTCATCACAAAACTCCCATATCAAAACCTTTCACCTAATCACACGCACACAGTGGCTTTGCCATGTGGAATGAGTCTGTGGGCATCTCTGGGGGCTGTCGTGCAGCCTGTTTGCATTCTGAGGCTTAATATTTTGTCTTTTGAGTTCTACATTCATTTTGGTCCTTGCGTCATCATCTGCAGGGAATAGGTGATTTTCAGTCTAGGGTTGGGAAGAGGAATTTAAAATGGCTCCACAGAAATTTGAGTCCATTTTTACTTAAATGTACCTTTACCTTTAGAAAAACTTGTAGGTTAAAAACCAACAGGTGCATTCAAACCGATCACTCGCCCGCTTTTCCCGTCCACCACTGTCTTACCTTCTGCTGCTGGGCTGGCTTGTTATTCTGTGCAGACCCGGATTAAAGGCAGTCTCATCCTCTTTAATTGGAGTACCTGGAGAGCACAGGTGAGTTGTTAAAAAGCCAGCGATTGCTGCATGGATTTGCAAACCAAACTAAATGGAGAAATCAGTTAAATTCTCAGGTTTCAGGATCGCAGCTGTCATGGAGAAGCGTATTTAGACGGGGTCTGGCAACAGATTTGGCGTTGCTCTTGAGTGGGAAGGTGATTTAGAAGCTTCATGAGGAAGTCAAATACTGGTTGGGGAAGTGGCTGAAAAGAATCCCTCCTGGGAAAAATAGTAAATGTAAGGATTTTGGTGGGCCTTTGGCTGAGTGTGAGTCAACACACTGTGTGTGTGTGTGTGTGTGTGTTTGGGTGTGTGTGTGTTTGGGTGTGGGTGTGGATACACACAAACAGGGTGAGTCCTCAGCCTGCCATACGGGCCAGAAGAGAGGAGAGAGAAGCCCGCTGCACTCTCCACCGGCCAGGCCACCCACTTTGCCCTCTGCAGACTCGCTCCACGAAGGATGCAGGCGGGCACACTGCTACAACCTGCTGGGTGTGTGTGGAGCTGGGAAAGACATGGGATGTTGAGCCTGAAGAGGCTGTGAAATAAATACTTTCGCTCCCCTGTGGAAGGCAGGGTGGAGACAGATTTTATGTGGTGTCAGGGGTGCCGTGAGTGTGAGTGGCCTGTGTGCTCCTGTGTCCATGCAGAGGCTGACGCCAGAGGATGCTGTGCACAGGCTGTGTGACCCGAAGGCCCTTGCAGACTGAGGTCTCTTGGTGATAATCCACACACTGTCCCGGGCCTTGGTTTTGCAGCATTTCCGACTTACGTTGTGAGAGTGACGCTGTGCAGGACCCTCCCTGTACAGTATGGTTTCTATATGGAAACAGCACAGACCACTAACAGATGTGACAAAGCTGTTCCATCAGAGTAACCATAGCTTGGGGGACAAATCCTCCCATTCCTGTTAGGACAGGAGGGAGTGGTTGGCTGGGGAAGACCTGAGTGCCTGAGTGAAGGAGTTTTCTAGAGGATGGGTTTTGTGGGAGTGTAATTCACATACCATGCACAGCCCATCGGCATACAGCTTGAATGAACTCACGTGTGTAACTAGCAACCAGATCAAGAGGCAGGAAATTACTAGGGTGGCAGTTTTGAGTCCCATGAAAACAAACACATTTAGTCTGCTTAGCTCCATCTCTAGTTAATTCTAGTGCAGTTGAATGTGGAAATGCTCACGAAATCCTTACTTGAATGGATGAGTCAGTGGTTTGAATAATTTTTGAGCCATTTGTAGGGAGAAGGTATTACCCAAATAGAAACAGGGTGGTAATAATAGGATCACGTTGATTTCACTTGTTAACTGAGCATACACCTCTTGTCTTCTCATTCCGTGCAGAGCATTCTGGGTGGGAAAGTAGGGCAGCGCTCCTGAGGGGAGGCTGGAGGAGTCCCGTCCTTGAAGGCAGATGGAGCTGCAGACAGCCAGAGAGTGATGGAGAATGAGAGGCAGCAGCCCTCTCTTCAGCTCCACGTCTTCCTTGTAATAATCATGGGTGGGAGGTTGGGATTCTGAGCTCAGGGCAGTGGGACGCTCATCGCGTGCTGGGCACTCTTTGAAGGACCGGAGATGCATCATTTTGGTTAAGTCTCTCAATAGGCCGGGTGCGGTGGCTCAGGCCTGCAATCTCAGCACTTTGGGAGGCCAAGGTGGGAGGATCACATGAGGTCAGGAGTTTGAAACCACCCTGGCCAACATGATGAAATCCTGTCTCTACTAAAAATACTGAAAAAAAAAATTAGCCGGGTGTGGTGGCGGGCACCTGTAATCCCAGCTACTTGGGAGGCTGAGGCGGGAGAATTGCCTGAACACAGGAGGGTGGAGGGTGCAGTAAGCTGAGATGGCGCCATTGCACTCCAGCCTGGGCAACAAGAGCAAAACTCTACCTTAAAAAAAAAGTCTCACAATAGCCCGTTTCACTTAAGTACAGGCTTAGCAGGCCAGTGTGAGGGTCGGGAACCAACACTCAGGCCCAGAGCGTTCTCCAGGTCCTGCTGCTCCTTACAGCCCTGCCTGGTCCCTGCAGCTTCCCGGAATGGAAGGGAAGTCATCTGCTGGTGCCTTAGAAATGCTCGTTTGTGTCTGGGTGTGGTGGCTCATGCCTGTCATCCCAGCACTTTGGGAGGCTGAGGTGGGTGGATCATTTGAGGTCAGGAGTTTGAGACCAGCCTGACCAATATAGTGAAACCCTGTCTCTACGAAAAATACAAAAGGTAGCCATGCGTGGTGGTACATGTCTGTAGTCCCAGCTACTCAGGAGGCTGAGGCAGGTGAATTGCTTGAACCTGGGAGGTGGAGATTGCAGTGAGCCAAGATTGCGCCACTGTACTCAGCCTGGGTGACAGAGCGAGACTCCATCTCAAAAAGAAAAAGAAAAGAAATGTTCATTTGCATCAGTGATTTCATTCTGCTGCTGTTAAATGAAAATTGTTACAGGGAAGGTAGTTCTCAGGATTCATTGTGGATGAAATACCAGAACAAAGGGAAGACTAGGGTTTCTTCTCCTGCCACTTCTCTGCACTCAGCCATCCTTTCCCTTTCTTTCTTTAATGCCAGTGCCAGTCCCACCTCTGCACCGTCACCTTCCCCACCCTTGATGCTGAGATGTTGGAGCCCCGTTAGAGCCCAGGACTCCTGCTCATGCCTGGTCTCTCACACTGAACCCCTCCAAATAGTAAAATCTGGGTAAAAAATGATTGGGTTCTCAAAGAGCTAGTAAGAGTCTTCTCTAGCTGAGCTGTTAAGAAATTTTACCAGATTCATTTTGGATTCCTAAGTCCTTTTTGGAAAAATTTCTGAATTTTGTTAAATTCACAGAGTAACGCAAATGGTTATCTTCCTGTTCCTTTCAAATCCATCTTTGATTTGGAAATTATTAGGGTAAATGATAGATGAAGAATATCATACATGTCATTATTCACTAAAATTTCCAGTCAGCTCTGCAGACGCTGTTCTGCCTCCTTCACATAGCACGCTGGGGATTGTGATTACTGACGAGACCTTTCAAGAATCTTCCGGCTGGAGAGGGTCCCGAGTGGCCTGCTTTCCTAGCTTTTTTGAGAATTTTGTCTGGCCCCTAAGTTTATCAGCAGTCTGTATTTTCCATTGTTTGTTGTGCTTGTGCTGAATTGTTTTCCTATTGAAATACAATTGTGTTTTTTTCTTTTCCTTCTTTTTTTTTTTTTTTTTTTTGAGATGGAGTTTTACTCTTGTTGCCCAGGCTGGAGTGCAATGGCACCATCTCAGCCCACTGCAACCTCTGCCTCCCGGATTCAAGTGGTTCTGCCTCAGCCTCCCTAGTAGCTGGGATTACCGGCAGCTCACACCACCACGCCAAGCTAATTTTGTATTTTTAGTATAGATGGGGTTTCACCATGTTGACCAGGTCTCAAACTCCTGACTTCAAGTGATCTGCCCGCCTCGGCCTCCCAAAGTGTTGGGATTACAGGCATGAGCCACGACACCCAGCCCTTTCTTTTCTCTCACTGTTATAATCTCCCTCCGTTTTTACTTGGTGGTAACTTTTAAAGGCTCCAGCTTCAAAAACTAGTTTTTAGTCTTTCTTAAAATACAGATGTTAGCACCCATAAGCTCTCTGCCCAAAGATAAATATTTTTAACCCATAGGTGCCATCTTTTTATGCTGGATGCCAAGTTGACCAGGGTCTGCACAGATGCCCAGTGTCTGCACCTCTCAGGGATAGGGAAGGAGGCCTGAGCTCCGCAATGTTGGGTGTTGAAGCTGGAGACCGTGACCACGCCCACAGACAGGGCTTCTGGGGGTAACCAGCAGCGCCCTTCACTGCACTTACCACCACAACCTGCTTCTTGAGTTTAAAGACAACAGAACCTGCCAGGATTGGCCACTCGTTTTTGGTTTTGTTTCTGTTTTATATATATATGGTTGTTTCTTGGGACCGAGTCTCTGTCACCCAGGCTGGAGTGCAGGGGGGCGATCTTGGTTCCCTGCAACCTCCGCCTCCCGGCCTCCTAAGTACCTGGGATTATAGACACCCATCACTACACCCAGCTAATTTTTGTGTTGTTTAGTACTGATGGGGTTTTGCCATGTTGGCCAGGCCGGTCTTGAACTCCTGGACTCAGGTGATCTGCCCGCCGTGGCCTCCCAAAGTGCTGAGATTACAGACATGAGCTGCATGTCCAGCTCTGCTTTTTATTCTTTCTTTTTTTTTTTGGAGACAGAGTTTCACTCTTGTTGCCCAGGCTGGAGTGCAATGGCACGATCTGGGCTCATCTCAACCTCCACCTCCCAGGTTCAAGCAATTCTCCTGCCTCAGCCTCCCGAGTAGCCGAGATTACAGGCATGCACCACCACGCCTGGTGAATTTTTGTGTTTTTAGTAGAGACAGGGTTTCTCCATATTCGTTAGGCTGGTCTCGAACTCCCGACCTCAGGTGATCCGCCCTCCTCAGCCTCCCAAAGTGCTGAGATTACAGGTGTGAGCCACCATGCCCGTCCCCTGCTTTTTAAATTCTATAAACAGCAACAAGAATGAATTGACTGAACAAGGGGGAGTGCAGTGGGAAGCAATGTGCTGCCCTGGTCTTGGGTCCGAAACCCAGTGGCCCTAGGCAGAATGTGCAACAAACCAATGGGTTTGGGTTCAGAGACTGAATCCCTCCTTGTGGTGTGATGTGACTCCACAGAGGCAAACGGGCTCCAGTGCGGTCAGCTGATTGACCTCGAGTCTGGGATGCGCGGATGGCTTCTTCAGCCTGATGTCACTGATGTGGTTTGGATGATTTTCCCCTCCAAAGCTCACCTCAAAATGTGATCCCCAGTGTTGGAGGTGGGGCCTGGAGGGAGGTGCTTGGATCATGGGGGTGAATCCGTCATGAATGTCTTAGTACCACCCCCTTGGTGATGAGTGAATTCTTGTTCTGATAGTTCATGAGAGACCTGTTTTTTGTTTTGTTTTTAATTTTCCTTTACAAAACAGCATAGAGGATTAGGTGCCAAGAGAACTGGTTAAGAGTCTGGGACACCCCCCCGCCCTTGCTCCTATCTTGCCATGTGACGTGCCTGTTCCCCGCTCGCCTTCCGGCATGATTGGAAGCTCTGGGAGGCCCTCAGCAAGAGCAGATACAGGCACCAGCTTCCTGTACAGCCTTCAGGACCATGAGCCAAAATAAACCTCTTTTCTTTATAAATTACCCAGCCTCAGGCATTCCTTTATAGCAATGCAAGAACAGACTCACACACTCATACATTGAAGTGGCGCTGGTTCCCAGGGGCCCAGGCTTGGCTGGACAGCGCCCTGTGGCCGGGAAGACCTGGGGAGGGAGGGTGTCCGGAGGCCAGGAGCTCTGTGCGGTATCCCTGCTTTGCAGCCAAGGAGGCTCCTCCTCCACTGCCCTGTCCACTTGGATGCTGCATTGAATTCTGGGCACCACACTCTGGAGGGAGGAGCAGATGAGCCGTGTTCTGGGGGGCAATGAGCAGGATGGTGAAGGAGCCTTGAACCATGAGGAGAAGACCCTGCCTTTCCAGGGTTTCAGAGGGCCGGGTTCCAGGAGAGGCTCCTTTAGGGCTGACTGGGGGCTTGTGGCTGGTGGCATGGGCTCTCAGAGATTCCCTGTAAGGAATCAGCCATTCAGGTCCCCCTTTCTTGTGGGTTTGAGCAGATTCCAAGCTGGCTTCACGGGAGGGATATTGAACAGGAGTAACCATATCACAGGCAAGGCAGGGAGGTGAGACCTCAGTATCCCTCGCTGTTGCACGTGGAATATGATCACGTCTTAGTTAGGGTGTCAGTCTCAAAGCCTGTATCTGGCCACGGTTGTTTGTGGACGTGATGGCTAAAGCTGTGCCCTTGCAGGGTGAGAGTGCCGGGTGGCTGCTTATCTGGAGAAGAGAGCACCCCTTGGGAAATGGAAGATGGGGTGGCCATAGGCTTCTGCACACTTTCCAGGAACGCTGACATCTAAGGGGACACCTGTCATCTCAAAATAGGAAGAGGCTGTCTATACAGCTTCAGTTAAGGATGATCAGGCAGCTGGGAGGGTGGCCTTGAGGGCTGCCGAACTTCTGAAATGAGCCTTAGGTGATGCTGACCTGCTGAAGGCCCCTGTTCACCGGACCGGGTGAGAGATGGCTTGGAAGCGAGGGGTGTGGGCCTGTAATCCTGATTGAAATTAGCCGCTCTCAACCTGAGATGTAAATCGGAATCACCCGTGGCTCCCACGCTGGCGTTCAAATGGGCAGCTTTTCCTGAGCTCTCCAGAAGATTCTGTCACACAGTTTGTGGGTAACGATTGGATTGGGTAAATCGGCTCTTACCTGGATGGTTGGTGGTGCTCCAGTGACCCAAGAATGAACTTAGTAAACAAAAGTGGAAGAGAACAATCTCCTGATTTCAAAAGCAAAGGCTTAAAATTTATTTCAGAATGAGTCTTGGTGACATTAGTAACTTTTTTGGGTGGGTGGGGCGGGGAGAATCTAGTTTTAATAGTTTTAGATTACAGTACTTTTTTCTCCTTGATTTACATGTTAAGTGTTTCTGATGAACTGTTAAAGTCTTCAAGGCTTTTGCTTCATTTAAGCAAATGATGCCTGCCAACTCTACAACATAAATATGTTTTCTGTGTATGTAGATGTATGCTTAAATATATCTCCTGTGTGTTTTGGCTTTTAAAAGATGTGTATTCAAATTGTGTAGCACTATAGCTAATTAAGTAAAAAGGACCAGGCTCAGTGGCTCATTTCTGTAATCCCAGCAATTTGGGAGGCCAAGGTGGGAGGATTGCATGAGGCCAGGAGTTCAAGACCAGCCTGGACAACATAGTGAGACCCCCCCCACCCCCATCTCCACAAAAAGTACAGAAATTAGCTGGGCACGATGGTGAGCATCTGTAGTCCCAGCTACTTGGGAGGCTGAGGTAGGAGGATCACTTGAGCCCCAGGAGTTCAAGGCTACAATGAGCCATGATTGGGCCACTGAACTCCAGCCTTGGGGACAGAGCAAGACCCTGTCCCAAAAACTAAAAGAAGGAACAAAAATGAATCAAATTCTAAGGAGAATTTAAGAGTATACATAAGTTTAATGAAAATTTTTATTTAGTAATAATCATAGGTGCACAGGTAGTAAGAATATTTTTCAAGTGGTGTTAAGGAAGTGGAGATTGAGATGTTTAAATAGAATCTGATAGTCTTTTGCTTTTCAAGTAGACGTTTATTCTAGAGACAGAATAAACAGCTCTTACATGGCCTTTAAGATGCTGCCCCCTTCTGGTGACTAGGAAGATTCTAATATCTGTAGCAAATAGGCATTCCTGGGTTTTTTACCCCTATTTAAATATTATTTTTATTATTGAGCCTGAAAAACAAAATGAGGATCAGAGGTAGCCTCTCCTCCCCTGTGCTCGGCTCTCTTCCTTGAGAGGAGGAATAACCTTCTGTCTCTTGCTGTTCTTTGTAAATGATAGCTTCCTTTTGGCTTCCTTTCTTCTGTCCTTCCTTCCTCTGATGGGTAGAGCATCTCTGTGAGCCGACACTGTGTTCAGCATGTCATGAGATTTATCAGTGTTAAAGAGGAATCGACAATATGATGTAGAGTTTTCCAGATTGCTTTGCTGTTTTTGTTTGTTTTTTGTTTTTTAGAGGGAGTCTCGCTCTTTTGCCCAGGCTGGTGTGGCGCAATCTCGGCTCACTGCAACCTCCGCCTCCCAGGTTCAAGTAATTCTCCTGCCTTAGCCTCCCAAGTAGTGGGGATTACAGGTGTGCGCCACCACACCCAGCTAATTTTTTTGTATTTTTAGTAGAGATGGGTTTAACCGTGTTGGCCAGGCTGGCTTGAACTACTAACCTCGCGCCTTGGCCCTTCAGAGTGCTGGGATTACAGACATGAGCTACTGTGGCTGGCCTAGATTGCTAGGTTTTTTTTTTTTTTTTTTTTTTTTAAATAATATAAATAAAAGCATCAAGATTTTTTTTGAAGAAAATTTCACTTGGTGCAATCTAGAGGAGGTAGCTGGAGCCAGAACACGAGGTTGGCATTGTCAAGGAGGAGAAGGACGCCTCCCGGGACAGGGTTGGAATGGCCCAGGTGAGGCAGGTGTGCAGTCAGAGGGGCCTGTTGCAGATCTGAAGAACTCCAGTGGTTTTTCCAGAAAGAGCGTTTCACAGAATAAGGGGCAGCCTTGAATCAGGGGACTCAGGAGAGGAGTTAAGCACAGCCCAGCCTCGGGGGGAAGGGGAGGAAAACTGAGGGTGTTTGTAAGGGATCTGGCCAGCATGGTCTTAATGCCTGGAAACAGCTGCTGGGCTTATCACCAGTATAGGGAGCTGACGCTTAGGAAGGCAGGTTTCCTGGAGAGCATACCCCCGAGCGTCCAGACACCGTGAAATTGACCCGAAGCACCCGGGTCTGGAGGACACTGGAACATGTTCTCAGGAATTAAGTGTGGCTGAAGTCCAGAACTCACCTCGCTCTCACACCCCGGCCTGCTGCTGCCTTAATGTGCCTGTGCATGTGTTTTTGATTCTGATAAACACGTGTAGCACTTTCAGTTATGCTGTTACTTACAGCTAAGTAAAGCAGTATTAGGTCGGCGTGTTGATGCCGCTGACTACAAACTGAAGCCTGGATTTTTGGGGGACTCGTTTCCAGCAGCCGCCAGCAGGTGGAGGGAGTGAGATGCATAAACAAACTGTCCCTCACTCTTGCTTGGTGTTTGTGCAGATGGGTCATAAATCCCCTGCTGATACGGCACAAATATTTATAGCTGACGATTGATGTGAAATTAACAAAAACTAGCAGTTGACAGCGATAAGAGGTGGCAAAGGCTACTTGAGCACGTTTCAGTTGTCTTTGAAAATTCAGAAAAATGTACCCATTTACTTGCCTTGCTAAGAACTATTTAAGAATAAATCCACATGAATTAGGACAGCTTCTTAAACTATGATGGAGACGCACAAGGTCAGAATGTTTCGTCTCAGAATGAACCAGCAACGTATTACTTTGTGTACTGCATATGGTGGCTCGCGGATGTTTCTCATCTTAGGAAGCTATGTGTGTAGAAGTGATTGTAAAAATCACAGCCCTATGAAATTGTGTGCCCTGAGAGCCCGCTGTGCCCCTAAGAGTGATGCCATCTTTCCGTGGGAACCACCCATAAGCACAGCTTGACTCTAACTTCACGCTAAGTGTAAGTGGTACAGCTATCCATGAACACTGTAAACATTCCCAACTCCATCTCAGGTGATTAAGGTTAAACGGGGAGTCAGAACCCAGCCATGGATGTTTACTCACCGTTATTTAACAAATGCTCAAACTAGACAGCTGGGACTGGCCAGATCCTCCTGGGGGGCACTCCAGAGTCTAGAAATAGTATTTCAGACTAGAGCCCCAAGGACTCTGAGGGCAGGATTCTCCCTGGGGAGGAGTATCCCAGAGACTCACTCCAGCTTCTTAGACTCTGGTGAGCCTGGAGTCACCTTGGGACCTTGTTACCTGCAGATATGGATTCAGCAGGTCAGGGTCGGCCCGAGAGCCTGTGTTTCTGGTGATCGGCAGGTAGCACCCCAGCTGCAGGTCCCTGGTCTGGGGCGAGGCAGGTGGAGTTGGAGAGGACCCCTCCCAGGTTCCTGATTTCAGGTGCTTTGTCATCATATGGCTGTCTTTGATGGGGTTGTATAAAATGATATTGTTAAATTTATTTTTTAGGACAGTAGACTTTCAGATAGAAAAGAATCCTCGGAGGTTAATCAGCTTTCACTCTTCCTCTGTCTCCTATGCCCCAGTCCTAGAGCTGAGAAAACCAGTGATGTTTTCCGAGGCCAGGGCTATGGACTAAATTGTGTCACACTCACATTTGTCTGTTGAAGCCTTACCCCGCAGAGTGACACAGTGTGACGGTGTTAGGAGGTGGGGTCTGTGGGAGGTGTTAGGTCATGGGGGTGGAGCCCTCGTGTTGGCAAGAATGCCCCTCTGGGGAGTGCTTGTTCTGTATCCTATGAGGACATAATGAGGAGATTCGGCTTCTTCAGGAAGAGGCCTCACCAGGAACCAAATTGACTAGTACCTTGAACTTGGACTTCCGGCTGCCAGAACTCTGAGAGGTAAATTGTGCTGTTTAAGTGCCCCTGGGGGTGGTCTTTATGATAGCAGCCCCAGCCGACTTACCACAGCCAAATTAAGGGGATGGAGATGAAAAGAGTCAGGGTTCCAGACTCCAGATCCCAAGTTCTTCTATTTGGAAAGATGACCCTTCACCCACCAAGACAGGGGTGCCCTGTGGTTCAGCATTGTCACCCTTATTGCCAGCCTCCAGGGCAGAGCTGGGGGCACTGGAGGTAATCAGGACATGTGGAGCAGAACTGGGAGTGAGCGTTGTGTGCTCAGGACCACCTCCCCTCTGCAAGCACAGCTCCCAGAGGTGAGGACGGGGCTCGCTCTGTCCTCTGCCACGCACAGCCTTCGTGCAGGGACACACACCCTGGCCACCCGGCAGGCACACCTTGCTTAGCCAATCTTTCTGTCACTTCCTTTCCTTTTTCTGTCTCCTGAGCCTCAGACTGGTTGACCCAGAGTAGTGTCTCCAGCTCTAAATAAGCATCCAGACTCCTTGTAAAGGAAAACATGGCAACCACCTCACCGCACAATTGATCATATTATGATTTTAGGGTTACCTAAAAATGTACAGCATGTCCTCCAATAACATTGTTTTGTTGTCTAATGTTGATGATGAAGAAAATAGATTCCCGCTGGGGCCCCGTCTGTGTGGAGTGTGCTTGGTCTCCCATGTTTCCGTCCATGTCCCAAAGCTGTGCACGTTTGGTGAATGGCGTCTCTACAGCATCTCGGTCTGAGTGAGTGTGGGCATGTGTGAGTGGCCTGAGATGGAACAGCGCCCTGACCGGCGCTGGCTCCCTCCTGCCCACCCTGAGCTGCTGAGACAGGCTCCAGCCCCCAGCCAGCCTGAACGGGAATAACTGGGTAAATAATGGTGTTACTTATTTTTACTAATCTTTCTTACATGTGTGTACAGCTCACATTTATCGCAGTGTTTAATATTAGAAGTGCTTTGGTCTTTATTTAGAAGTTTGGTGGGCCGGGCGCGGTGGCTCAAGCCTGTAATCCCAGCACTTTGGGAGGCCGAGGCGGGTGGATCACGAGGTCAAGAGATCGAGACCATCCTGGTCAACATGGTGAAACCCCGTCTCTACTAAAAATACAAAAAATTAGCTGGGCATGGTGGCGCGTGCCTGTAATCCCAGCTACTCAGGAGGCTGAGGCAGGAGAATTGCCTGAACCCAGGAGACGGAGGTTGCGGTGAGCCGAGATCGC
>NW_022436950.1:4653500-4704867 GCF_009761245.1 Sapajus apella | reverse complement strand
AAAAAGAAGTTTGGTGATGTTTTTGTGACCAGAAATAAGCCATAGGAGCTTAATTCTTGTTTATATTAATTGGCCTGTGCGAAACTTGGTTGCATTGTATGTCATTTCATTTAAAGTTGCTGTTTCCAGGATGTGAAGTGAGGACTCGGCTGATGACACGAAACTAATTTTAACTTTCTTTTACTCATCACCCTGGGATTATTCAAGTATAAACTCAGAATTGCCAAATTAAATGCAAAGGTACGTACAGATGAGTGTTTTTGCTGTAAATGGGTGCTGACTGTTCCACTCAGCATGGTGGCCCAAGGCTGTGTATTTGGTGCACAGTGGGACGTCTTAGTCCCACTACCTCCATTGCACTCATGGCAAAGTCTTTATTTTTTAGGATAATTTATTTTTAGATTTTAATCAAGATGAAAACCCATTTAAAAACATACATCACCCCCGAAGATTGTTGAGACCAGGTCTACTGACCGCCTTTTTGGAAACCCTCTTCAATACACCCCTGCTGTATTAATCAGGATTCTCTAGAGGGACAGAACTAATAGGTTCTCGTTCTCTCTCTCTCTCTCTCTGTCTCCCCCCTCCCCCCCCCCCCTCTCTATCTCTCTCTATCTCTATCTCTATCTCTCTATCTAAAGGGGAGTTTATTAAATAGTACTAACCCACGCCATCACAAGGTCTCACAATAGGTGCTTCCCAGGAGATGTTGATCAGTTCTCACGTTCCATGTATCATCCATTAAGAACAAAGCACCACATTTAAAAAATAAAGTTTGCCAGGCACGGTGGCTCACGCCTGTAATCCCAGCACTTTGGGAGGCCGAGGCGGGCGGATCACCTGAGGTCAGGAGTTCGAGACTAGCCTGGCCAACATGGCGAAACCCCGTCTCTACTAAAAGTACAAAAATTAGCCGGGTGTGGTGGTGAGCACCTATAATCTCAGCTGCCTGGGAGGCTGAGTAAGGAGAATTGCTTGAACCCGGGAGGCAGAGTTTGCAGTGAGCTGAGATTGTGTCATTGCACTCCAGCTTGGGCAACAGGGTGAGACTTGTCTCAAAAAAAAAAAAAAAAAAAAAAAAAAAGTTCTAGGAAACCTTGATTTGGCAATGAACCCTTGCATTTGAACAGAAATAACCTTGGGAATGTAGAGCCCTTGGCTAAAGATGTGAGTGAAGCGCTCCTGGTAAATCAGATTCAGAGCCCAGGCAGGTGATGGGGCTTGTGGGGTGGGGTCGGGAGGTTGGGAGGCAGGTATCACTACATGCAGATAGGACTCTGCTGATCTGGAGGGAGGGTCTCAGTGCAAGTCGAGGAGTAGGGGCTTTATCCTGGGAGAAGTCAGGATCCATTTCCTCACATCCGGGAGCTGAGACTTCTGGAATTGTGTGTTGCTTCTTCAGGCAGGTGAGTGTGGTCGTCCAGGTCACATGGGAGGGGTACACGGGAGAGCCCTCATTGTCCCTAGAGAGCTGCTCTCCCTTGGTGAGCCCAGGATCCCCGGGCAGAGAGAGGCAGTGGGTTGCTTCTCACTGATGGTCAGAGAGAGGAGCCAGGACTGCATACCCTTCGCGCTTGCTGTGTGTACTCGAGCAGTGGCTTTATTTAAAAAGCGCAGGAGAAACAAATTCTTTATTCGCTGATCTAAATATTTGGGGCTGTGGATGGGCTCAGCTGCTTTAAATATTTGGCTGGGCGGATGAGTGGGAGCCTGTCTTTCTCTTGTTGACATTTCCCTGTGTGGTGGTGTACACAGATGAGCTCACTGCTGTCCTCGGAGCAGGTAGGAATGTATGTATTTACTCGAATGCCTTCAGATGCTTTCAGTAAGTCCATTTGAGATGCTGCTGCTGTTTTTCCTTATGGAGAGCTTACTTGATGCCAACGAGGAAATTTCTAGCAGCTTGTAGAAGGCACCCCAGGTGACGCAGCCAGTCCTTTCCACAAATGCTGTGAGAACCTACATGGCTGTCCATTTCAGTGACCAGGGGCCTGTGGGCTGGAGTAAGTTATACTGTGTTTGCGGGGGGGATTGGCGGTATGGTTCCTTTCTGCCCTGATTTTGCCCAGGAGGAGTCTGGTGATGGAGAAGTTGTGGCAGGAGGCTGGGGAAGTGGGCGCTGCAGGGTGAACTCTGGAGGACCCAGGAGTAGGTATTTGCATGAATTAGCCACATGCAGAGAGCAGTCACGTGTGATGTGGGAGATGACTGCAAAGTTATCTTACTGTTTATTCCATGGCCACAGAAATAAGTTTATAAAAAGCCCCACCAAGTCAGAATTTGTCCAGGATGGTGACTTTGCTTTGGAGAACTGCACAGAACTTCGAGTCCCCTGCCATGGCTCATGTGCCTCCAGAACTCCCCGGGAGTGGCTTATAGAGCCTGTTCTCTTCCTTAAGAGGGACTCCTGCCAGTCGCTTGCCCCGTCACTTCCACCAGTGCCCTATCTGGGCCCCACTGGATTCCACCCGATCACTGGCTCTCTAGGCAGATTCATCTCAGAACGACCGAGGGCTTTTCCCCTCCAGGTTCCGAGAGTGCGCCTGCCCCGGGCTGGGAAGATGAGCAGGGATCCTGGAATGCGGTGGCATGGTCATTCACCCCGGGCAGAGGCAGGGCTGGTACCCACGACCTGGAGCCCTGGAGTATGAGGAAAATAGTTTCTGAGAAATTGACTTAGGGAAGTGCCTGTGTTCAGGGCAGAGGTTCCACTGTGATTAGAAAACAGGGGATTCTTCCAGACAACTTTAAGGATGAGTAGCTTCAAACTGCAGCCACAGTAAACTTCAGGGTGTCCACTTCGGGGGAATATAAACAGCCTCCAGGGAGCCCCTCTCCCCATCCCAGCCTTTCTTCCTCTCTTGTAGCTGTTATTTACTCAGTAATTATAGGTTCAAGTCCCTTGTCCAAAATCCAAAAAGCCAGCATTGGAAATTTTCTGTAGCTCATCTGGCAGCAGGGCCAGAGCTGATGATCTAATTCAGATGATTTATGGCCTCTGTTTACCCCACAAACGATCAATGTACCTGCTTCCAGGGGGCTGCTCCTAAGGGAGGTGCTGGTGCTGCCTTTTCAGCCTGCATGGCCTGTGCTGGAGACACTGAGTAGCAACTCAAGCTCAGGGAGCCCTCATCTGAAGCCCTCCTTTTACCCACCCCTGCCCTGCAAACCCCCTCTAGATACCCCCCTCATTACACACCCCCACCACCTCCACTGTATTAGAATTCTGTATCGAGACAGAACTAATAGGACGAGAGAGAGAGAGAGAGAGAGAGAGAGAGACGGGGGGGGAGTGTGTGTGTGTGTGTGTGTGTGTGTGTGTGTGTGTGTGTGTGTGTGTAGAGGCTGGGAGGCTAAGCCAGTCTAGCCCATTCATGTTTTTCTGCCTGCATTATATTTGTTGGCAGCTGATTAGATGGTGCCCACCCAGATTGAGGGTGGGTCTGCCTTCCTCAGCCCACTGACTCAAATATTAATCTCCTTTGGCAACACACTCATCAACACACTCAGGATCAATATTTGCATGCTTCAGTCCAGTCAGGTTGACACTCAGTATTAACCAGCACACCCACCATTGTTTGACCTGCAGCCTCCCCCATCTCAGCTGGTGCTTACTTGATTTTTACAGCTGGTTGTTCTGGCCCCAGACCTCAGAGTCCCAGTAGCGCCTCTCCTGTCCTCACTGCCTTCTGTATTTAGCCAAGCTGAGAAACGCCACTGCCCCCCCGCAGGGTCTGGCCAGCTCCCCACCTCTGCTGGATGCCACTGCCTTAGTCAGCCTGGCCTGCCACAACAGAGACCACCGAGTGGGTGGTTTAACAGAAGTGTATTTGCTCATAGTTGTAGAAGTTGAAAGTCCAAGATCAAGGTGGTGTTTCTGGTGGGGCCTCTTTTTCTGGCTTGCAGGTGGTTCCTCCTCCCTGTGTCTTCTCTGCGCTTGTGGGAGGGGAGAGGCGAGGAGGGAAGAAGAAGGAGTTGGAGACAGGTTAGCTGTCTCTTCCTCTTGTCATAAGAATACTAGTTGTATCAGTCTCTTGTCATGCTGCTAATAAAGACACACCTGAGACTGGGTAATTTATGAAGGATGGAGGTTTAATTACTCACAGCTCCACATGGCTGGGGAGGCCTTAGTCATGGTGGAAGGGGAGTGAAGAGCAAAGTTACATCTTACATGGCCACAGGCAAGAGCGCTTGTCAGGGGAACTCCCATTTATAAAACCATCAGATCTTGTGAGACTTATTTACTACCATAGAACAGAACTGGGGAAGCCACCTCCATGATTCAATAACCTCCCACTGGGTCCCTCCCATGACACATGGGAATTATGGGAGCTATAATTCAAGATGAGATTTGGGTGGGGACACAGCCAAACCATGTCACTAGTCCCTGGAGCCAGGTGTGGTGGCTCACACTTGTAATCCCACTGCTGAGGCAGGAGGATCACTGGAGGCCAAGAGTTTAAGACCAGCCTGGGCAACTTCATTTAAAGTTCATTACTTCCCAACAGGCCCTGTTTCCGGTACAGTCACACTGGAGGTTCAGCACAATTCAGCCATCACATGTCACCCAGGTCACTGCAGTAACTTCTTAGCTGGTCTCCCTGCTGTCACCTCCATGCCCCACCCCAAAAGGTTCATTCTCAAAGGAGACTCCAGGGTGACTCCTAAAACCCAAGTTCAATCACATTGCTCCTGGGCTTTGCCCCTGCAGTGGCTCTCCAGAATACTCAGGATCAGCACTGATGTCCTTACCATGGCCTACAGGGCCCCAGAGCAGGCACCAGCAAACTGCTGCAGCTTGTGTGTGGCTTTCCAGCTCAGCACAGTTTCTATGGTTTTACGTAGTTGGGGAAAAAATCAAAAGAATAATTTGTGGTGCTTGACATTGATATGAAATTCATATTTCCGTGAGCACAAATAAAGCCGTTTTGGCTCATAGTCCGTGCCTGTTTGCTCACGTGTTATCGGTGGCGGCTTTCACGTGGCATCGGCAGAGTTCAGTAGTTGTGACAGAGACCTACATAATTCCCTTGATTTTGTCGCTTGGCCCACAGAACCTACACTGTCTACTCTGGCCCGTGGCAGTGGAACTTGGTTAACTCCTGCTTGGCTTCCTACTTCTTTGCCCACCAGGCTCACCCTCACTCTCTCCACCCCAGCCACACTCAGTCCCTGCTGTTCCTCCAGCACAGCAGCCCCAGGGCCTTTGTACCATCTGTGCCTGCTACCTGAGTGCCCTTCCTGCTCCTGCCTTTTGCAGTTCCTTCAAGCCTTTGCTCAGACTTCAGCTTCTCAGTGCGGCCATCCTGTTCAGCATGACGGTGCGTTTCCTCCACTTCCACCTCCACAGTTCCTCTTGTCCTATTTCTGTTTTCCATAGCAGTTATTGGCATCAGATACATCTTTTTTTTTTTTTTTTTTTTTTTTTCCCCCGAGACAGAATCTCACTCTGTTACCCAGGCTGGAGTGCAATGGTGAGATCTTGGCTCACTGCAGCCTCCACTTCCTGGGCTCAACTGATTCTCGTGTCTCAGCCTCCTGAGCAGCTGGGATTACAAGCACCCACCACCATGCCTGGCTAATTTTTGTATTTTTAGTAGAGATGGGGTTTCGCCATATTGGTCAGGCTGGTCTCAAACTCCTGATCTCAGGTGATCTGCCTGCCTCGGCCTCCCAAAGTGCTGGGATTGCAGGTGTGAGCCACCATGCCCAGCCAATCAGACGTATTTCCTATTGATAGGGTTTTGCTGTGTCTCCACCCAAATCTCATCTTGAATTATGGCTCCCGTAATTCCCATGTGTTGGGGGAGGGACCCAGTGGGGGATAATCAAGTCATGGGAGTGGTTTCCCCCATACTGTTTTTCATGGTAGTGAATAAGTTTCATAGATCTGATGTTTTTACAGGGGAAACCTCTTTTGCTTGGCTCTCATTTCTCTCTTGTCTGCCACCATGTAAGGTGTACCTTTCACCTTCCACCATGATTGTGAGGCCTTCCCAGACACTTGGAACTGTGAATCCATTAAACCTCTTGTTCTTTATAAATTACCCAGTCTCAGTTTATCAGCAGCATGAAAATGGACTAAGGCTTGTCTGAGCACCACTGTGGGACTGTAAGTTCCCAGAGTGCACAGATGTGTGCTGGGCACCAAGATCGGAATGGGTGCTTCCTTGTGCTCAATGCATGATTTATTGAAAATAATGTAGAATGAATAGCTACGCATTTCAGGTGCTAGGAGGCAGTATGAAGATCATCGAGCAAATGCTTGAAGAAACTGTAGGATGTACTAGGAAATGCGGTTCTTGTTAGATACCTTCTCTTTTGGGTATAAAAATTGTGTTTTGTGTTGTAAATAGGCAACTTGTAGTGATTTGTTTCTCAAAGAAGTGGCTTTTTATCTTTTCCTCTTCACGGTAAGTGTCTCTCCGTGTATGAAGTATTTTCTCCTCTCACATCTGTGAAGTCCTGCTTGTAAACGTTTTCGCCATGAAATGTTTTTGTGGGGAATTTGAGCACTGGAATTCTTGATCATTAGTTAGGTGGGTCTTAACCACATTTGTCAGAAAGTAATGCATCAATTGAGTCATAGCCTCAGCATAGGCACCGGCCAGAATGACACACTGGTGACTGTAGTTTCTTCCAGCATCCCTGAGATGAAGGTGCAATTTCAGCACGCATTTCCATGTTTATTTTTCTGTTGCTTTTGGAAAGCTGTCTATTAATAGATCCTACTCTAAGGATTTAGAGGAAAAAACTGTTGAATAGCAGGTGGATCATTCTAGAAGCTCTGTAGCCATGTGACTAGTTCATTTGCATTTTTTTTTCTTTCAAGGTAAATATATCAGAATTGAGGAAGGTTCCAGAACCTGGCATCAGGAATGGAATTTAAAAAAAATTAGTTCAGATGTATCAGTCCTCTGACTGATATATATAAAAAGAATAGTGACTCTTGTCTGTAATCCCAGCACTTTGGGAAGCCAAGGTGGGAGGATTGCTTTACTTCAGGAATTTGAGACCAGCCTGGGCAACATAGTGAGATCCCATCTTTTAAAAAAAGATTTTTTTAACGAGCTGAGCATGGTAGTGTGTACTTATAATCTCAGCTACTCAGGAGGCCGAGGCAGGATGATTGTTTGAGCCCAGGAAGTTTAGGCTGCAGTGAACTATGATTGTGCCACTGCACTCCAGCCTGGGCCGCACGGCGAGACCCTGTCTCAAAATAAGAAACCAAATGCTTGTGACTGTCCTCTTTATGCCAGTTCTTTTAGGTTGCACATTCACGTTTCTTTTTTATTTTTATTTTTATTTTGTTTTTGAGACTGAGTCTTGCTCTGTCCCCCAGGCTGGAGTGCAGTGGTGCGATCTCTGCTCAGTGCAACCTCCATCTCCCGGGTTCGTGATTCTCGTGCCTCAGCTTCCCAAGTAGCTGGCTGCAGGCGTGCCCTACCATGCCTGGTTAATTTTTCTATTTTTAGTAGAGATGGGCTTTCACCATACTGGCCAGGCTGGTCTCGAACTCATGACCTCAAGTGATCCGCCCACCTCAGCCTCCCAAAGTGCTGGGATTACAGGCGTGAGCCACTGCACCCGGCCTCATGTTTCTTTTGACAAATAACATTTAATAGTAATAAACAGGTGCTAGTAAATAAAAATAAATAAATAATAATTGAATGCTTTCCGCGTTCCAGGTGCTGTGCTGTTCTGCGCTTCACACCCCTCGTCTTCATTTATATTGTGATTATTATCATCCCCAGTTTACAGATGAGGAAAGCCAGGCTCAGGGAGTTTGTAACCACCCCGATGCTGCACAACTAACACCCAGAGAGCTGAATTTCGCCATATGTGAAGATTCTAGCTAATCCTAAAATCTGTTTTTCACCAGACGATGCCCTTCCGGCTGGTCATTCAGCATGACATTATCTGATGCCCACCATTTGTATCCCTGCATCATTTATCTTCTCCCTACCTTGTTGCCAAGGGAAGTGTGGGTGCCTAATGGGTAGAAACACCAATTATTCAAGACACCCTAAGGGAGACCCGAAGGAAAGCGACATTTAGGAAACGCGCGTGCACACACACACACACACACACACACACACACAAATTTAAGCATTTTAGATCTCATTCTCCATCAGAAACAGGGCGGTCTTTGAAGAGGCTGCTTTTGTAAAAATTGCCAGCTGTACCCGGTCAGCACATTTTTGTTGTCTAACATTTGTTCTCAACCGGCAATTAGTCAATGCCTCTAGAATTTCAGCGCAGATCCGATGAGTATAGAGGAGGCGGTGTACGCCCTGTGTTGCCACGGCGACGCAGGCACGCACGACGTCCTCCCTGGGCTGCAGTGTGGTGGTGAGCAGCGCTCTGGTTGCTTAAACGCTGTCTGCAGATACAAAGATGTGTTTGCCTGGTGAAATTACAGTGCTTTTCTTTTCTAGTTTTTAACAGTTTTCTGGCCTTTCTCCAATAAGTATGTATTTTATTAGGAAAACAAGCAAACGTGTATAGGTCTTGTGAACAGTATTGAATACTTATGGTTCCCAAGATCAGCCATTTCCCCAGCCTTTCACAGGTGAGAAGTGAGGGTTCTGCTCTGGCTGGTGGCTTGCGTGCCGTTGACCACCCTTGGCATTGCTGTCAGATGTCTTTGCAGCTGCCCTTTTTAAACCCCTTGATGCATGTGATGTAGGAGGCAGAAAAAGGGCTTCTGTTCTCCACAACAGCAGACGGCTGAGAGCTGATCATGGGTCTGTTTTTAAGGAAAGCAAAACCTATTTGCTGGAGATGAACATCCTTTACCCTTTAGCCAGCCTCTGGTAGATTTGGGGGTTTGGGTATGGCAGGAATGAGTTACTCGATTCAGAGACCAAGAACTACTTCTGTTAAACCATCATCTGGGCTTATATTTGGAATGTCTAGTATCACATCCGTAATGAGCCTTTTTTTAAAAAAAAGTGATTGGGCATCAGGATGAATCTGGCATTTCACCAAATTGAAAGCCAGTCCTGAGTCATAGAAGCACTGATTGATGCCAGAACTTCAAAGGAAGGAGCACTGCCTACCTTAAATTACAATTGTTTACAAACCTGTTTTGCACACATTATCTCATCTGGCTCATGAGACTGGCAGGTGAGGAAAATGGGTATTATATTTTGTTTACATCCCGCTGACAAAAAAGCAGAGTCAGCTGGGTGAGGGACATTTCCCAGATTTGTTAAGGGGCAGAGGTAGGACCACAGTGAGTTCCTTTGTTTCCAGATCCAGAGCCCCTCCTCCGTGCCCTGACCCAGGGCTGCCCCGAGACCACGCAGGGGAATCCTAGGTGGGAAGGGGAACATTTTATTGAAGACCAGTGCATGGTGTAGTCCACCAGTACTTGGGTTCTAATATTCCATTGTGTGCTAAAACCAGTGTGCTTGGATGAGACTTCACCTTATATTCATGCCGCCTTGCAGTTATGTGGAAATCTAGCTACTAAACAAAATCCTGTTAGTCTCCCTTTAGGACTCCCCATAGCAATAAGCAAACTCACAGAGCCCAGGGCAGGAAGAGAGCTGTTCTGGTGTCAGGCGGCCTGGCCAGGAGCCCGCTGGCCTGGCTGTCCACTGTCAGAGGATGGTGATTGATTTGGGGTGCTCAGTCCTTGCCTTGTCTGTCAACTGAAGGAGCTGAACCCCGAGCCCTGTAAGGCCCCGCCCCTTCAGCGGGTGCACGCAAGAGGACACCTGTGAGTCTCCACCAGGGACTCTGCGTTCCACTTTACCTGCGGGCTTGGGTGTGGGAAGCTGCAGGCCAGCCTCAAGGGCGGCCTCCTGGAGGTGGAAGGGCAGCGGGGTGGGAGACGGCTGCCCTGGTGGGAGGTGTGGGTTCCCAGGCCCCAAGTCACTATCAGGGAACATTCTTTGAGGTTTAGTAGTATTTTTGGATTTTTTAAAGGATAGATAATATCTAGATGTTGTGTTCTACCAAAACAAATACTGTTCTTTTGAAAATATGTTAGACCAAAAAAATGCATCTAGATCTTCGCGCTTTGACTTGGAAGCACATCGAGTGAGTGAGTGCCCGCTGGGTCTCAGGCACCAGGTGGCTGCTGCAGAGCTTACCCCTGACCTTCACAGCCAGCCTGTCTCCATGTGGGCGGGTTGGCATCGTCTGCACCTTGACCGGGTCGTTTTTAGCTTTGCTTACTTTTCATTCTTGGCTTTACAGAGTGATGCCTCTGGAACATTCCCTTGCGGAGCCTCAGCATCTGCAGCCCTTCTTCATCTCGCAGGGAAAGTGTGTTGGCAAACATGCTGGAGACGGTGGGAATCAGCGCAGGCTGGATCCATGGCCGAACTCTATAAAATTCCGTTGTGTCCTTTTCTCCCTCTTGTAATCTGGCTCTGGGAGGAAACCCGCTGATTGTAGACAAGCTGAGAGGGCTTGGCAGGGATTCCATGGGGCGGGGCCTTCAGGAGGTGGAGCTGCCCCAGGCCGTGGAGACCTGGAGATGCTCAGGGAGGGGGTTAGTCAGGCCCTGGGTCCCATGGAGGTGGTCTCCCTGGCCCTGTGTTGGGCTGGGACCCTCTACCTCTCCCAGTGAGACCAACCCTGCTCTCTGGACGGATGGGAGGACATCGGGGAGCCAGTGACGCCCAGAGAGGTTGCTAGTCTGGGGGATGCATCCAGGGTCCCAGTCCCAGAAAACAGTGGAGCCAGGACAGGAAGGAGGTCTCCGGATTCCTGAGGCCCTGCTGCTACTTGGCCTCTAACCAAAAAAATGTTCTTTTCCTTACTTTTTTAGTAGGGGAGAGAGCAATTTTCTATGAAATATATCTGATGGCAGGCCTTGAGGTCAGTCTGTTGGAGACCGAGGAGGTCAGGGGACAAGGGTGCAACTCGAATCGATTGTCCAGAGGTTTGATTCTTCATCACCCACCTTCAGCCATAAAATCTTTCAGCTTGTTCTTTTTTTGAGATGGAGTCCTGTTCTCCTGCCTCAGCCTCCCAAGTAGCTGGGATTACAGGCACATGCCACCACACCCTGCTAATTTTTGTATTTTTAGTAAAGATGGGGTTTTACCTTGTTGATCAGGCTGGTCTCAAACTCCTGACCTCGTGATCCGCCTGCCTTAGCCCCCCAAAGTGCTGGGATTACAGGCGTGAGCCACTGTGCTCAGGCCTCAGCTTGTTCTTGACTCCCCCGTGGTGCCCCCCCGCCATCTCTAATGAACCCTCAACTATACAAATGACAGTACTAGGATAATAGTAGTAAAAGTAGTAATAATAATTACAGAAGAACAAATTTAAGAGAGACAAAGAGGGAAGGAGGCAGTGGTTAAGTTCTGCATAGAAATGATGTTCGCACAGAGCTTTGTCATTGGGAAGGATGCTTATCGCGGGGGGTTGGTGAATTTGTTTCATTCTTGCCTCCTTTTTGGCAATTTTCTTTCTTGATGGCCGAGAGAGTTTGTGACCAGCTCCTAATGAGGCAGCTTTCTGAGTATTTTTTCTTGATTGCTGATGATGATCATCAAACAAGCTGTGGGAACATAGGGGAAAGAGAAGCAGGATCGGCCACTGGTGCTTGGAAGGGAACATAATGAAATTGGGTCCCTAGGGGGAGACCTCCCTGTTGAGCCAGGGAAGTCAGGACTTGGGGCCGGGAGAGCTTCAGAGTCAGCAGGAAGCCATCCCAACGGGTGGAGAAAAGAGCAAGAGCAAGGGCTGCCGGGCAGGATCACTCGAGATTCTGAGATGTAAGAACTAGGGGCTGGGCTGCGGCAGGAGCACAAGAAGGTGTGAGGACGGCAGGCTGTGCGCGCTGTGGTCATAGGCAGCCCACATGTCTGAATTTTAGGTAGCGAAGGCCTGCTTCTCATTGCGACCCCAGACGCGCCGAGGACGGTAGAGGGGTTCCTGCCAGTCTCAGTGCCCTGGGGTCCTGCACTGAGGGGGCATCCTTGTTGTAAACGTCCCTGGTTCTGTACTGGAGGGACAGGAGCTCTGGAGGTCTTCTGTTTGCCATTGCATGCGCTGGCTCAAAAGTTACGGGGCCACTTTCACACCCAACTCACAGGCCAGGAAGTGCAGCCGGAGGCTATGGACATATTTGGCGCTCAGCAGGATTGAAGGTGCAACTCTTGGCTTCGCATTTCCAAGGTGGGTAAAGGGAGACTTGCTCGCCGGGTGCATGAGGTGAAGCCACTGGGCTGGGGGCAGGAAGTGACTGGCCAGTCACCTTAGAATAACCTGACGTCAGCCGGGCGCGGTGGCTCACGCCTGTAATCCCAGCACTGTGGGAGGCCGAGGCGGGTGGATCACGAGGTCAAGAGATCGAGACCATCCTGGTCAACATGGTGAAACCCCGTCTCTACTAAAAATACAAAAAATTAGCTGGGCATGGTGGCACGTGCCTGTAATCCCAGCTGCTCAGGAGGCTGAGGCAGGAGAATTGCCTGAACCCGGGAGGCGGAGGTTGTGGTGAGCCAAGATCGCGCCATTGCACTCCAGCCTGGGTAACAAGAGTGAAACTCCGTCTCAAAAAAAAAAAAAAAAAGAATAACCTGACGTCTCCTTCCTCAGGGACAGTTTGGCACTGAGTGACAGCTCCGTTTAGCTAGGGTAGGATAATTCTAATGGTGTCAGCAGCGCCTTTCCTGGATTTGCCCTGACTCTGTGCCCGGCCAGCACTTGGAGCTCCTCGTCACAGATACAGTGACAGGCTTGTCTCCACCTTTGGAGTAAGCTCTGCCGGACTCCTGGCTTCTGATCTGTTTTGACACTGTTTCCCAATGGGGCCACAGTCATCCTGTGTGCCTGCTTGAGTCTGCACTGAACACAGCTCTCACTTCTTAGCTGGCCAGGCAGGATCTGCTGTGCCCTGTTACTTGGTCATCTTAGAGTCCAACGTGCACTAGTCAGCTTGGCTGCCATAACAAAATACCAGATGCTGGTGTCTTAAACCATGGAAATTCATCTTCTCACAGTTCTAGAGGCTGGAAGTCCAAGATCAGGGGCTGGCATGGTTGGGCCCTGGTGAGGACTCCTGTCCTGGCTTCTAGATGTCCAACTTCTTGCTGTTCTCACGTGGTGCAGAGCATGCCAGCTCTCTGCTGTCTCTTCTTAGTAGGGTGTTAATCCCTTCTAAGAGGGCCGCATCCTCATGACCTCGTCTAACCGTAATTACCTTCTAAAGACCACCTCAGATACTATCAAATTGGGAGTTAGGGCTTTAATATATGAATTTCAGGAGGGCTGAATACAGCCCATAGCACAGCACCTCCGCAAACATCCACATTGCAGACCTGCCGTCCTCAAACAAACTGTGCTCCCTTGAGCTTCCTGCCCTGGAGCTGAGACCCTGGGCTGGGGAGGAGGTGCGCTCTGGTTCAGAAAATTCCTGTAGGCCCTACCTCCTGCCTTGACACCACCCCTGTCCCCCAACCTTCTCATTCTTGTCCTGTAGCCCAGTTTGTTTCAGCTGTCCCCTGCCTGTGATCCTCTTCAGCCCCTCTGAAGAGCCACCCAGTAGGATGGTTGACAGATAAGAGTTTGGATTTCTTCCCAAGGCACCGTCTTCTGCATTGAAACTGTGCAATATGACCTACCGCAGCCAGCCAGCCACCCGCCCGTGGTCCGTAGCCGCGTCGGCCCCCTGGATGGGCCGCCTGCCCGTGGTCCGTAGCCGCGTCGGCCCCCTGGATGTTGTGTTGCCTCTGGGCTAGTGTGTTGCCTTCCACTGCCCTGAGGGGAGGACTCTGCCCTACCGGGTCCTTCAGCTCTCACTTCATTTTGCCATTTGAAATGTTCCCCCGCCCAGTGTAGGGACCGTCACTTCCATGCTGTCTTGCCAGAGCACCTTCTCAGGCATCTGCAAAGGTGGTCTTGGTTTGGCTCCCTGGTGGCCCACATAACACTTCCCTTAGAGATGAAGAGTTTCCCTTTCAGATTGCAAGCCCCTTGAGGTCAGGACGATGCAATGAATATTATAGAAAATGATGTGAATATTTCCAGATCCTGGTCATCCTCCATGCAGCATTCAAGGTTTTCATAATGAATAATTATTAAGGAGCTGATTTTGGGAGGAGTGGTTTGTCTGCAGTTGCACACACCTGTGATAACATGGGGTGGGGGGCTCTGACTCCTGTTTTGAGGTGGTGATTTATGATGCTCGTGTTCTTACCCGTGGTACCCAGGCCTGCAGATTACGGATGTGGGTGTAATTAGAAAATCGCTCTCCATATGTGTTCCCTGAACAGGGAGCCCAGGGAGGCTGGGATCTTTTGATCGATAAGCAGGATATTAAACCAGTTGTGAGGAACATCTGTATATACCTTACTGTTAGAGAAAAAACAACCTTGAGTTTCTGCTAAAATCTAAATTTGGCATAATCGTCTTCGTTTCTTTAAAGAGCATTTGTCAATTCTAATAATGATTTTCACTTCATACCTTTGTAGGAGTTTTCGTATAAATAGATTTACTTAGGAGACAAAGAAATCCTTCCCTTGCTGTGCCAGTTGTGGGACATATGGTCACTGCCCTGTGGCCAGGAGCATTGCTGTTTTGCGTGTTTATGGGCATGCTCTAGAGGCTGAGACCACCTCCAAGGCCGCGGTCACAAACCCAGCCCATCGGCCTCCCTGCTAGGCAGTCCTCCATCAATATTGATGTTAATAATTATGTAAAATTATTCCGGTCCGCAGCCTGCAGTCTCACTGGCGGACAATCAGACATGCTTTATTTTCTACTTGTAATCAGAGTGCAATTTCAGGACTTTGTTTTCCAAATGGCTTATTGTTTCACACTTTTTCTTTTCTTGGTGAAACCCAGGTAACCTGCCGCATGGGTGTACACTGGGCGGGTTCGCCGTGCTGGAAGCGAGGGTGTACAGATTTTACACCAGCACCTCTCATCTCCGGGGTGCTTGTGAATTGATTGTACCTCTCCTGTGGCGTGGAGGCGGTGCCTGGTTAAAGTGGGGCTCAGATGCCCCTTGACTGCATTTAATGTTTGTGCATAATCAGAGGGCAAGGACTGCAGTACATAATTCATGTCAGCTGGGGCCCTTGGCTCTGGTAATGAGATCTCAGGGGCAACGCCTAGAGTGCTGGACCCTTCCAAATGATCTATGAATTGGTCTTTGCCTTTGTACTTATTCAAACTGACAAATACATACTTAATAGCTAATTGTATTCAGGTGCTAAGGGAAAAGAACATGACTGTGTGTGTGTGGGGGGGTCTCCCTGGCTCCTTAGAACCTGCAAATGCATGAAACTCGTGTAAGAACTGTTGTGGTTCCCGTGGACTGAACTTGGGAATTCCTGACCAGCACATCCAGGGTCACTTGGGGCGTAGTGATCCTTTTGCATGGGGTGGCCAGCCAGCCAGGTGTGCTGCGTCCCACCTGGGCTTATATGCCGGATGCCTGCCTGGCTCCTGCTTCCAGGTTGGCCTGCCAGCCGATGGTGCAATCTTGTGGAGGGAATCTTCTGCCTCCACCTGAGACTCGGCCCAGGTTAAGTTTGTGGACTTTAGTCTCTCCAATGCAAGGCTTCTCTTATTGTGCCTAAGGATACCCTTCTGATTTGGAGTTAACCTCTCTTTCCCACGTGAGGTTAGCAAATAAATACCGATTGCAATGAGAGGATTTTGCATTTAAATTTTTTTTTTTTTTTTTTTAGATGGAGATCGAGCTCGCACTGTCACCCAGGCTGGAAGTGCGGTGTGCGATCTCGGCTCACTGCAACCTCTGCCTCCTGGGTTCAAGCAGTTCTGGTGCCTCAGCCTCCCGAGTAGCTGGGACTACAGGTGTGCACCACCACACCCAGCTAATTTTTTGCGTTTTTAGTGGAGACGGGGTTTCACCATGTTGGCCAGGCTCGTGACCTCACCCACGTCGGCCTCCCGAAGTGCTGGAATTACAGACCAGTGCCACTGTACTTGGCCATGCTGAATATTCTTAACCTGAGATTTTTGAGGCAAGCAGACCTGGGGATATAAGCACTTTTAATTTAGCAGTTTATTTGATAAGAAAATGGGTCCTATCTTAACATCCAAAGTTGTTTACACTTATTTGCATATTTTGAGAGCTGTTACCCAAACTGTTTTGCTTCCTTCAATGAGAAGCCATACATCTTTTTGAGTAGAAACTGTGGATTCAGAAACCAACAGAACACTTCATTCTCCTTAAGGAGACAGAGGCCAGGGAAAGTGTTTTTAGGGAAATATTAAAGCGTTCTTGCCTCTCTTCCTTTATCTCCCCATTCTCCCTAAAAACGACAAGAAATTATAAGGAAGAGAATAAAAGATGTCAATAAATCACAGGTAACTAGAACCACTTCATTGCTGTTGTTGCAGGTGATCTACTGATGAATTAAAAGAAGGATTAATATAAACTGGTAATTACTTTAAAATATTCCTTTGTGAATGTGCCTAATTGGCGCGGCCCTCCCTATAGAACGAGGCTCTTCCTGCAGTTGAGGAGAGGCTGTAATTAACAGTGAATTAGCATATAGCAGTGCTGTGGGAGCCGGCAGGGTGGCCTTGACCATCTACTCTGTAGGGGCCATGGTGACACCTGGCTAGCGGTGGCCTGCAACAACCCTTTGTTAATGGGAATGTTGTGGTTGAGTCAGAATTCAGAATCTTCGGTATTTCTTTTTTCCTTGTGTGCATTTTGGCCAAATACTTATGAAAGCACTAAGTTTGCTTGCTTGGTGTCTGTTTGCTTATTGATTCACCAGATATTGATTGATTGAACATCTGTGAGCGTGCTGGACACCCTGCTGGTGCTGGTGAGCAAAAGCAGGCAAGGTCTCTGGCCTCGGGGTCCTTGGAGTCTCGAAGCGTTGGTGACAATGGGCAGAGTCACCCCATAACCCAACAGTTAGCAATGTGGTCAGTGTCACTGGAAGCGGGGCGGTGGCTGGTGCGGGAGCGTGTGTAACAAAAATGGGATCTGGAAAGGGCTGTTGGCGAGTGGGGGTGTTATCAAGGGAGCCGCTGCTCTTGCTTCAGATCTCAGATGGCATAGGAGCGCGTGCCATCCCAGAGGAGCCGCAGCAAAGGGCCTATGGAAGGAAGAAGGCAGTTGTAGCCCAAGGGAGAGAGAAGGCGAGAAGCAGCATGGCAAGGGGTTGGGTCTTTGCTCTTTAGCCCGTGACCTGTGAAAAGTCACTGAAGGCTGTCTGGTGTAAAAACTGTTATCGGCTTCACTTCCACCTGCAGCACCCAGACTGCAGGAGTGTGGGCTGGCTCTCTACCCCCATTGCAGATTGGCTTATGTTTTGGGGCGTGCCAGGCTCAGGGACAGGCCTCGTTGTCCACATGGTGAGGGGAGATGCTATACTGGCCAACTCAATATTCACCGTGAATTCTTTTGTGCAAAATAGAACAAAATGTTGGGTACCAAGAGGGTGCCGTCTTTTCCCATTTTCTTGGCCTCTTCGGGAATCAGTTTGATTCTGTGGCTATTAAATTAATGGTTATGTGAGATGTTTTCTCTTCTCAGAGCGCAATGCCGCATGTGATGTTTTACAACAAATTTGGTTCGCTGGGGGCCAACTTGAGAATGGTCATAGTCCAAGTAAACGTCTGCCTGTGTGTGGTGCGCTCAAACAAAGGAGGCTCTTCGGGGTGAGTGGTTTTCCTGGTGGTGGTGGTTTTTAAAATTTCTACTACTAAAATACAAATGACTACAGCCTCTTCCATGAAGAGCGAGAGTATGCCTGGCTCCTCTGCGCGGAAAATGAGCAGCCTCTGCTCCTTCGTTTGACTGTTATGACAACCCACAGAGGCGGGTGTTGTCACTTCCACTGCCAACCCACTTGCACCGTCCAGGGACGTCCCCAGCTTCGGTTGGGTTGTCCAAGGTCACATGGTTGGGAGTCAGAACCAGACTTCAAAGGGCATGTGACTACGACATCCATCCTCTCTGCTGTGCCTCGCATCGCCTTTTAATGGGCCCCGCTGAGGAGCTTGCCAGTATTGTTAAAATTGGAGTGATCTAATATGACCAAAAGTTGGAAGGGTCCCATTCTTTACTCATAGTCTGAGCTATTTTTTTTCAAAGCATTATCTCTCTACTGTTTCTAGGCAGAGGATTTATTAAATGTTGCCTAAATTCATTCGTAAGCGTGGATCAGATGCACATTTGGCATGACTCTCATCTGTGAGCCACTGCAACCGATTTCTTAATGCCAAGATAAAGTATTTTAAGGAAGTGTGGGGTCAGCCTTCCTCTGCTCCCCTGACTTCACAAGATAGCTATGCGTTTTGCCTCTTGGGGAGCTGGGCTTTGTGAAACTAGGTCAAATTCTTGTTTTTCTCTTTGTGCTCATAGCCAGTCAGGAGACAGAATCCTTTCCTCAAAAAAAAAAAAAAAAATGAATCTTTTTGAATGTTCATATATTCTTGGGATGGACTTTCAGGGCAGAAAATAAAAGAAAGGGGATTGCTTTGGCAGCAGCATCAGGACAGCTGGACACCTTCTGAATAGCACAAATGCTTGTAGCAAAATTAAAAGACCAATAAAAATATTTATTACATATAGAGCATTGTCTTCTATATGTAAAGAGTTCTTAAAAAACAATAAGAAAAATATTTCCTAACTGAAGAGAATGGGCACAAAATTCATAAAAGAAGAAAGAAGCAATTAAGATGTAAATATATTTGACTTTGTTGATTAGAGAAGAACAATTAAAATGATAGGTGACTACTTTCTTTTCACCTGTCAAGTTCAGTGTTAAAAACCAAGGCCCTGTGTTGGCAAAGGTGATGGAAAATAGTTTCCCTTTTATGTTCTAGTGGGAAAAATGTAAATGGAGATAACTCTCTGGAGAAAAATTTTTCAAAATGTAATAAAAACCCTAACAATGTATTTGGCCTCTGACCTAGCAATTTAATTTTTACCGATCTTCTCTTAAGCCTACGCTAATTAAACTCATTAAATAAAACACATTTGTGGGCATAGAAAACTTCATAGGTTTCTGACTTCCTGCCCCTCCTGCGGTTTCATTCACCCAGTTGCATTCAACTTGAAAACACTTGGTGCCTAGCATAGAGTAGACCCTTAATAAATGTTTCTGTTCTGAACAGATTTAACAAAATTCCAAGGGTATAATTTTAAAAATCATTTGGTAGCTTAACTAATGCTTGGGAAACATATACTTTTTTGTTGCATGGCTAAAGTGAGGAGGGGTGTATTGTATAATATTTAAATGCCATTATTAACTTCCCTAGGGATGCTTGTAAAATGAACAAATGTGAATCTTTAATTTTTTTACGCTTCCAATGAATTGAAAAGTAAAAGTCACATCAGCTCTCTAGGGTTTGGGCTGGGCTCACATTTTATGAATTTGCAGTAAAGAAGGGAAACATTTGCTTTCATTTTTGGCATGCTGAATTGGCCTTACCAGGGGATTGTGACTTTAATTTCAAGAATTAATTATAATGTAGGGAGAAAAAGGTTCTTAAAACACAGAACAAGTATGTGTGAATAGATGAGGAACAGCAGCTAAAATAATAATAACTTTGAAAAACTAAGTTAGAATGTCCAGAGAATTAGATTTTGTTAATGTTCAAAGCACAGCAAGTTACTCTTTCTACAGACATTTTAAAAAACATTTTTGATTTTTAAGAGGAAAGTTAGAATAGTGGCTGAAATCATTAAGCCTCAAATCAGCAGCATGCTTGCTGCTAATTTTGCTGTTGTTGTAAAGAACATTTGTTTTTGGCCAAGTGCTGTGGCTTACACCTGTAACCCGGGCACTTTAGGAGGCAGAGGTGGGTGGATCACCTGAGGTCAGGGGTTTGAGACCAGCCTGGGTGGTGAAACCCTGTCTACTAAAAGTACAACAATTAGCAGGGCGTGGTGGTGGGTGCCTGTAATCCCAGCTACTCGGAAGGCTGAGGCAGGAGGATTGCTTGAACCTGGGAGGCAGAGGTTGCAGTGAGCTTAGATTGCACCACTGTACTCCAGCCTGGGCAACAGACTGAGGCTCCATCTCAAACAAACAAAAGAATATTTGTTTTTGAATTATAATCTCTGTTCCTTAATAAATGTTACTAATAGTTTGGACTGAAACATGTCTCACATACACAAGTCTTTTTTTTTCTTTTTTAAACACTCCGAATTCAGATTTATTAAGTAAGTGAATGCAGTGTATAGTTTTGGGATATGCATGCATGCATGCATGCACTTTTGAATTTAAATACATACTCAGATGGCCACTGGGAGACCTGAGTCTCCTTTGTGGTAGTGTGGGTTGGCAGGGGACAGCAAGTTAAGTGAAGTGAGTTAAGTAGCTCACATTTCATGGAGCATCAACCAAAAGTATGCAGCTTGTCTAACTGTGAGCAGCTCAGACCTGGAAGGCCTGCATCTGTATGTGATCGAGCACGTTTTGGAGGATGGGTTGTGTTTGGTCTTGGGCGTGTGCAGTTTTTGCTCCCTTTTACCATTACTGCAGTGATGATGTGTAACCCATGATATCCATGAGTTACTGTGATTTTTCTTTTAGACTCAGAGCTCCAAATACATGGGATGCTGGTAATTTCTGTGTTATCATTACTAAACCACAAGAGCTGGAAAATTCCAGGAGGTTTTTGTAGGTAATTTTGGGAGCAGTTGGTTTTCCTTGGCCTTCATACCTCCTCTGCAGAGTGAACGTGACTAGGTTCTGTTGTCACGGGACACCTGGTCTGCTCTCGCACTCTGAAGCCCCTGTCTGTCCAGTTTAGTCGGCCTCTTGCAGGTCTTGTCTTTTCTTAGTTTTTTCCTAACCTTTACTTTCTGGTAGACCCATTCCACGTTAGTACAAAGTTTTTCAGTCTGAATTCAGAAAGCTTAAGTTAAGGATCTATAGATGAAAGAGGGGTTTAGTTATTTTATCTTTTTATTAAGATCCATTATTAAGCTTATATTTAAATAATGTACCCAAAAGCTTAAAATTAGAAGACTTTAAATTTTAATCGTGGCTGTTCATGATTATTATTACTGAGCTGTTGTTATGTGGTGTGTATAATCTTATTTAACCCTCAAAACAAAAGCAGAAACCAAAATCTAGGTGGGTAGATGTGGTAGAAATAATAATGGTCCCCAGAGATGTCCCAAGCCTAATCCCTGAAATCTGTGAATGTGTGACCTTATGTTGGCAAAAGGGATTAATTTAAGGGCCTTGGGGTGGGAGGTTATTCTGGTTTATCTGGGTGGGGCCATCATAATCACAGGGGTCTCTGTAAGGAGGAGGCAGTAAGAATTATCTTTTGGGTCAGAGTCACAGAAGGAGAAGTGAAAGCAGAGGTCGCATTGATGGAGCCATGAGCCAAGGAGTGGCGGGGGTCCTCTAGGAGCTGGAAAAGGCAAGAAAAGGGATTCTTCCCCAGAATCTCCAGGATCACAGCCCTAAGTCGCCTTGATTTTAGACTCTGAATGTAAGAAATTTGTGTTGTGTCAAGCAAGTCACCAAGTTTCTGGTTTGTTAGAGTGGTGATGGGGAACCCAGGCAGTAGGGACAGGGCTATCCCCCCTTTACCATGAAGGAAACCAACACTCAGAGAAGTTGAATAATCTGCCCTAGTTCACATCATTAAGTAGGGGAGCTGGGATTCAAAGCTGGGGCTCTTGGACCCCTGGATCTAGAGGGCAGTCTCCGGCCTGGAGGAAAGAAAGGGCTCCACGCGGATGCAGCCCTCTTCCCCATGTCTACCCCTTTAATTTCATGGGTATCCTGGGTTGGCTGCACTGAAAGGGGACAAGACTCCCACGAGGGGGACAAGATGCCCTAGAGGCGGCCAGCTGCTGGAGATCAGCAATGCCAGCTGCTGGAGATCAGCAATGCCAGCTTCAGTGACTGAGTCGCTGCATACTGTCCCAGTGGCTCCGGTGTCCCCCTCTGAGAGCACAAGCATGTGGGCGGTTCTGTGTTGCAGCAAGGGCCCCTGTTCTGCTTTCTTTGCAAGGTTTGTTCAGAGTGCGAGACCAGAGTCTAAGCTGGGCTTGGTTTTCCTGAGCCTTGGCAGCTGCTGGCCCCCCGATCCTGGGCCAGTTCTTGGTGGCATGCGTGTCCCAAGGAGACCCATGTCTTTGTCTCCGTAGCTGCCTGTGCCCCCAGGTGTGGTGCTGCCTTCCTGGGCCTCTGCAGCACCTGCCCTTAGCACCCAGGGACCTTCTTTGTCACAGCCAAAGCCCTCCCATGCTGAAGACTTGCCGTTCTTCTCCTGCAGGGCACAGATGCTAGCAATAGAATCACCTTCCAGAAATCAGCAAATGTGGGTCTGTGCCTTCAGAGTATATCCAGGACGCAGTGGCTTCCTGCCACCTCAGCTGTTAGCACCTTGGCCCCAGGCAGCAGCATTGCTTGGATTACTGCTGTCATCTTCAAGCCGATGCTGCTGCTCTCCTGGACAGTCTGCTTGCCCAGCAGCCAGGGGCATCCTTCAGAACCCAGGTCAGGGCATGATGCTCTCTGCCAAAACCTCCTCCTGGTCCTGGCCTTCTGCCACTCTCCCCTTGCTCATGGCCCTGCTGATCCTTCAGCCAAATGCATGCTCCTGCCCCTTACGTGTCTGCACTGCTTCCTTTTTCTGGAAAACCTTCCCTTGTGCCCATGCAGCTAGGCCCTCGCTTCCCTCAGCCTCCCCTCCAGTGTCATCGTGGTGCCTCCGTGGCACCTGGCCCTGCTCCCAGCCACAGCCCTTCTCCACCTGCTTCCTATTTCCCCAGAAAACCCAGCTCCCTGATGTGTCTGTTGTCTCTCTCCCCATGGGGTGGAATGTAAGGGTTGTCTTTGCCGTGTTCCCAGTACCTAGACAGGACCAGCCCACGGTAGGCCCTTTATGGATGTTCATTAGGCATGCGGGTGAACGAATGAATGAGTGACTTTGAATTTGCTTTGGTTTCCTTTTAGTTGTGGCAAGTCATTCCTGAACTGCAACCCTGAAGCTTTTATTGGTGACAAGTTCTTGACTTCCCACCACCTCTGATGGAGCAGGCTGGGGTCCCTTGTGACCTCAGGAGCCAGGGAGCTGCATCTGCATCTTGGCTCTGTTGCTGAAGTGGCCTTGGAGACCTATTTAACTTCTTTTTTTTGAAATCCGGTTTAGCTCTTGTCCCCTAGGCTGGAGTGCAACGGCGTGATCTCAGCTCACTGCAACCTCTGCCTCCTAGGTTCAAGGGATTCTCCCGCCTCCACCTCCTTCGGAGCTGGGACTACAGGCACCCGCCACCACACTTGGCTAATTTTTGTATTCTTAGTAGAGACGGGGTTTTACCATGTTGGCCAGGTTGGTCTTGAACTCCTGATCCACCCGCCTCAGGCTCCCAAAATGTTGGGATTGCAGGCATGAGCCACCATGCCTGGCCAATCTGTTTAATTTCATTGCATCTTGGTTTCTTCACATGTTTCTATAAAATGGGTACGTTAACAGTCCCTACCTCCCAGAGTGGTTGGGAGGGTTCTGTGAAGTCAACTTTTGAACAGCACCAGGTATTTAGACAAGGCCCAATGAGCCAGAGCCTCTGCTGCTGTCACTGGTGTCATCATCATTCTTACCTCCTATACTATGAGGCTGTTATGAGAATGTTTGTGTCAAGGGCCCTGTTGTGTCTCTGATCTGGCTTCCCTGGCCACTGGCTGGGCTGACCTCAGTGGCTCCCGACCATCATGCATTTGGGAGCTTCTCTGACTCCGGATGTCAGTGACCCTTCTTGTCTCCCCAGCACAAGCATGGTCATTCACTGTGCCCATTGTTTATGCGTTGGAAGTTGGCATACCTGCTCTCTGACCTGAGTTCATGTCCTAAGGATCTGAAGATAGAAGAGGCACAGCCGTCACTTGGGAGGTGTTCCCAGTCTAATAGGAGAGGGCACATGGCAGTCACCCCCCAGCAGCTGCTGCTGCTGCTGTCTCTGCTCTCTGCATTTGGGTAGGAGTGCAGGAGGGGTGCCGTCTGAAGGGAGTGCTGCCCAGACCCCCACTCACTCAGAACAGCGGCCACTGTGTGGATGTGTTTTGAATACATTGCCTGCAGACATCCAAAATAAACTTTTTCGCTGTGCAAAATTAGATTTAGCTAAAGTACCTTAGGTTAAAAGCTGATGTTCTTCATGCTCTTCCCAATTTTGAGAAGGGAACATGTCGTCTTTGCTTCTTAGGAATGGTCTTTGTCACAGCGGCCCTCCTGCTGGCTTTATAGAGTGTTCACACTGGGATGAGTCTCTGGACAGCCAGTGGTCTGTAGCATCCTCATCCTTCAGTGGCCCCTTAGCTTCTTGACGGCCTCACCCACCCCTCATGCATGTCTGCCCATGTCACTGGGGTGATGAATGGGTCTAGACCTGGTGCCTGGACTCATTCCGCAGAGACAGGTGTGTGGGATCTGAAGACAGCAGCTGGGGAGCATGGTGTGGGCTTTTGCTGTGCTTCCTTTAACTGAACCCCAGTGGCCCAGTTGCTCCCCTTGGTGGACTCACTGAGTCAACTTTGACAACTTCGGCCAACGTCAGTTTTCAGAAGTTGACCTGTGAAATTGGGAGCCCTGGCTGGATCGGAAGCACATGGTTCTGTGGACACTCACAGAGGTGCTGTGGATCACGTGGACCATAGTAGCTAATGTTCGAAGCACTCACACGTGCCAGACTCTTCTTAGCCCTAAGCCATTTACCCAGGCCCTGTTACACAGTGAGATTTCAGGGGATGCACTCATCACTTGCTGCACACACACACTGGACAGTCATTGTAGAAAGTAAATTGTGACGTTAATAGTCTCTTCTCAGAATCAGCACTGCTTCAAGGCATAAGGTCTTATTGGCATGGGAGCCGTGTCCTCAGCTCTTCTCACCTGCAGGGAAACAAAGTCAACAGCGGCGACCGTCTATGAATCTAAGTTTGTTCTGGAGTTGAGAAAAGTGGAAGAGGTTAAAGGCTAACTTGGACATTCTTTTGGGGGGAACAGATGTCTCTCTCACAGCTCATTTTCCTGTGGATTGCCTGATGTTGTCCAGGCTGCTGCAGCGATGATATTTTTAAATCAATGGGCCTTTCCGTTCATTTCGAACTTTCAATACAGCTGCGGAAACAATGCATCTGAACGGATGGACTGTTTTGGAGATTTCTGCGTGTTCTGCAGGCTGACCTCTGCTTGTTGATTGTATTATGGCATGTTGGGCATATCAAATAAATCCGTGGGTGTTAACCTACAAATCAAGATTTGCTTTGCCTCGTGGTGTAAATATCAGCAAAACATGTTTTGGGGATGGAAAGTTAGTTAATTTGGAGATGGTGGGTTATTAGACTTCACTTGTTCTGCACGTGTTGGCTTTGAGATTTGGTGCTTCAAGCTTTCGGGATGACACGAGCCATCAGGTTGAGTGTTTGTTTCAGCCCCTCTTGCTCGGTACTTCTCTGTTCCTGTTCCTGTGTTGCTGGGTCCTCACAGCGTGGTGCTCCCGGGTCCTCACAGCGTGGTGCTCCCGGGTCCTCACAGCGTGGTGCTCCCAAGCCAGTGGCTGGAGCTGGGGCCTCTGAGCAGGCTGGAGATGAATGGTAAGTTAGGGCGCTGTGTTGCAGGTCTGTGAAGCAGTTTTGATGTTCTTTACTTTTGGCTCTTCACTCCTCCCCTCATTTTGGATGTTTTCTTAGAATGAATGATACATCTCTGCTTTTGCCACCCTAGGCCATTAATTTACATGTCAGATTTTTTTGAGTATGATAGTGTTTTTCAGTATTTATAGAATGCTTAGTATTTTTAATACAACAAAAGGTCAGAATTAATAAGGTGTAGTGCCCAAGAGGAATATTTTATTTCCATTTCAAGGTGATTCCAATTGGAGCTGTCTCCTGGATAAGTTGGATCCATTTGTGTTTGTGAGTGTGCTTGTAAGCAGTCTTGGGGATCTATCGCTGCTAACTACGAACAGAAGAACAGCAAAATAAGGCCAGCTTGCTTCCAGGCTGAATCCAGGGAAGCCAGTGGCCGAATATCAGCTCTGCAGCCACCCTTGCAAGTGAGACTTTGGGACAGGAAACTCCTTACCATTAAATGTACCTTTTTTCTTAATTGATGAATTACAGAATGGTTCAAATACTAAAAACTGGAGGGAAGACCATGATGGGTATCATTTCTCCCTGATGGGACGTTTTACTGTATTTGCTCTCTCCATGTGTTGTGTGTGTTGATGTTTATGGAAGAAAACCTTACAGGTACAGTGGAAGTCTCCTTGCCGCCGCCCCTGTTCTTTTGGAGCTGGTCTGTCTTTCCCATCCAGGTCTCTTTCACCTGTGCTGTCCATGTGCTTCGACAGTCGCTGATACTCTGTGTGCATGAGGGGAAGCAGCTACGGTGGTCGCAGGCTGAAGATGTCCTTGTGCAGCTTGAATGGAAAAAAAAATTTGTTCTGCTATATGTTGCTCTGGTTCTTTCATTTTACCTGCTCTAGAATATTCCATTTAGAACTTAAAATATTTCTTTATTTAAATACTGCTTTTTCTGCTCTGTGTGCCCTGAAGTGTATGTGCGCTGTGAAGTGTGTTGGCGTTGTAATGTTTGTGCCGGTGTGTTGTGAGGAGGGTGGAGGAGATTCTCATTTTGCCAGAAGACTCAGCGACAGTCCCTCGGGTCATAGAAGGTGATAGAGTTTGGATGTTTGTCCCCTTCAAATCTCTTGTTGAAATGTGATTCCCAGTGTTGGAGGTGGATCCTGTTGGAAGTGATTGGATCGTGGGGGCAGATCCCTCGTGAATGGCTTAGCAGCCTCTCCTTGGTGATGTGTGAGTTCTTGCTCAGTTAGTTCATGCAAGATTCAGTTCAAAAGAGTGTGACCCTTCCCCCCTCCCTGACCCCTCGACTTCTGCTCTTGCGGTGTGATGTTCTGCTCCTCTTCCACCTGCCATGATTGGAAGCTTCCTGAGGCCTCATCAAAACCAGATGCTGATGCCGTGCTTTCTGTACACTCTGCAGAACCATGAGCCAATTAAACTTCTTTTACTAATTATCCAGCCTCAGGCATTCCTTTAGAGTAATACAGGAACAGACTAACATGGCAGGTGTGATCATTGGGCGTGGAGAGCTCTCAGTATTATCCCTGGTGCCTGCTCTAGACTCTTGGTGTTGCTTTTCTTTCCTCCGTGACCTTGAACTCTCTGACTCCAGCAGTCCCCTCTGCACATGCCTGAACTGCTTACAGGTCACTCAGGCCTCCAACTCTGGGGTGATGCCTTTAGCAGCAGTGAGTGTAAGCTGACCTGGAGGAGGTGTGGAGACCTGCACACTGTGGACAGTTTGAAAGTTGGCTGAGGCAGCTGGAAGAAATTCACGGGAGTCCTGCAACGCTGAGGTGAGGGGAGCTTCTGTGAATCTGGGAGAAAGGTGCCTTTCCTTTGGAGGGATGGTGGGTTTCAATGATTTGAAAGAGAAAACCGTGCTTTGTATGTGTCTTGTTACTATTTGCAAGTACAAGTCATCAGATTTTAGTTCTTTACAAACTTAAGCTTAAACGGTGGGGTGAAAAGGGAGCAACATAAATGAGGGCAGGTGTGTGTTTTGGAGATCTTTATGCAACTTTTCTAAATACGGAGTTGGCTGTGACATATTCAGCTGGAGGTAAGATATATAGTCATCTGAAATACATCATGGTTTGTTTTTAGCTTCAGCCAGGACTTTTCATTGTAATCATGGCTTAATGACATTTCTAACAGAAGATTAAAATAATTTAGGAGGCTGTCTTACACTATTGGGAGGTGTAGATATTGCTGCTCCATCTGGACAGCATTGTGACAACATATGACTGAGCATTAGAAATGTTCTCACATTCAATCTAGAAATTCCACACAGAGAAAGATGTGATAGGGAAGTAGAAGATCAGCAGAGGTAATTGTAAAAATCATGCACAGGCATTTGCTACTGCATCCTATGAGTGAAAAATTGAGACGTGTGGTATCTGTGTCTGCCGCCATACTGTGCAGAAATCACTGAATATAGGCCAGTGCAGTGGTGGCTCACGCCTGTAATCCCAGCATTTTGGGAGGCTGAGGCAGGCGGATCACTTAAGGTCAGGAGTTCGAGACCAGCCTGGCCAACATGATGAAACCCTGTCTCTACTAAAAATACAAAAAAGTTAGCTAGACGTGGTGGTGCATACCTGTAGTCCCAGCTACTTGGGAGGCTGAGGCAGGAGAATCACTTGAACCTGAGAGGTGGAGGTTGCAGTGAGCCGAGATCATGCCACTGCACTCCAGCCTGGGTGATGGAGTGAGACTGTCTAAAATAAAAAAAGAACTGAATATGGCTGGCACTCTATTCCTCATAAGCTTGCTTGGTGCATTAATGGGAGACCTATGTAAGGCCTGTGTGCAGTGCATGGCACATGGCAAGGGTGTGATAGTTAGTGGCGGTGTTTTTTAGAAGTATATACATCTATAGCAGTCTGGAAAGGCATACCCCGGAATGATTGTGGCAGTGACAATGGATGTTATAAGTGATTTTTTTCCCTTTGCATTTTTTCTTAAATATGTATTTCTCTTTTCCTCAATGAACATTGATGATGTGAATAGTTATTTAAGAAGAAGTAACCTGAGTAATACTGAAAATATATTTCCTCAGGGGCAGAAGTATAGTTGAAGTAAAATGTTGTAATCCCCTTTCCAGAATGGGCCCAGATGGTGAATATTTTAGGCTTTGTGGCTGATACCGTCTCTGGCAATTCTCAACTGTGTTGTAGGGAGAGGTACAGACACAAATTGGCATGGATGCATTTCAGTACAACTTTATTTACAAAAACACATGCTGGGCTGCTGGGCTGCTGGCCCACGGGCCATGGCCTGATCTGTGTTCTAATATGCCTCGTTATGGACTTTGATTTTTGAAATCCACTGGTACTGGGTCATACTAGTGCACAGGTATGTTGGGTTTATTTTCACTGTTCACATAACATAAGTTTGAAACCAAACTGTCTTTAAGTTGAATAGTGAGAAATAGTGTGGATATTGTTTTGCTATTTAATGTGACACCGTAGAATCCTTTTAAGAAAACAATTCAGTCTGTCTGGTAAAGGGGAGTGGCATTGTCTCCTGCTTTTCCTTTGCTGGCCCCGGGCTGTTTTGCTTGATCTTGGCTTACTGCAACCTCCGCCTCCTGGGTTCAAGTGATTCTCTCCTGCCTCAGCCACTCCAGTAGCTGAGATCACAGGTGTGCGCCACCACGCCCGGCTAATTTTTTGTATTTTTAGTAGAGACAGGGTTTCACTGTGTTGGCCAGGCTAGTCTCGAACTCCTGACCTCAGGTACTGCGCCCACCTTGGCCTCCCAAAGTGCTGGGATGCAGGCATGAGCACTGCGCCCGGCTGTTTTGAGATTTTCTTGTTGGGCATGCGGCATGCTGATCCCCCAGCCTCAGCATCTGATCATCTTGGTACCAGCTCCAGTGCTCTTGGGGCTGATTTTGTGGTGTGAGGTGAAGCAGCAGCATCTGTTGATTTTGGGGTTTGTGTCCCCCAGATTTCCCAGGATAGTAACAGCAAAATGCCTTGTCCCCAGCTCAGCCCTTAGTCTCCCATTGCCATCCTCCTGTTTGAGATTATTCACAATCGGGGCTCACGTTTATTGCTGAGAAAGGGAAATGGTTTTTCTTGGTAAATTTTCTCAGTGGTTTGAATGTTATTTTTGAGTTCTGTCCAAACAGAGATGGGACAAGGTCAGAAGTAGAAAAATATGTCCTGGAATCTTCTCGATTGGAGGGAGGAAAAGGTTCCCTTAGGAGCACGAACCTAGGAAAGGAAGCTGTATGTTTGGTGGAAAAGAAGGGGGGCGTAGGCTGAGCGGGTACAGCGCTTTGGACTGACATAGAGAGAGGGTCCGAGCCCACCATGCACCTACTGGGCAGGTTTTCCCCCCGAAGCCAGGTGGGCCTGGATTTGGTGGGACGAGAAGGGGGAGTGCTAGACCCCACCGTGAGACCATCCATTGACTGCCCTGAGATAGTTCAATGGTGAGCGGATGGGGAGAGGGCAGGGCCAGCCCCCAGCACACGCCTGGCACCGTCCTGGGCACCCATGCATTGCCACCTACAGTCCTTTCAGAGACTCGGTAACTCAGTGAGAGCCCATCACTTGCCTGTGGTGGAGCAGCTGTTGGGGCAGAGGACCCTGAGCCTGACCACCGCCGTGTGCTTGTGCCTGTCCCGGTGAAGGAGCCCTGGATGTATCCAGGGGCACCAAGCAGGAAGCCGGGGTCCCGGGCAGGGCCGGAAAGAGGGTGTTCTTTGCATGGATTCCTCGGAATGTGCTTGGCAGAAGGGAAGTCTGGAAGTGAGCTCCAGGCAGGAGAACAAGCAGGTGAAAGTGCCCCGGTTCTGGAAGAGCCCAGGGTGTCTTTGGGAGAAGATGGAGACAAGATTGGGTAGGGCCTTGAATGCTCTGGAAAGAAGAGGGAGCCATTGCCCATCTCTTTTTTTTCATAGGCTCTTGGGGTACAGGTGCTGTTTGGTTGCATGAATAAGTCGTTTAGTGGTGATTTGTGAGATTTTGGTGCACCCGTTACCCAAGCAGTATACACTGCACCCTATTTGTGGTCTTTCTATCCCTCATCCCCTCCCACCCTTCCCCTCAAGTCACCAAAGTCCATTGCATCTTTTTTTTTTTTTTTTTTTTTTTTTGAGATGGGGTCTCGCTCTGTCACTCAGGCTGGAATGTAGTGGCGAGATCTCAGCTCACTGCAACCTCTGCCTCCTGGGTTCAAGCAGTTTTCCTGCTTCAGCCTACTGAGTAGCTGGGACTACAGGCGTGTGCCACTATGCCTGGCTAATTTTTGTATTTTTAATAGGGACAGGGTTTCACCACATTGGCCAGGCTGGTCTGTGATCCACTCGCCTGGGCCTCCCAAATTTCTGGGATTACAGGCATGAGCCACTGTGCCCAGCCTGTTACATCATTCTTGTGCCTTTGTGTCTTCATAGCTTAGCTCCCACCTATCAGTGAGAACATAACAGTGTTTGGTTTTCCATTCTTAGTTACTTCGCTTAGAATAATAATCTCCAGGCTGGGCTCAGTGGCTCACACGTGTAATCCCAGCACTTTGGGAGGCCGAGGCAGGTGGATCACCTGAGGTCGGGAGTTTGATACCAGCCTGACCAACATGGAGAAACCTCATCTCTACTAAAAATACAAAATTAGCTGGGTGTGGTGGCACATGCCTGTATTCCAGCTATTTGGGAGGCTGAAGCAGGAGAATTGTTGAACCCAGGAAGCTGAGGTTGCGGTGAGCCGAGACTACACCATTGCACTCCAGCCTGAGCAACAAGAGTGAAACCACATCTAAAAAAAAAGTCTCCAACCTCATCTAGGTCGCTGCAAGTGCCGTTGATTCATTCCTTCTTATGTCTGAGTAGTATTCCATCATGTTATCTATCAGTTTCTTTATCACATATATCTGTCACAGTTTCTCTATCCACTTGTTGATTGATGCCACTGCCCATCTCTTGAGATGCAACAGGGTCAGACTTGTTGGGATGCAAGGAGGAAAGTGGGTGGTGGGATGCTCTGGTCCTAGCCAGACACTGTTTGACAAGAAAAGGAGAACAGGACAGAGACACGAAAATCAGCAGGTGAGTATCGAGTGAAGTACAGCATGCGGACTTCAGGAGGATTTTTAAGAGTAAGAAGTCATTGAGGGGCCAGGTGCAGTGGCTCATGCCTGTAATCCCAGCACTTTGGGAGGCCAAGGCAGGAGGATTTCTTGAGGCCAAGAGTTTAAGACCAGCCCTGGCAACATAGAAAGACCTTGTCTCTACAATAAATGTAAAATAAAATGTATTAGCTGGGTTGGGTGGCGTGCACTTGTAGTCCCAGCCCATCTAGAGGGAGGATCACTTGAGCCGGGAGGTCAAGGCCACAGTGAGCCATAATCACATCACTGCACTCTAACCTGGGTGACTGAGCAAGACCTTGTCTCAAAAAAAAAAAAAAGAAAGAAATCACCATTGATAATGTGACATGAATAGACTTCGTGAAAGACATGAGATTAGCATTACTCCAGAGATTTTTATGATGCTTTATTAATTAAAGTATCATCTTCAAAGCAGATATTAACTACTTGATCACTGTATACAAAATGCCCGATTACATTTAATCTTTTTTTCCAGCAAGATGGAAATGCATGAACGTGAAACTTTAAAAATATAGGACTGTAAAAAGATTCTGTGCCAAATTAAACATATACTGAAAAAATTATTTTTATGAAAACCCAGGGAGTTATCACACATTATTGTTAATATTTTAGCAGAATTCCTCCTAAACATCTTTCTATACATTTTTTTTTTTTTTTTTGAGGCTAAGTCTTGCTCTGTTGTCCAGGTTGGAGTGCAGTATTGCAATCTCAGCTCACTGCAACCTCCGCTTCCCGGGTTCATGCAGTTCTCCTGCCTCAGCCTCCTGAATAGCTGGGATTGCAGGCGTCCACCACCACACCCTGCTAATTTTTGTATTTTTAGTAGAGCCGAGGTTGCACCATGTGGTCAGGCTGGTCTTGAACTCTGACCTCGGGTGATCCACCTGCCTCAGGCTCCCAAAATGCTGGGATTACAGGCATGAGCCACCACACCTGGCTTCTGTACATTGTTTTTTTTAAAGATGTTTGAGATAGGGTTTGTAGCCTTGCTGCATTAGCATTTTTCCATGTCATGTTGTCAGATTGTACATCCATGTCGTCGGTAAACCGTATTTGAGAAAGAATTTGGGGATTGGTTTGTGGGAGCAGCGGCTGACGTGTGCCTGAGTTCTCAAGTGAATTGGTCCGGCTCCTCCTCTACCCTGGCGCGCCCCTTGGCTTGCCACCGGCTTAGGAGCAGGTACACTCGTCCTTCATCGGAACAGGGCCACCCTCCCTTGCTGCCGTCATGGCAACGCTCAGCACCGCCACCTCCGTTTGTCATTTCTCCTCCTAATGATTTGAACTGAGGTCTGTGCACTGGCCCAGCCCCTTGAGGGTCTGCATAATGTATGAACACGAGTGACAGCCAGCCGCAGCCCGATCAAAACAAAGAGCCGCAGCACGAGAAGGGCAGATTGTGGAAGCATATTGTGAACACATTCTCTGGTAACTGTGAATCGTGTCGTAAAACGCGTCTTTGGCCTGTCAAAAATATTTTGACAGGGCCCACAGTCTTGCTCCTTCATATGCAAATGCAGCAGTAGTGCCTGGATACCAGGGTTACACACTCAGGGAAAATCCACAGGATCGGGGGCTGACGTTAGCAGGGTTCATTACTTCTGCAAATAAACATGTTGCAAAGACTCCTTCCAGTGGGTAAATGGCAGACTCAGTGACTGCAATGCTGTCAGATCCCGGGGTATAGCAGAAGGGTGGTGTCCCCTAAAGGCTTAGAGAGATTGAGTTAGGAGAGTTTGACTGAAAAGTCAAGCATGACGCAAGGAAGGACAATGGATTGGTCACCACGAGCGGCCGGGCTGTGTGAGATAGCCAAGGAGAAGACAGGTGCAGGTGGGGCCACGGAGGGCAGCCTCTGGGTGGGCCATCACTGCAGGTGGAGAGGGTCCCTGGATCCAAGGACCGGACTGTGTGGTCCTAGTTATGCCTGCCAGGTGGGTGACCTGCTGGCCAAAGGTCAGTCTGCCGAGGCCCCTCCTTGCGAAGATGGACACTCGGAGCACCCTTTCTAGAGGACCTGTTTTTCTCTTGATGCCTTCTGCTTTTTGCTTCTTCCCTGGGCTTGCTTTCCATGTGATCTCGGGCAAGTCAGTTAACTTCTCTGTGCTCAGGTGACCTAGGATGGCACGGGGGAGAGCAGTGCCAGCTTCATGTGGTCGGAGTGAAAATTCAGTGAGGTGATGCACAGAGCCGTAGAGCTGACTGTGGCAGGTGGCGGTGTTAATGAAGTCCCGGCTGTTGTGATAGTCTCCTTGGCTGGGTGGCCCTTCCTGCTGTCAGAGGTGGCCACTCCCGTGAGATGAACTGGCCATTTCTGGAGGACCTCTCTTATGTACTAGCTGACCACCATCTGAGACTGGGACAATGAGGGTCGTGTTGGCATTGGAAGAGGTCTGGGTTTATGGGGTCACCAGCCTCCAAGGACAGCTCACCTGGAGGTTTTGTTAAGGGGTGAGAGAAATACTCTTCTGTCTTGTATAAGCCACTGTCATTTGGGGTTTCCAGACATATGTGGCTGAGTGATTCTAATTAACAACAAAGGTGAGAATATGTTATCTGCAAGATCCTGAGCTTAGCCATCCTGGGAGTTCAGTGACTGAAGGGGAATTAATGAACTGGCTTTCTGACTTCATCTCCTGCCACCAGAGCAGTGTTCCCATGAACTGCCCAGCCAGCTGTCCCCAGGAACTGAAGATGTCAGTTTCTGAGCTTCAGAGCCTCTGGCTATCCTCGGGGTGCCTCAGAGTTGCGGGGGCAGCCTCTGGGGGACTGGGATCTCTCAGCCTCCCCTCTGCCTGTATATTCCTCCACGGAGCCGCAGTATCAGCAGCTGCCTAGTGAGCTTGGCACGCCTGATGGGCTTTGGTGAGCCGGCAAGCCTGAGACACACCTGGGGTCATCCGTGACCATCTGCTGATGGCCAAGATTGATAGGGTTTATTTTTATTTTCTTTGCTGAAATCGGGCTGGGGTCTTGGCAGCAATTGGGAAACTTTGATTGCTTCAGTTGCTTCAGTTTTTCTAGCTCCACCTGGCCTCCCTCTGGGGACCACGGCCCTGTCGCCTCTCCTGCTGTTTAGGTGGCCGTGTTTCCCATGCTAAACAGTGCTTGCTGATTTAATCAAGAGACTTGATAGCCGTCCATTGCGTGTTCATCGGCCCGGTTTTCCTCTCGTGGTGCCTGGTGGTGTGCTGGTGTGTGGTTTATAAAACATGCTCTACCGCTTTGATTTCCCTGCTTAGATTTACATAATTGTTTTAGAAGAAGGTTCAGGTGCTTTGCTAGCAGAAAAAGGGAGATGACATCTTGCAACGTGGGGTTGGCCCTAGCCTTGCAGAAAAGGGTCTCGGCTTCCTTCCAAACCAGAAGCCCATGGTGCAGCCTCTGAACCCGCGACTCTGGGAGAGCCTGGTGGGCTTTTGAGTTCTACTTTTGCTTAAACCTGTATCGGCAGAAAGGGGATGATCCCTTTCTTCTCCATCATAAGGGTCATGGCCCACATCCCTGTAACAAAAGATAGGTTAGCAAGAGAAGAGCGTTATACATGTATTTGATCCTGGATTTACGTCACGCAGGAGCCCACAGAATGGAGACCCAAAGATGCAGGGGCAGCCGTCTGTGTGCCCTGGTTCCGTGACTTGGGGACAGCCAATCAGAAATGGAACTGGACAAAAAGGGCATGACCGGGCCGGGCGTGGTGGCTCACGCCTGTAGTCCTAGCCCTTTGGGAGGCCAAGGCGGGTGGATCACCTGAGTCAGGAGTTTGAGACCAGTCTGGCCAACATGGTGAAACCCCATCTCTACTAAAAATACAAAAATTAGCCAGGTGTGGTGGAGGACTCCTGTCATCTCAGCTACTCGGGAGGCTGAAACAGGAGACTTCCTTGAACCTGGGAAGCCAGGGTTGCAGTGAACCAAGATCACACCATTGCACTCCAGCTTGGGCAATAAGAGCAAGACTCCATCTTACAAAAAAAAAAAAAAAAAAAAAAAAAAAAAAAAAAAAAAGGACATGAATGAATTGTCATAGACGGAGTGGGGAGACTCAGCAAGGCCTGTCCAGATTCTTCTCAGCCTCAGTGTAACATTCCTTCCTCCCGGGTATGGGGTGGGACCCTCTGGAATGAGGGTCTTAAATACCTTATGACAGCTTTACCTAAAAGGGTGGGGGAAGGTAAGAGGCATATTTTTAGGCTTATGGCTGGCTTTGGGGAAAAGGGGTTTTGGTTTCTATGACCTGTCTTGGGGAAGAAGAATTCTAGTTTCTGTGGCTCAGGGGAGAATGAGGGGCAAGAGGAGACAGGAGAGCAGGAGAAGCTCAGAGAGAAACTTTGTTGCTTCTGAGTGAGGCCTGTACCTTGGGATGTCATTTCTCTGAGCCCCAGCAAGCCCCTCCCAGCAAAGCTGAAGCCTGGTGGAGCCCTGATTTTCCCAGCGTCTTTGGTGGGTGGGCCCACGGGCATGGGTAAAGTGGTAGCTGAGGCTTCATGAGAAGTTGTGGGGCTGTTCACTTGATTTTCCCACAGTTAATCATGTCTGTCTCCTGAATTTCTGCTTCGTGTCCCGCATGTGTTGCATGTATCTCAGAATGCATGTTTGAGTTTGCATTGGTGCATTGCTAGAGGAAAGCACCCAGTTCATGGTGTATCTCTGTATATCTGTATATTTTGTCTACACATCCTTTGGAGTCTTAAACACAGCATCAGCACTGTCGTTGTAATAATCGTGTGCCCTGCGTATGGTACTGTTTAAACAACAAAGAGCTGAGACTTCGGAAGGTTCCCAAGGGCGTGCCTGAGATGGGACTCTGTCCTGCCAGAAGCAGCTGTGGGAGCTGGAGCTTGAAACTGTCCGTCAAAGCCAGGCATGGTGGCTCACGCCTGTAATCCTAGCACTTAGGGAGGCCGAGGCGGGCAGATCACGAGGTCAGGAGGTCGAGACCAGTCTGGCCAAATAGTGAAACCCTGTCTCTACTAAAAATACAAAAAATTAGCCTGGCGTGTAATCCCAGCTACTTGGGAGGCTGAGGCAGGAGAATCGTGTAAACTTGGGAGGTGGAGGTTGCAGTGAGCCAAGATCGTGCAATTGTACTCCCACCCAGGTGACAGTGTGAGACTCCATCTCAAAATACAAAAAAAAAGACTGTCCATCAAAAAAACAAGTTTTTGTGTCATGGAGTCTCTCAGGCTGTGAAGCAAACCCATCTTTAATCACTTCAGCCACTTGTATTACAGACTAATTGTGACCAAGACACTGTGAATCACCAGAGAAAGCCAAGCCTTTTGGGGAGTTTGGTGACAGCGCAAGTTTTTCCTCTGCATTCCCTTTTAGAGAGCGTTGATTTGCATATTTTTGTGGCTTTTCCCTTACCAGATTTCTCTGTGTTCTTGCTTTAGTTGGAAACTGAGAACACTAATTTTTTTTTTGATCAAAATAAAACCATCTTTTCAAAATGTCAAAATGTTTAATTTTCAGAGAGAACTGAGTTTACGTACCACGAAGGAGGCTTTGTTCTGCTCTGTAGCACATTTTGGCTGGTTATCTGGTTATCAGTGTTAGGATGTATTTGTTGAATGAATGAGTGGAGGAGCAGACAGTCCCAGTGCCTCAACCTGCCCCCCACCGTAGACAGTGGCCAACCGTGTGTTCTCAGATCTGCGTGGAATTTTCTGTGGCACCTTCTCAATTCTGGGACCAGTTTTGCCTCTGAAGCGTGAATGTTTCTTCTCCAATTGGGAATCTCCTGCCCCAGGACCTGGTGGTCTAGAGGCACTGTGGTATAAGTAGAAAGAGTAGAGACAGGTGTCATGAGTGTGGATGGTGGCCTTCCCCTGACCCTGTGTGTGGCAGCAGTAGGCCAGTCAGACCATTCTAGGCCTTCGAGTCCTCATCTGTAAATGGGAATGAGGATACCAACCCTAGGTAACTTAGCAAAGAAGTGAAACACGCCCGTGAGTGAGCTGTGCACAGTCTCCTTATAAATGCAGGACATTTCTTCCTTTTCTCTTTTTCACTCCCCATAGGATCGACTTTCTTTTTTATTTTATTTTATTTTTATTTTTTGAGAAGGAGTCTCACCCTGTTGCCCAGGCTGGAGTGCAATGGCACAATCTTGACTCACTACGACCTCTGCCTCCCAGGTTCAGGCAATTCTCTGCCTCAGCCTCCCAAGTAGCTGAGATTACAGGCGCCCACTACCACGCCGGCAATTTTTTTTGTATTTTTAGTAGAGACAGGGTTTCACCGCCTTGGTTGGGTTGGTCTTGAAATACTGACCTCGTGATCCACCCACCTTGGCCTCCCAAAGTGTTGGGATTGCAAGCGGGAACCACCACGCCCGGCCAGAATTGACTTTCATCTTGCTGGGTAATAGGCCTTCCTAGGAAAACACGTTACTCTGAAAATTTGTCATTTAGGTTTGGTGAATTTGTTCTTTTATTCATCCAAAAAGTTCCATTGTCTGAGACGATTTAACATGATGTGAAAACCATGGGGTTAGTCTCTGAGGAACAAGAAGACAGAAGAAAGAAGGCACTTTGGTTTTATTTTGGAAACCTAGCGCAACCTACCAGATCAATGACTTTTCTAGGGTAGGCGTCAGAGTTATCCATGGGGCCTCTTCCAAAACTCTCTCCTGCACTGAAGCCACCCTCTGGGGAGCCATGTTGCCCGGAAGTCTGATGTGTGAGGCACGGAGGTTAAATGTGTTGGTTTTGGAGGTTTACCGACAGGTTGTTCCAGGTAGGACAAATGTTTTCCTTTCAGTGCTTTAAAAGTCTCATCTTCTGGAGCCAAAGATTCTGAAGAAAAAGGCTGGCCCTGAATTTCATCCACCTCAGTTCTGGTTTCTTCTCCTTTCTTCAGTGAATTCATGGTCTTTTTTCCTTGGTGCATCTTTCCAGGACTTTATCTGGCTCTGTGCAGACAGACAGGGAAGTGTCCCCTACCCTGAATTTTTGGGGTGACCACTAAAAAATGAACACACCCACTCAGGGAGCATATTTGGGATCACTGAAATTAAATAATTCACACCCAGGAGGAAGCCCTTTGATGTGGAAGTGGTCGTGACTTTGGAAAGGGAAGTTGGTTGTCTGGTCTCGAGCTCTCTGAGTCAGTGTCAGGGATGGCAGAGGACTCATCCAGAAACCAAGAGATGATGTGAAGCCTCCCCTTCCAGAGGCCTCCCAGCACCCACCCCCCCAGGCATCCCTCACCTCTGGGCCTTTCCACATCAGCGTCCTGTGACTTCGGGCTGGACGCACCTTTCCAGGACTCCGCTGGCTCAGAGGTGAGTTGGCCTGACCAGGTGGTCGTGTCTTCACTTGTTGGGGGTTGCAGTCCTACCAGCTGGTGCCTGCAGATGTGATTGACTCTCAGAATGGAAATAAGGTTGTTGCAGATGTCATTATTTAGGATGAGGTCATGCCAGAGTGGGGTGGGCCTCTCATCTAACATGACTAGCGTCCTTCTGAGAAGGGAGATTTGGACGCAGATGCGCAGAGGGAGAATGTCATGGGAAGGTTGCCGCGATGCTTCTGCTAGCCAAAGAATGCCAGAGATAACCAGGCTGCCACCAGAAGCCAGGACAGAGGCCGCAGCAGATCCCCCCTCACCGCCCCAACAGGAACCCGCCCTGCTGACGCCTTGATCTTGGACTTCTGTGTGTGAGTGTGTGTTTGAAGCCACTCAGATTGTGACACTTTGTTCCAGCAGCCCTCGGAAACTAAAATGCCACCCAACTCACTGTGGGATTCAGTATCTGGTATGTGGCTGTTGCCACTGGTCTCAATTTCTTTGTCTATAAAATGAGACTAAGACTTGCTTTCTGGGGCAGTAGTGACAGTTTGCCCAGTACCTCCTAGGAGCTCAAAATGTGACTTTATTTTTTCAAAGACAGAGTCTTTCTCTGTCACCCAGGCCAGGCTGGAGTACAGTGGCGTGGTCATAGCTCACTGCAGCCTCAACCTCTTGGGTTCAAGTGATCATCCCACCTCAGCCACGCAAGTGGCTGGGACCACAGTTGCATGCCGCCATGCCTGGCTAATTGTAAAAAAAAATTATTTTTTTTGTAGAGGATCTCACTATGTTGCTAGGCTGGGCTTGAACTTCTAGACTCAAGCTGTCCTCCTGCCTCAGCCTCCTCAGTGTCTGGGAGTATAGGTGTGAGCCACTGCGCCTGGCCCTAATTATTATTTTTAGGGCAAAAGCGAAGGTGGAAAGTCTGGACCAAAGGGCTGTATGTTGCAGACCTTCACAAGTAGGGAGAGGAAGTATTTATTATGTATGGAAGAAAGTGAGTGTTGCATTATTCAGGGTTCTCAGAGAACCAGAACCAGTAGGATATGTGGGTATGTAAGAGGAGGTTTGTTACGGGAATTCGCTCATGAGATTATGGAGGCCCAGAAGCCTCATGATCTGCCATCTGCAAACTGGAGAACTGGGAAGGCTGGTGGCATCATTCAGCCCGAGAACCAGGAGTGCCGATGTCCAAGCCCAGGAAGAGACAGATACCCCAGCTTCAGCAGAGAGAGCAACTTTGCCCTTTCTCCACCTTTCTGCCCTCTTTGGGTCTTCAGTGGCTTGGGCGATGCCCCCTGCAAGGGTGAGGGAGATCATTTTTACTTGGTCTACCAAATGAATTGTTATCTCTTCCGGAAACACCCTCGTAGACACACCAACAAATAGTGTCCTACCAGCTGTTGGGGCATTCCTTAGCCCAGTGAAATGCCCAATCAAATTGACACGTAACATTAACCATCACAGGTGTAGGTAGACAGTCAGGAGAGCAAGACTCTGGCTGGTTCTGTCACACGGCAGAGCTGTGTGGCCTGGCACATTCTTCCCATCTCCCTGGGCTGTTGCATCCTGGACTGTAAGACAGGAGGTTTGACCAGCTGACCCTGAGATGTGCTGTGAGAGGTGAGTGTAGCCCCATCACGGCTGCAGCTCTTGGAACGGGAGTCTGGAGACTCCAGGCCTTCATCCTGGGAGGGTGCTGCACAGGGTGGGTGCTCCATAAACTTTGACTGCAATAGTGGGGAAAGCTGGAGTGTGCTCCAGGAACAAGCTGTGAATAGAGACTAGTTAAAATACACATCACAATGCTGATGGAAAATGTTATGTCACTTTATTAAGTTAAAACAAGTTATAAAAGAGTAGATCACATATAAGCTCAGTTTTGTATTAAAAAACCCTCAAGACTGTATATATGCCCAGAAAAAAGACAGAAAGAAAGATACCACAGTATGAATGGTGACCCCCAATTAGCAGGAGAATTGGAGCCATCATTGCCTTTACTTTCCAGAGGAGGAGACCATGGTATCCTGAAGTCAAATGACTACTCTGGCTTCCCAGGGAGACCAGGCCGAGGCCGGCAGAAGACGGAGCAGGCGGGAAGCTGGCTGTAAGGCGAGGACTGGTGTGGGCCTCAGGGGTCTTCAGCTTCAGCACTATTGACATTTTGTGCCGTATAATGCCTTGTCGTGTGCGTGGCAGGATGGCTGGGAGCATCTCTGGCCTTTACCCACTAGATGCCAGTAGCATCTCTTCCAGTTGCAGTGACCAAAAATGTCTTCAGAGAATCCAGATCCAGTGTCCACTGGGGGGCAGAATCGCTGGCGGGGAACCCACTGGTTAAGTTAATATCAGTAGGGGTGGAGACAAGGGGACAAAAGAGTCTTAGAGCCATTTGAGAGGGAGCTTCTGGGCCAGGCGCGGTGACTCACACCTGTAATCCCAGCACTTTGGGAGGCTGAGGTCGGTGAATCACCTGAGGTCGAGGGTTCGAGACCAGCCTGACCAACATGGAGAAACCCTGTATCTACTAAAAATAGAAAATTAGCCAGATGTGGTGGTGCATGCCTGTAATCCTAGCTACTTGGGAGGCTGAGGCAGGAGAATTGCTTGAACCTGGGAGGCAGATGTTGCAGTGAGCTGAGATCATGCCATTGTACTCCAGCCTGGGCAACAAGAGCAAAACTCCATTTCCAAAAAAAGTGGGGGAGGGAGTTTCCAGAGGACTTGATTGATGGAATTTGGTCAAGGGAGGAATGAGGGTGGATGTGGGGCTTGGGGAATTGGACGGACGATAGCAGTCCACAGGGAGGGATGGGTTCAGCTTTGGCCGAGCTGTTGTGAGTGGTTTCCATGGAACAGTTGAATAGGCTGTTGGGTCAGTGGCTCTCCAGCTCAGAGCTGAGCTGGGGGCGTCCCTTTGAAGGTTATCAGGAGATGGAAAGCACACCCTGGGGGTGGGTGAGCTCACCCAGGACTATGGTGTGGCCTGAGAAGTCGGCCTGCGATAGAACCCAGGGAATCCCAGCCTTTCCAGGGTGGGCACAGGAGGAGGAAGGGAATTTGTTTCTCCTGCCAGAGCAGTTGCTCAGCGACTGTTGGCCGGTGAGGATGAGGCTCGTGAACAGATGTGGAAACATGGTGGGATGATCTCATGGTGGGTGGGACTTGTCCCCATCAGCCACTCACTACTCCCGGCCTTTATTGGTCAAGCTGCCTGCTGTGTTTCTGGTGCCCAAATGTTCTGGGTGCACTTTTGTTTGAGGAAGAATCTCAGGGACTCGCCTTCACTCTTCGAAAGTGGCGGCACTTGCCTTTCTACACCTCGTGTTCTCAAACCAAAATCAGCACGTTCCATCTCACATTCTAGATCATCCATTTATGCTTCTCAGGCTCTGAAAAACACTTTAAGAGCAGGTTACACTGTTCTAGGACTTCCTTTTTGGATTATTTGCAAGATCTTGAGGGGTCCAAGGATCGATAGAGCCGGCAGGGATGGACAGTTTCCCCTTTGGGAGATCAGCGCCTTCATAGCTGTAAGTTGCCTGTGATGGGGGTCAGAGACCCACAGTTGCTCAAACGCAGTTTGTATTTTCTTCGCTGGGTTTTAGTTATCTCTTAGGAAGCGGTTAGCAGCCTTCAGGGCAACCTGATTGCATTCCTTTGTTTACAAGCACAGAACTTCATCCCTCTCAGCTGCACACAGCACTAACTGTTGATTCTTGTGTGAGGTGGACAGTGGCAGTTAGTCAGAAACTCACTTTGCTGTTTTCCACTAGATTCCCAGATAGAGCAGGACACTAGTTGTCGGCAAGCTTAAGACCCTATAACATTTCCTGCCCTGTTTGATTCAAGCTCCCCATCTCCCTAGCTCTGGCTGGTTCTACCCTGCAGTTAAAAAGGAAAAATGATCTCTCCTGGCCATATGGCCTCAAGCCAGGAGAAAAGGTACTGTTCTTTCCAGCAGAAATTCAAGGGTCCGGGGAGTTTGGCCCAACTCAGGTCAGAAGGATAATCTCAGAAAAAGGAGGAAGCATGAATTTACCCATCTCAGAACTCAGGAACAAGAAAATCCTGAAACTCCAAAGGACCATTTTTCCTCACCGAGGGGCCCAGCTTAATTAGAGACCAGCTAGGAGTTGCATTTCCTGGTTGTTTACTGGCTGTTCTCGTAGGTAAACAACTTCAGTCTGTAATTAAGTTGTCTAATTGGGAATGACTGCAGGAAAAACCATGAATGGGGCTGGCCTCCCTCTCTGTAACCCCTGTGTCTGCTCTCCGTTGCCCGCCACCGTTTTTATTCCCCCTGTCTTGTTTTAAAAATGTCTTGGGAGCAAATTCTAAAGAATAGTCTAGACAGGCAAACCCTTTGAACTTCAGTTTGCAAACCTGCCTGAGAGTGGGTCTGGGAGGCAGATTATTCTTCTTTCCACTTGAAGAAGTGTCGGAAATTTGGGGGATTGGACAAGACTGGAGAGAAGAGTCAGGGAGTCCTGATCGCTTTCACTCATTTAGACGGCTGTCAGGCAGCTCTGGCCACCCCCACCTGCGCCCCTGCCTCATAACAGCGGCTTTTCTAATGTCTCCTAACTCTGCATGTTTGTAATGACTGGCCTGATACCTTTGCCTACAACAGTTCTTTTTTCCTCTGGGAATTTAATCCAGGTTGTGATTAGAGAGTATTTCCCATAAATCATGCGAAGCCTATGTCCTGCCCACCAGCCAATTACAGAAATGCAGTTGGTCAGACCTACACATTATCTGAAACAATGTGTAATGAGAGTTTTGAACTAAAAAAAAATTACTCCCCAATGTTACAGATACAATTCAGGCAAATAAAACTGAAGATGTATGAGTTGGCCCCCAGTGTTGGGATTCTGTTGTTGTTGTTAAGTGTCCTGGTTGTGCTAGGGAAATTTGTGATTAGAAAAGAAATGTCTCTCCGCTCCCTGACCTGCTTTTGGTGGTTTTTTTTTTTTTTTTCTTTTTCCCTTTGGGTAGGATACCTCCCTTTGCATTCCAAGGCAGCACTTCAAGCAGCACTTTGGTAAATGTCAAAAAGTTGGAGAGGCTGAGCGGCTTGCGTGGCCCGTCTGTGCCTGTGGGCTCCTCTCCCGCCCACGTGGCTGTGCCTCGTACCCAGAGCCCTGCCTTTCTTGTCTGTGTCCCGAGGCTTTACCCCCGCCCCCTCCTCCATATACGTTCAGTGACATGATCTGTTAAATTTTTTAAAATGCATATTTATTTCACAAACAACGTTACTGGCATAACATTACCACACTATAGGATATAATGGTTAATCGGATGTAATGGTTGAAGAATGATTTCCCGTAATTGAATTTCAACAAATTACCTGGATTCATTATTCCGTGTCCTCTTCTAGCCTTGCTTTTCCCTGTGCACAGACGGGGCCTGATTCCAGTGCTTTTTAAACATTATCATTAGCGTTTTCTGCGTTGCTCCTTAGCCTTCACAGTTATCATTTTAATAGCGGCACAAGATTCTCTGAAACTGCTCCTCTCTCTTCATTCCCTTTTTGTGAGCATTTAGACCATTTACTATTGATTGTCCATTTCTTCAGGTACCTTCTTACACCATCGTGCTTCTTTACTCAGCATAAAACCCCAGAATAGATTCCTGGGTCCCAGGCATGCAGACACCTGTGTTTTTATGTTACTTCCGGGGGGCCCTCCAGAGGGTGCCCATCCATGGAGTGGGGCGGCATGCAGACACCTGTGTTTTTATGTTACTTCCGGGGGGCCCTCCAGAGGGTGCCCATCCATGGAGTGGGGCGCCTGCTCGACTTGGCCCTCCGGCACTGGGGGTTCCTAAGTCTCGCTAGCTCATGCCATGTGCAATGGGATCTCTTTCCTGAGTGTGTATTTCTTTCCTCACTGACATTTGGGTGTATTCAGTGGGGGAGGATTTACAAAGAGACTTGAGGTTGGGGGCCGTCTGCACCCACCCTCCTGGGGCCTGGGGCTGCAGCCACTGGCATTGATTGGAAGAGAGCTTGTGACCTGGCTTAGGGATTTATCTGCAGGGACTGTCCCCAGTAGATAGGAGAGCCCGTGACAGTGGGAGCCCTCAGGACGGGGATTTGGGTCTCGGTTTGCCAGGACTCTGAGTGGACAGTCATGCCTGGACTTGCCTTCTCCACCTTCCACTTGTCCTAACAGCTGTCAGGAACATCCTCCGCCAGGGGCCAGCTGTCCAGAGGCAGACCCACCCTGGAAGGCAGGCCAGCCTCTGGCCTCCACACCAGCCTGTGGGTGAATCAGCGGGCACTCTGACCACCTCTTGCCCAAGGTCGCTTTGCTTTAGGAAGTTACAGCAGTGGTGGAGGACTTACGAGAGATGTGCAGACATAATTCCTGCTTTTAGAAGGAGGGGAGACATCGGAGAGGTAGTTATCTCATTATCTTGAAATGAAATTATTTTGCTTTGGGAAGATCAGGCAAATCCCAGGTTGCTGAGTCTTGGCAGATCTCCTGTGGCCTTGACTGTGGTATTTGGGGCTGCTTGTCTGTGACATGCTGTCATGACAAGGCATGGTAGCGGTGGTGGGGACCTGGTGAGGTGCCAAAGGTCGGAGGTGACTGGCATTGGCCCCAGCTTCGCAGCAGGTTATCTTGGGAGTAGAAAAGACGCAGTTGGGATGGACTCCAGGGACCAGCTTCTTCCCCCTTCCTTCTATTGCAAAGGGGGAAACTGAGGCTGGGGGGGAATGGCTGTGCATACATGGATTCTTTGAAAGTTTAAAGGATGGCTGGGTGCAGTTGCTCATCCCTGTAATCCCAACACCTTGGTAGGCCAAGGCAGGTGGATCATTTGAGGTCAGGGGTTCGAGACCAGCCTGGCCAACATGGTGAAACCCCCCTCCCTACTAAAAATACAAAAATTAGCTGGGTGTGGTGGCAGGTGCCTGTAGTCCCAGCTCCTCGGGAGGCTGACGCAGGAGAATTGCTTGAACCTAGGAGGTGGAGGTTGCAGTGAGCCAAGATCGTGCCATTGTACTCCTACCTGGATGACAAGAGTGAGAATAGGTCTCAAGAAAAAAAAAGAAAGAAAAGAAAGTTTAAGGATGTTAAAATTTTTCCCTACATTATCTTTTAATGTGTTTATCAAGGAGCAGTGATCATCATCGTGGCACTGGGGAAATGGAAAAATCTGGAAAACTTACGTGGTTTGACAGAAGGGGATAGATCTAACTGTTTAGTGTTGCCAAGTGAGCCCCCAAACATCTCCACTGGGAAAGTCATTAGGAATTTACCATCGCCATCTGCAGGGGTGAGTGAGATTAACCGTATCTTATGTATCCATCTGTGCAAAATCCCGTTTCTCTTCCCTTGAATAGGAAGCCAGAAACTGCTGCCCCACACTGTTGAAACATAGCTTAGAAATAGATAGTGTGGGGGGAAAACAACCTACTTATCTTTCCCATTATGCTATCTCTTAATAGGGCCCCGGTATCTGAGCCAGCACACACATTCGGTTCTTCCGTGTCCTGTGATCTTCCTCTGAGTGAAAACTGATTATCGACTCAAAGGAAGCAGATGACAGAGCCCCCGTGATGTGTGCTGCCCTTGTTCTGTGCCTCTGTAGTAAGGGAAGTCTGGAATGAGCAGAAAGATGGCTCCCCTGGCCACAAAGGGGGGTCACTCTATCGCAAAGCAGCCTTCACGTTCTGGGAGCAGGGAGCTGTTGGAGCCTGGGAAGGTCAGCTTCGCAGACTTGCAGATGTCATAGGATTATTTGAGCTGCTTCCGCTGCAGGTGGTTGGGAAGTACTGGATGGAATCCTTGGAGGCGAGATGAGAGGATGGGAGAAGAAAGTCTGGAAGAACAGTTAGATTTCTTCCTGATTAGATAATACCAAGCGGGAGTGGGAAGAACAGAGCGGAGCCTGTTGCCAGCTCGGTCTCTGTCCTGTTCGCTGTCATGCGGCCTCTTCACGGATGTGTGCATGTCTGCCGGGACTCCTGAGAGTTCTTGTTGATGTTTAGCCCTTGGACACGCTGGTGCTTACACATGCGTTTCCAAGGAGTTCGTACCCAAAACCACAGAGGAGTGCCCCTGTTTGTCTCAGAGTAGCTCATCAGCATTTTCTGCTTGGTGTAAACAGTGCACTGCAGAATCTTCATCCCCAGAGCTGGAGAGCAACCATTTTCTCTACACTTGGAGGGAATCATTCAAACATCCCTGTTGGGTTGGCATGAGGAAAAGCCAAGTCAGGCGCTTGGCCACCAGAGGAACTAGGCAAGAAGGGCTGTGGGATTTGACAGAACTGATACTCCGCAGCACAGGGCACCTTGGTGCTGGTGTTCTGACGGTGGTGGCGCGTCCACTGGTCTAAAATGATCCGTGGATTGAGAACCTCTGTTACTGATGTGATGACACCATACAAATATTATTGAGTGTGTATCAGCTTCGCTGTCTTTCAAACATGACTTGTGTAGAATACATTTAAGCGTAATGGAGCAACGGCAATCAAGGTATAAGACATTTTTTTTGGAGACAGAGTTTCACTCTTGTCATCCAGGCTGGAGTGCAATGGTGTGATCTCGGCTCATGCAACGTCTGCCTCCCAGGTTCAAGCAATTCTCCTGCCTCAGCTGCTCAGTAGTTGGGATTACAGGTGCCTGCCGCCATGCCCACCATGTTTTGGTATTTTTAGTAGAGACAGAGTTTTGCCATCTTGGCCAGGCTGGTCTCGAATTCCTGAACTCAGGTGATTCACCCACCTTGGCCTCCCAAAGTGCTGGGATTATAGATGTGAGCCATCACGCCCAGCCAAGGTGTAAGACTTCTCATGTTAGGCCCACATCCTGCCATATGGCAAACAAACTAGAATTAAAGTTGAAAATTAATTAACTCTACATAAAACAAAAATTAAGATAGGTTCCTATGACTGTTTCAAAGGTGCTCTAGAAGATGGATGTAACCCATGTAAAGGAGCCTAAGGGATAGAATTCACGAGAAGTGAGGTCTCCAGCTTTGTATTTGCTAGGGCACTGTTAGATGGCAACAGATAAATCCCAAATTCTCAGTGACTTAACCAAAGGGAGGTTTATTGCCCTTTCACAGTAAGTTGGAAGGAGACTTTTCTGCTCAGCAATGCTCCTTCCATGACTGGGCTTATCCATCCAGGGCCACCGTGAAAGGAGAAGTGTTCAGAGGATGGAGCATTGCAGGGGTTTACACCCCAGACCTGGCAGGGGCACACAGCACAGCACATCCCCCTTCCACGGGTCAGCACTCAAGTGACCACCCCTTCCTGCCAAGGGAGGTGGGGAGACAAGGTCGGCCTGAGTGGCCAGGGGAAAGAGAAAACTGGCACAGAAGCAACTAGCCAGTCTCTGCTACCTGTTTCTTTTGTTACATCAGAATTTAGAGGAAAGGGACTTTCTTTTCTTTTCTTTTCTTTTTTTGAGATGGAGTCTCGCTCTTTCACCAAGCTGGAGTGCAGTGATGCAGTCTCGGCTTATTGCAACTTCTGCTTCCTGAGTTCAAGCGATTCTCCTGCCTCAGCCTCCACAGTAGCTAGGACTACAGGCATGCGCCACCATGCCCAGCTAATTTTTGTATTTTTAGTAGAGATGGGGTTTCACCATATTGACCAGGATGGTCTTGATCTCTTGACCTTGTGATCCGCCCGCCTCAGCCTCCCAAAGTTCTGGGATTACAGGCATGAGTCACCGTGCCCAGCCACGGAAGGTGATTTTTAACCAGCTTAGAGAGTTTTTCTAATTCTTGAGCAAGGGTCTTGTCTGAAAATTACTGCTTGGGAAAAGGACTTTAGAATCTAACAGTTCTTCACTCCGTTGCTACAATTTCCCCAACCCAGGTGTGGTGAAACCCAAGGCTATCAAGCTTCTTGGTTGACATCAAGGAGGTTGTTCTTTGGTAAACAGAAAGGGAGCCATCAAAAGATAATGCATCTCTTTGTTCCTCCGCCTCCCAGGTTCAGGCAATTCTCCTGCCCCAGCCTCCTGAGTCACTGGGATTACAGGCACGCACCACCATGCCCAGCTAATTTTTTGTATTTTTAGTAGAGACGGGGTTTCACCATGTTGACCAGGATGGTCTCGATCTCTTGACCTCGTGATCCACCCGCCTCAGCCTCCCACAGTGCTGGGATTACAGGCTTGAGCCACCGTGCCCGGCTTTTGATAATGCATCTCTTATTCAACAGTTGTAAATAGAAGCTCTCAAGGTCCAAAATGAATCTTTTGAAAGAACTCGAGATTTTTGCCTGTACCAACCTTATTAGCAAGACTTGAAGTGCAGGTGATTGAAATGCAGCAGATTCTAAGATGTGCCTCGGGAATAATTTCATTGACTGAAACCAGACGTCCGCTTGCAGCCTTGTGATGTCTTCTCTCTGTGTGGGAGCGGTGGGCATTTTGGTTAGCTGGCTTAGGCTTCGCTGAATTTGAACATGACATGCTTGCTGTTCCTGCGCTGCTGTGCTGCTTCTCTCTCATGTGCCCCCTGCCTCTAACTTTGCCACCTGCTCTCTGACTTCTCCATCCTTCCAACCCCTGACCACAACTGGAGATTAGTTCAAGGTCAGTGCTGGAGCTGACCTGTGGGTGCTTGGGCCACCCTTAGGCCCTGAGAGGCATAGGCTGAGGCCTTCTGTACAACCTCCTGGCCAGTGTGGAGTGCCTGGCTCCAAGCAAGTTCATCCTCATCACAGAAAATCAAGAGCCCTCACAATGAATATTGCCAGTAATTCAAGGTTTTTTTTTTTTTTGAGACAGAGTCTCACTCTGTTGCCCAGGCTGGAGTATAGTGGTGTGCTCTTGGCTCACTGCAACCTCTGCTTCCCAAGTTCAAGCTATCCTCCTGGTGGGACCACAGGCGGGTGCCACCACACCTGGCTAACTTTTGTATTTTTAGTAGAGACGGGGTTTTTCCATATTGGCCAGGCTGGTCTCGAACTCCTGACCTTGTGATCTGCCCACCTTGGCCTCCCAAAGTGCTGGGATTACAGGCATGAGCCACTGCTCCCAGCTAAGATCAGCTTTTTGTTTACTTTTTAAGGTACGAGGCTGGTCACAACTGAATGCAAATGACTTTGTAACTATCAATTAACAATCTGATCACAACCTGTCCTGCTATTCAAGTATTTACTTGAGGGTACCCATGTAGCATGACTGTCTGAGATCAGATTGAAGCCTTTGAACTTGCTTTATAAAGGTTTTCAGTTGAGCTGTCAAATTTCCTTTTCCATTTCTGAGACAGCATCTTGCTCTGTCACCTGAGCTGGCGTGCAGTGGTGCAGTCCCAGCTCACAGCAGCCTCAGACTCCCAGACTCAAGTGATCCTCTCACCTCAGCCTCCCAAGTAGCTGGGACTACAGGTGCACACCACGACACCCAGCTAATTTTTGTACTTTTTGTAGAGATGGGATCTTGCTGTGTTGCCCGTGCTGGTCTTAAACTCCTGAGTTCAAATAATCCTCCCGTTTTGCCCTCCTAAAATGCTGAGATTATAAGCATGAGCTGCCAAGCCAGCTGAGGAATCACATTTTAATAGCCTCACAAAGAAATCCTTGTGTTGACAATATAGGTTTTTAGGTCTGAAATGAACTTCCATTCTAGTCTGATTTCATCATTATTTTATTGTCCGGGCTCTTGGCTGACCAGTCTGTGGGGACCCTGGTGGCAACCTGGGGATCCCCTCCAGGTCTCTTCCTCGTTCTTACTGTAGAGCACTACCCTGCCACTCATTTCCCCCGTCTGTCCGGGTGACAGCAGATTGTCACCATTTCAGAGAAATTGGAATGAATCAGAAAGGGAGCTCAGGAGTACCAGGGTGACTGAGATAAGCACATGTGGCTTCTTATCTTGAGGACCCTCTGCCCCTACAAGTTATTCTTGGAAAGCTGGGGCCGGGTGTGGTGGTTTACGCCTGTAATCCCAGCACTTTGGGAGGCTGAGGTGGGCGGATCACAAGGTCAGGAGTTCAAGACCAGCCTGGCCAATCTGGTGAAGCCCTGTTTGTAGTAAAAATACAAAAAAAAAAAAAAAAAAGAAAGAAAATGAGCCAGGTGTGGTGGCACACGGCTGTAATCCCAGCTACTCTCGAGGTTGAAGCAGGAGAATTGCTTAAACCCGGGAGGCAGAGGTTGCAGTGACCCGGGATCATGCCACTACACTCTAGTCCAGCCTGGATGACAGAGCAAGACTCCATCTCAAAAAAAAAAGGCCAGGCACAGTGGCTCACACCTGTAATCCCAACACTTTGGGAGGCGGAGGTGGGCAGATCATGAGGTCAGGAGTTTGAGACCATCCTGGCCAACATAGTGAAACCCCATGTCTACTAAAAATACAAAAAATTAGCCGGGCGTGGTAGCAGGTGCCTGTAATGCCAGCTGCTTGAGAGGCTGAGGCAGGAGAATTGCTTGAATCCAGGAGGCAGAGG